>NC_142088.1:78138333-78510000 GCF_054644295.1 Miniopterus natalensis | reverse complement strand
CATCATTTAAATGTCCATACTATGCAAAGCAATCTATAAATTTAATTCCTATTAAAATACCAACAGCATATTTCACAGATCTAGAACAAACACTTCGGAAATTTATGTGGAACCAAAAAAGACCCTGAATAACCCCTGGAATCTTGAGACAGAAGAACAAAACTGGAGATATCACAATACCAGATATCAAGTTATACTACAAAGGCACTATAATCAAAACAGCCTGGTACTGGCACAGGAACAGACGTATAGATCAGTGGAACAGAACAGAGAACCCAGAAACCTACCCAATCCATTATGCTCAATTAATGTTTGACAAAGGAGGCAAGAACATACAATAGCGAAAAGAGAGTCTCTTCAATAAATAGTGCTGGGAAAATTGGACAGGTATGTGCAAAAAAAATAATACTGTACCAACAACTTACATTATACACAAGAATAACTCAAAAGGGATAAAATACTTAAATGTAAGACATGTAGGCAGCAAAATCTCAGACATCTCTTGCAGCAGTATGTTTGCCCATGCATCTCTTAGGGAAAGAGAAACAAAGGACGAAATAAACAAAAAGGACCACATCATAATAAAAAGATTCAGCACAGTAAAAGAAACCATCAACACAACCAAAAGGGAGCCAACTGTATGGGAGAATATATTTGTCATATAACTTAACAAAAGGAAGACAAACAATCCAATTTAAAAAATGGGAACAGGACCTGAATAGACACTTCTCCAAAGAGGACATGCAGGTGGCCAAGAGATATATGAAAAAAATTCTGTCAGTAATTATCAGAGAGATGCAAATTAAAACCACAATGAGGTATCACTTCTCACCTGTTAGAATGACTACCATCAACAAATCAACAAAAACAAGTGCTGGTGAGGCTGTGGAGAAAAAGGAACTCTAGTACACTCTTGTTGGAATGCAAACTGGTGCAGCCACTATGGAAAACAGTATGGAGGTTCCTCAAAAGATTTAAAATGGAGCTGCCATTTGACCCAATGTTCTTATTTCTAGGAAAATATCCTAAAAAATCCAAAACACCAATCAGAAAGAACTTATGCATACCTGTGCTTATAGCAGCACAATTTAAGAGAGCTAAGATCTGGAAACAGCCCAAGTGCCCATCAGTAGACAAGTGGATAAAAAGCTGTAGTACATTTACACCATGGAATACTATGCAGCTGTAAAGAAGGATCCCTTACCCTTTGGTACAGCATGGAGGGACCTGGAGAGTATTATGCTAAGGGAAATAAGCCAGTCAGAGAAAGACAAGTACCACATGATCTCACTCATATGTGGAACATAGTAAACAATATAAACTGATGAACAAAATAGATCCAGAGATATAGAAGCATGGAACAGTCTTAGGGATTTCAGAAGGAAGACAGGGTTGGGGGCTTGGGTGGAGAGAGATTAATCAAAGAACTTATATGCTTATAGGACACAGACATCGGTCTGGGGAAAGCCTTGGGGTGGAGTGGATGCAGGGTGGAGGGGATCAATGCAGGGAAAAGAGGGACATCTGTAATACTTTCAAAAATAAAGATAAATTATAAAGAAGGATAGTATGTGAAAAACAATATAAGCATAACAAAATTAACTAAAAGATAATTGCTGATCATGAAAATTTCCTAAAAAGCTAAAACACTCAATGAAGCCATAATCTCTCTGATGGACTGCAAAGAATGGCTGAAGAAGCAAAAAGAGTAACTGACTAGACAAAATTAGAAAGTGGACTGTGAGGAAAAAGAACAGAGAAAAGTAGAAGAAGAAAAAATTATAATAGTAAAGATGGCAAAAATGAAGTTTCATAAAGAAAACAAATTGTCTTTGACTTTTTCTGACTGCCTTAGTTTGCCAAGCGTGATATTCTCAAGGTCCATCCACGGTGTCTCAAATGGCATTATTTCATCTTTTCCTATGGCTGTGTAGCATTGCAATGTATATAAGTACCACATCTTTATCCAGTCCTTTAGTGAAGGACACTTCAGTTGTTTCCATGTCTTGGCCACTGTGCATAATGCTGAAATGAACATAGGAGTGAGTATATCTTTGAGAATAAATTATTTCAATTTTGGGGGGTAGAAACCCAGGAAAGGGGTTGCTTGGTCACATGGTGACTCTATTTGTAATCTTGAGGAGCCTCCATACTGTTTTCCGCAATGGCTGTACCAGTTTACACTCCCAACAGCAGTGAATGAGGCTTCCTGTTCTCCACAACCCCTCCAACACTTGTCATTATATGTCTTGGTGATAATAGCATTCTAACGGTTGTGAGGTGGTATCTCATTGTGGATTTGATTTACATTTCCCTAACAGCTAGTGAAGTTGAACATCTTGTTATATGTCTGTTGGTCATTTGTATGTCTTCTTGGGAGAAGTGTCTGGTGTTGAGTTGTATGAGATCATTATATCTTGGATGTTAACTTCTCATCAGAGCTGTTGTTTGAAAATATATGTTCCCATTTGGTTAGTGGACTTTTTGTTTTGTTGGTGGTTTCTTTAGCTGTGCAGACTCTTTTTAGATTGACATAGTCTCATTCATTTCTTTTTGCCTTTACTTCCCTTGCTTTTGGTATAAAATTTTAAAAATCTTCTCTAAGATCAAGGTCTATGTTTTCTTCTCTGTAATTTATTATTTCAGGTCTTACCTTGTTCATGGACAACACTGTGGTGACTGCAGGAGGGGCAATCAGGGGAAGGTAGAGGAGGGTATTGGGGGCATAGTGATGGAAATAAAATAAAATTAAAAAGTAAAATAATATAGACACATTCTAAAAAAGAATAAAATGAAAAAATTGCTCTACCAAATATTAACATTTATAGAAAGGACATAATAATTAAGAGAGAAGAGCCCTGGCCAGGTTGCTCAGTTGGTCAGAGTGTTGTCCCAACAGAGCAAGGTTGGGGGTTAGATTTCCCCATCAGGGCACATACAAGAATCAACCAATGATACATAAATAAGTGGAACAACAAATCAATGTCTCTCTCTCTCTTTCTCCCTTCCTGTCTCTATAAAATCAATTTTAAAAAGGAGAAAGTAATATTGGCATGAGAATTATTAAATTGACAAATGGATCAAACTAAAAATGAAAGAGTTTTGAATAGAAAAGTGTACTTAAACATTTGATATATGCAGAAGTGGAAGTTTAGAACAGTGAATGGAACAACTTTGTTTTTCTTTTTATTCTTGAAATAAGTGATAATGGAAAAATCAAGCATTTTTATTTTTATTAAATTTTGATCCCTTCTTCTTTTAGGGCTTAAAGAATTACTTCAAATGCGTTATATACGCCACATTGAAAACAACAGTCAGAGTCTCCAAGTCCATTGATGCTGTCACAAAAGGTAAAAGTTTATTTTTTTCTTTTTTATAGCTGTGTAGTATTCCATGGTATAAATATTCCACTCATCATTTTTGTCCACTCATCTCCTGATGGGCACTTGGGTTGTTTCCAGATATTGGCTATTGTAAATAGTGTTGTTATGAAAATAGGGGTACATATATCTTCTGCTTGATTTTCCAAGATTCTTAGCATATATTTCCAGAAGTTGGATGGATTGCTGGGTCCAAAAGCAGTTCCATTTTTAAGTTTTGGAGGTAATTCCATAATGTTTTCCATGGTGGCTGCCCCAGTCTGCATTCCCACTAATAGTGCACAAGGGTTTCCTTTTCTCCACATCCTTGCCAGCGCTTGTTTATTGATTAGTTGATGGAGCCATTCTGACAAGTGTAAGGTGATATCTCATTGTCATTTTAATTTGCATCTCTGATGATTAGTGACACTGAGGACTTTTTCGTATGTCTCTGGCCATCTGAATGTCCTCTTTGGAGAAATTTCTATTCAGATCTTTTGCCCATTTTTTAATTGGACTGTTTGTGTTCCTGGTATTGAGTTGTATAATTTATTTATGTTTTAGAAATTAACCTCTTATCAGATGTATCCTTGGTGAATATGGTGAGGGTCAGTGGGAGGGGGCAGGAGTTGCTTTGAGGTGGCTGATGGAGAGTGGACTGGGGTTCAACAAGGATAGTGTCAACAATAAATAAGTGAATGAAATAAAAGGACAATCATAAAGCTTTTAGTACACAGTGAAGAACATCTTTATGATCTTAGATTGGAGAAGAATCCTTTAAACAAGGTTACCTCTTAACTGAAAGAAAAACATTGGTAAATTATACTACAATAAAAGTAAGAATTTGATTGACAAAAAAATAAAAAATTGTGAATATAATATTTAAAAAATTTTAGAGAAAAAATCTATGTGAACAAAGACATCAAATGACACCAATTGATATTTGCTAAAAGGAAAACTCTTATTATGACTCCATTAATGTAGACAATAACCATATGAAAAAGTGTTCAGCCACATTAATAAAGAGAGACATAAAAATTTAAATTATATGGAAATATCACTATATGCATAGTGTCAAAAATATTTTGTAAATAAAAAATTAAATAAAATCTAACAAAATCAAGTATTTTGGAAGATATATGGTAGTAAAAATCTCCATTTACTTTTGTGGGAGTTTAAATTTGTTTGACTGTTATTGATCAGAGATTAACATTATATAACTAAATTAAATATACATATGCTCTCTCACCCAATTATTCAATATTCTAGATAGCATTTTAATGAAACTTATGAGCCTGCACATGAGGACAGAGACACAAAAATGGTCATAACTCCATACTGTCCAGACCTTGAATCAACTTGCATGGACATCCTTTAGGAACAGAATGGTTAAATTGTGTTATATACACAAAATAAAATGTAAATCAATAAAAAAAAAAAAGAAGAAATCAAAGCTACTTATAAGAACATGGATGGATCTTACCAATCTAATAAAAAGCAAAACATAAGAAATTACATACAACATTTATATAAAGTTAAGAAATATGTAAAGCTGAATTCTATCATTTAAATTTGGACAGATAAGTGGAATAACTATAAGGAAAATCAAGGAAATAATCAATGAAATAATGTAAAATTATTTTTTAGCACAGATATTTTACCATGTTTGAAAATAACAGCTGCATTGGCACTTTTTTTTGTTAGTTTGTTAAACTTGTTAATTCTCTGTAAATTTCCCCAGCTTGTTCCTATATTTTATAATAAATATCTTCAATTCTTTTACAGGTTAATAGTGAGTTAATAAATTTTTTTAATTGACAAAGGCAATCAATGAACCAATTGAAAATAATACTACTAGGATTAGTATGTTACATAATAGCATAATACCTTATTTTATAATAATCTTATGTCTCTTTTAAATACAAGAGGCAATAAGTATTTCAAATATTAACCATCACGAAATAGAGGGATGTGAGGATTAAAGATGGCAGCAGACTGAGTGGAAGCTATACTGACACTCTCCCGGGACCAAACTGTAATTACAACTAAAATATAGAAAAGCCATCCTGAATAATTAACTGCAAATGAAGACTAGGTATAGAGCATTGTCATAATCAAGGAGGAAAAGTGGAGACCGCATAGACTGGTAGGAAGTGCAGAGGCACGAGAGGGCTGGCTGGGCTCCCACAGGCAGCAGCTGAAGGTCCAGAGGGAGATCTCAGTTGTGGGGGTTCCTACTGAAGACTCTGGGGCCTAAAACCCAGGCTGGGCTTCCCAGCCAAGAGCAACAGAACTGAGAAAGGTATCCACATAACATCCAGCTGTGAAAAGAAGCCAGGTTTCTATCAGCCAGGGAGAAATGGCTGAAAATGTAGACACCCTCTTAAAGAGCCAACACACAAAGTTTTATGTGCAGCCACTCACCTTCGGCTCCAGCAGAGGGAGGGCAGAGCTGACTAGAGCTGTGTGAAGAGAATCAAGAGTTGTGGGCTCTGAAGGTAGAGCTCAGAGAACACCCCTCTGGATTCTTGTGCTGAGTCATTCCCACATACTACAGAGGGCATCTTTCACAGGCAGACATTCACCTTCCAAGCAGCTTTTGCCTGAGGGAGAAGAAATTGTGCAACCTTACTGAAAAACTTCTCAACCTACCACGTGGGGTTTCTATAGCCTGAGGATCATTAAGAGACTACGTTCAATCAGTCTATAGACAGGGGCAGATCTCTGGGAACTTGAGTCATTGCCTGATCTTCTTCTGGACTCAGGCTTTGGAAAAGCAGACTGTTGTGTGTGTCTTGGTCCTGTCCAAATGCATCCAGCCCCAATAGGGGGGACTTCAAGCAATGGGTTGTTGATACCTCCTAATAGGGTACTCAAGGCCACTCACAAACAACATCTGACATTGGCCTGCACCAAAGACCATCCAAAAAGACTGAAAGTCCTAACAGGCTTACCTAATATAAAGAAATAAACCTAAATAGGCAGCCAAACTGGGGAGACAAATAATCAAGCCCCAAATGAAAAAACAAGAGAAGTCTCCAGAAAAAGAGCTAAATGAAATGGATATAAGCAATCTTTCAGATATACTGATTGTAAAGATGCTCAACAGCATGAAAAAAGATTTAAAAATATAAAAAATGACAAGTCAGAAATGAAGAATGACATAGCAGAAAAAAATACACTGGAAGAAATAAATAGAAGATTAGAGGAAGCTAAGGACCAGATCAGCAAATTAGAAGACAGGGTAGAAAAAAATCACTCAATTAGAGATCCCAAAAGAAAAAAACAATTAAAAAACAGAAGGACAGTCTAAGGGAGCTGGGGGACAACATGCAATGTAACAATATTCACATCATAGGAATGGCAGAAGAGATCAAAAGTAAGCAAGGGTTAGAGAGCCTGTTTGAAGAAATAATGGTAGAAAATTTCCCTAACCTGGTGAAGGAAAAAGTCACACAAGTTCAGGAGGCACAAAGAGTCCCAAGCAAGAAGAATCCAAAAAGGCCCGTGCCCAGACACATCATAATTAAAATGCCAAAAATTCAAGACAAAGAGAGAATCTTAAAGGCAGCAATGAAAAGTAATCTGTTACCTAAAAGGATCTGAAACCAAGACCACTCTAACCAGCAAGGCTATCATTCAAACTAGATGGTGAAATAAAGAATTTCCCAGGCAAAAAAAAAAAAAAAAAAAGGCTAAAGGAGTTTATCACCACCAAACCAGCATTGCAGGAAATGTTACACAAACTGCTGTAATAATAAGAAGGAATAGAGAGAGAAACATAGGCATAAAGAATTAAAATGACAATAAATAAGGACCTATCAATAATAACCTTAAGGACTTTAAGGGAAAGATCAACAGCAGTACAGTCATAGTTGTGGACTTTAACACCCCACTGACTTCACTGGAGAGATCTTTCAGACAAAAAGTCAACATAGAAACACTGACTAAATAGTACACTAGATCAAATGGATTTAATGGATATTTACAGAACATTTCACCCCAAAACTGCAGAATATACATTTCTCTCAAGTGCACATGGGTCATTTTCAAAAATAGACCACATGTTAGGACACAAAACAAGTCTCTACAAGTTCAAGAAGGTTGAAATAATATCAAGAATCTCAGGTCACAATAGTATGAAATTAAAAATCAACTACAGTTAAAGCACTCAAAAACATTCAACCACATGAAGGCTAAATAGCATTTTATTAAACAATGAATGGGTTACCAATAAGATCAAAAAAAGAAATAAAAAACTTCCTGGAAACAAATGAAATGAACACACAACAACCCAAAATCTATGGGACACAGTGTAAGCAGTCCTGAGAGGGAAGCTCATAGCACTACAAGCCTACCTCAAAATGCAAGAAGAATTTTTAGTAAGCTATCTAACCCTACAACTTAAAGTATTAGAAACCTCCCCTAACAAACCATCCGGACCAGGGCTTTTGTTTGCTGGGAGTTTTTTTTATTGCTGCTTCAATTTCATCAGTTGCTATTGACCTATTCTGGTTTTCTGATTCTTCCTGATTCAGTTTTATATGGTCTCACTCATATGTGGAATCTAATAAACAAAATAGACTGAGGAAAAAAATAGATCCAAAGATAGAGAAACATGGAACAGACTGATGAACCTCAGGGGGAAAGTAGGGGTGGGGGTCAGGTGTGAGTGAGGAGAGATTAATCAAAGAATTTATATTCATGTATGCATAACCCATGGACTCAGACAACAGTGTGGTGAAGGCCTGGGGGATTGGTGGATGTGGAGTGGAGGGGATCAAGGGGGGGGATATCTGTAATATTTTCAACCATAAAGATAAATATTTTAAAAAAAGAAATAGAGGAATGTTTGTTATTTAGAGCTATAATAAATTGCCACCCAAATTAAGCATAAACACATATGCACAGACACACATAAACATGAGTAGATACACACAAACAAATTAATTTGCCTGTGTAGGTTGAATAAAAATATATTGTTTTTTCAAAAGTTGCTTTGATTATTTGACTTGATATTATATGTAGGATCAACTTTGATGACTTTTTATTTACAAGTTTGGAAAAAACACACACAAGAGGTAATGTTTTGTAGATTCATTATACAGCATAGTGCCTATAGCTAATAATATTTAAAACTTGTTGAAGGAGTTTATTTTATGTTAATTGTTCTATTATTATTATTACACATAATATTATTAATACAAATAATAAAGGTCATGTGAGGGAACATTGGGAGGTGACGGATATGTTTATAACCTTGAATATAGCTTTATACCTATTCCTAAACTCTTCAAGTTGTGTACATTAAATATGCAGCTTTTTATATGTCAATCAGTCTCCAGTAAAAGGGTTAATTAATGAATGAAAACATCAAACACAATAAAAAACAAAGAAATTACAATAACAATGATTTGGAAACAATTGACTATATATGAATAATATAAACTTAGACACCAAACTTCAAAGTAATTAGTTCACTGTGTCTACCTGTTATAATTGCACCCAGCCTTGCTTCTTTAAGAAATATTGTGTTGATGTTCCATCAATATCATAGCCTGGATGTATTTTTAAAAACTAAATATTAGAAATATATGTCCCTAGAACATGGTCTAGCAACATTTTAGGGTCATGATCACTGCTCAAATACATTTGCTGATTGATTAGTGTCTTTTATTTTCTTCTGCACTCCTATGATACTAAGAAGAGTTGCATTAGTTATCTCTTGCTATGGAACAAATTAAATTACCCTGAAATGCAGTGACTTAAGACAATAAGTATGTATTATCTTATAGATTCTGACAGTCAGGAATCCTGGAACAGCCTAGCTGAATGTACTGGGCTCAGGGTCTTTCACAAGGTTGCAACTAAGTTGTCCAAAGTGCCATTATCTCAAAGTCAGATTCCAAGGTAGATTCTCTCCCTAGCTTGCTTACTTGGTTCTTGGAAGAATTCTTGTCCTTGTAGATTACTGGTTGAGAGCCTCAGTTCTTAATTGGTTGTTGGCTAGAGGCTGCCTTTAATTCATTGCCATGCCGGCCTCCTCTTAGGGCAGCTCACAACCTGGTAGCTGCCTGGCTTTCCAGTAACCCAGCTAGGGACTAGAGAGGACAACAGTAGGAAAATCACAGTGTTTTATAACATAAAACTGAAAATGAGTTCCCCTCATTTTTGCTGTGTTCCGTACATTAGATCACAGGTACTAGGTACAGGCCATACTCAATTGGAAGAGACTGAGTAAGGGCAAGGATGCAAGCAGTTGGGAATCACTGAGGGTCATCTTAGAGGCTGCTCCACAACATTACAGATCACATAATAATCACCCAAAAAGATAGTGCAGTAGAATGGAATATTAAGAATATGAGCTATTTTAGCATTAATACCATAGGGCTTTTGCAGTGATAACCCCCCCACCCCAGCTAATACTGAAAAGAAAAAACACAGGCACAATTGAGCATCCATTATGATCCCCTCAGGCTGGGTGGTTTTCCACGTGTTACCTTATTTTATCTTCACAACCACCTTGAAAATATTATTTCCAAGTATTGCAGATAAGAATGTTGAGGATCTAAGAAATGCAATAATAAGCCCAAAAAACAACAACAAACAAGTGTGGATTATTGTTTAGCTCCAAGACCCTTGCATTGAGCACAATTATTCTTTTCCACCTTATTGTAGACATGGTCTCAAGATTAAAATGGCCAAGCAGTATTGCTTCTCTTCTCTGTTCCTACACTTCCAGATGCTTTTGTGCTGAGAGTCAAAATCTACTGATGGACAGAAAGATGTGAGCACATTGCTGTAGTTACTCTTCTCACACAAATTTACTAACATATTTTTCCCTCTACTATTTCTATGGAAAATCTATGCTGATTCTGGCTACATTTATGCCAATGTGAATGAAGCTATTCAGTGGAGGCACCTTTTGTCGTTGCTGTATGTCTTCTTTCTGCTTGAAATTCTTTCCTATAGAAATGAATATATTACTGACTTGGCAATCTGAACAAATATTTTCTGCCTGGCACAATATTACTATTTTTTTTTCAAAGGGCATCAGAAGTGTAAATTCCATGTGTAAATTCCACAATTATATATTTGATGGAATTATGTCACTCCTCAAGGTGAAGCATATTTCTAGTGAAAAACAAAGGAAAGGAGGCTCTCAAGAAGACTACTAATAAATTGGAGATGAGTTGCCTTGGCAACAAATCCTTGGGTTAGTAAATGAATCACATTCTTTACTAATGGTTGCTTCTTTACAAAATCTGAACATTTAAATTAATGTGCTAATAATGAGCTTAATGGTACATATTTGGTTAATCACAGCCCCATGAGCAACATCTCAGCATCAGGGAACAGGTCTTCAGTAGAAATATGGTTTGATCATTGCAGGCCTAACAATCTTAGAATGGGTCTTGTCAACCGAAGTTACTGTTTGGCTCTTGAACAGCTTGCTTAATATTTCCAAAACTCATATTTCTCAACTATATATTATTATGAATGTTTTTATGATAATTAAATGGTAGTGTATGTAGGCCACTTATCAAAGTGTGGAGTACACAGTGTTTTATTTTAAAAATTTATTATTATTGTTATTAAAATTTATTTTTATCTTCTCTTTATATTTTTGTTACTTTCGTCACACTGTCTCTTAGCACTGACTTTCCCTATATTTATCTTTCATTCAACAAATGCTTATTAAGTATTGGGACTGACAGGCGCTCAGCTAAGCATCTCTAATTCTAAACAATTCAAGTGCCTTACCACCATGAGGCTTCCAGGTAAGTAGGAGAGACAGATTTGCAAAGCATAAGTTACAAAGCATATGGTACAGAAAAAGGGTCCCATTGTAATCAAGAATTGATATACTGAATGTTAACTCTTGAATATAATTACCAACAATTTCAGAGGAGCCAATGCAACACATAGAAAACTGTTTTAAAGGTAGTAGATATTAATTCAACTACATATATAATTTTATTTGACAATGTATAAAGGTACCAATTAAAAGACAGATCATCAGGCTAAATAAAAAAACAAGTTTACATCCTGTTGTAAGAAATCAACCACTATAAATATAAAGACTCAGATAAGGTAAAAGTAAAAAGGAAAGACAAAGATACCATGTTAATACTTTAGTTATATTAATTCTATATGACGTATGTGTCAGAACAAAAATATTTTAAGCAGTAAAGAGAGGAATTATGTAATAATAAATAAATAATTATCCAAAAAGACATAAAAACCTAAACTTGTATACACTTCAAAATAGAGTATCAAAATACATTAGGTAAAAACTGATAGAACTAAAAGTAGAAAGAAATAAATCCACTCTTGTAGTTGGAGACTTCAACCCATCTCTCAGTAACTGACAGATTAAACAAGCAGAAAATTAGTAAAAGGATTTTGATGACCTAAACAACACTATCAATCAACTAAACTGAATTGACATCTATAAAACATTCCATCCCAAACCAGCAGAATGCATATTCTTTTCAAGTTTACATGGAACATTCATCAAGAGACCATATGCTGGGATATAAAATACAACTTAACAAATTTAAAAATAACAACAACAACAAAAAACAGTGTGTCCTCAGATTACAATGGTGTTAAACAAGAAATTAATAATAGAAAGATAGCTGGAAAATTCCCAACTATTTGGCAATTAGACACACTATGTAACCTATTTGTCAAAGAGTCTCAGGAGAAATTGAAACAATATTTTGAACAAAATTAACATAATATACAATTTACCAAAACTGTAGTATGTTTCTAAAGCAATGTTTATATAGAAATTTAGAGCATTAAACTCCACTATTTAAAAAAAGCACCTAAAATAAAAATTTAACTTTCATGTTAGATGACTAAAAAAAGAAGAGAAAATTAAACCTAGAGCAAACAGAAGAACAATGGGAATAAAAATAAGTAGAAACTGATGGAACTGAAAGCAAGAAAGCAATAGAAGTCGCATCTGCTTCTTGAAAAGTTCAATAAAAAGTTATAAGGATTCTCAAGGAGTAGAGTGAAAATTTCCAAAGGACATGAAAACCATAAATAAGAATCAGTCAGTAATGAAGACTACACTAACTGAAATGAAGAATAAATAATGGGGAATCAACAGTAGATTAGATGAAACAGAGGATCAGTGATTTAGAATATAAGGAAGCAGAAAATACCCAATCAGAACAGCAAAAAGAAAAAAGAATCCAAAAATCTAAGAATAGTGTAAGGAGTCTCTGGGACTTCATGCATGATAACATTTGCATCATGGGGGTACCAGAAGGAGAAGAGAAAGAGAAAAGAATGGAAAATCTATTTGAAAAAATACTGAGGAAAAAGATTCTTATCCTGGTGAAGGAACTAGACATACAAATTGCAAAAGCCCAGAGAGCCCCAATGAAGATGATAGCAAACAGGCCCACACAAAGACACATCATAATTAAAATGGGAAAAGTTAATGGCAATGAAAGAATCTTAAAGGCAACAACAGAAAAATAATTAGTTACCTACAAGGGAGCTGCCCTAAGGCTGTCAACTGATTTCTCAACAGAAACTTTGCAGGCCAGAAGAGATTGGCATGAACTATTCAAAGTAATAAAAAGCAAGGACCTATAACCAAGATTACTCTACCCAGCAAAGCTATTATTTAGAATGGAAGGACAAATAAAGAGCTTCCCAAAAAAGAAAAAGCTAAAGGAGTTCATCACCATCAAACCAGAATTACAAGAAATGTTAAAGGATCTTATTGAAGAAGCAGAAAAAATAAAAAAATAAAAATATGAATAATAAAATGGCAATAAATACATATCTGTCAATAATTACTTTAAATTCAAATGGATAAAATGTTCCAATCAAAAGGCATACACTTAGTGAATGAATAACAAAACAAGACCCTTACATATACTGTTTACAAGAGATTCACTTCAGAATGAAAAACATACTCAGGCTGAAAGTAAACAGATAAAAAAAGATTTTATCAAAATGGAAACAAGACAAAACAAAAAAGCTGGGTTAGCAATACATATATCAGACAAAAGAGATTTTAAAAACAAAAGCTTTTTAAAAAGAGACAAATAACTTGCAACTCCACTCCTGGGTATTTATCTAAAGAAACCCAAAACACTAAGCTGACTGATACATCCATATGTTTACTGCAGCATTATTTATAATAGCCAAGATATTCAAGCAACCTAAGTATCCATCAACAGACACATGGATAAAGAAGAACTGGTATCAATAGATACATGGATAAAGAAGTGGTGTTATGTATATATGATTCAGCCATAACAAAGAATAAAATCATGCCATCGGCAACAATGTGAATGGATCTAGAGGGCATTATGCTTAGTAAGATAAATAAAACAGGGAAAGACAAATGCCAAATGATTTAATTACATGTAGAATCTAAAAGTATATATAAAGAAGCAGAATAGGAATACTCAGAGATACAGAAAACATTTTGACGATTGCCAGGTGGGAGGAGGGTTGGGTGAATGGGTGAAAAGGAGAAGGGATTGAGAAGCACAAATTTGTAGTTATGGAATAGTCATGTATATAAAGTACAGCATAGGGAATATAGTCCATAATATTGTAATAACTGTGTCAGATGGGTACTAGATTTAACAGGTTGATCACTTCGTACACTTATAAATATCTAATCATGGGGTTGTACACCTTAAACTAATGTAATATTTTATGTCAACTGTAATTTAAAAATTAAAGACAATTCCTCTCTAAACTTATCAATGGCCTTCCCATTTTTCATGATCTTCTGGGGAAAAAATTAAAAAGGAGAAAGAAATATTTACATAACTAAGAAAAAAAGCACTAAAGCTTCTGAAACTAGGACCACCTCACATCATCAAAAAATCATGCCTGAAGGCTTATTCTCCAGAGCACAGAACTAACAAAAATGCCTGTTAGAATTGTATTTTTGTTTGAGAAGCAATAAAGCAAAGCTTTAAATCAAAGATAGATGGTAGATAAGTTATAGATAGATAGGTGATAGGTGGATGATAGATATAGATAGATATGAATGATAGATAGACAGGTAGGTAGAGTTTGAAGTCAGATATATCTACAAATAGATAGATGATAGATATTGCTATAGATACAGATAAACCTATATCTGTATCTGTAACTATATCTCTCTATATCATTTATTTGGCTCAGAGGCGAGAGGCACACAGCACCTTTAGAATCATGCTTTATTGGAAGAAATTACTTTTTTAAAAAATTATACTTCTTACCTGAGAATATGCTTAGAGAGAGGAAGACATGAGAGAGAGAGAGAAAGAGAGAGAGAGAGGGAGAGGGAAAGAGAGAGGGAGAGGGAGAGAAACATCTATTGGTTGCTTTTTGGACACGCTCAACCAGGGATCGAACCTGTAACCCAGGTATGTGGTTTGATTGGGAATCAAAACAGCAACCTTTTGGAGCACAGGACAACACTCAACTAACTGAGCCTCTCTGGCCATGCTAAAATATATATTTTTAATTTATTTCCCTTATTATCTTTATTAATTAACTAATTTATTTTTTGTTTAAAATATTACAGATGACCCCTTTTCTCCCCAATGACCCATTCCACCATGTCCCACCCCCCCTCCCCAGGCTCTTTCCACACCATTGTTCATGTCCTTGGGTTGTGCATATACGCATATAAATTCTTTGGTTAATCTCTCCCCCTCCACCCTCCCACCCTTCTCCATCCCTCTGAGATTAGTCAGTCTCATCTATGCTTCCATGTCATTGAACCTATTCTGTTCATCAGTTTATTAAGTTCTTTAGATTCCACATATAAGCGAGATCATATGATGTTTGTCTTCCTCTGCCCAGTTTATTTCGCTTAGCAGAACACTCTCCAGGTCCCTCCATACTGTCCCAAAGGGTAGGAGATCCTTCCTCTTTACAGCTGCGTAGTACTCCATGGTGTGAATGTCCCACAGCTTTTTATCCACTCATCTACTGATGGGCACTTGGGCTGTTTCCAGATCTTAGCTATTGTAAACTGTGCTGCTATGAACATAGGGGTGTGTATATTCTTTCTGATTAGTGTTTCAGGATTCTTAGGATATATTCTGAGAAGTGGGATTCTGGGTCAAAAGGCAGCTCCATTTTTAATTTTTTTGAGGAAACTCCACACTGCTTTCCATGGTGGCTGCATCAGTCTGCATTCCCCCCAGCAGTGCACCAGGTTCCCCTTTCTCCACACCCTCGCCAGCACTTGTTTGTTGATTTGTTGATGGAGCCATTCTGACAGGTGTGAAGTGACACCTCATTGTGGTTTTAATTTGCATCTCTGATGATTAGCGACGCTGAGAATTTTCTCCTGTGTCTCTTGGCCATCCGTATGTCCTCTTTGGAGGAGTGTCTATTCAGGTCCTTTGCCCATTTCTTAATTGGGTGGTTTGCCTTCCTCTTGCTGAGTGCTATGAGTTCTTTGTACACTTCGGAAATTAGCCCCTTATCAGATTCATCCTTGGCAAATATGTTTTCCCAGACCGTGGGGTTCCTTTGTATTTGGAGGCTGTTTTCTTTTGCTGTGCAGAAGCTTTTTAGTTTGACGTAGTCCCATATGTTTATTTTTTCCTTTGTTTCTCTTCCCCTAGGAGATGGATCAGTGAAAAGTCCACTACGTGGGATGTCTGTGACTTTACTGCCCATGTTTTCTTCCAGGAGTTTTATGGTTTCGTGACTTACATTCAAGTCTTTTATCCATTTTGAGTTTATTTTTGTGTATGGTGAAAGTTGGTGGTCTAGTTTCATTTTTTTGCATGTATCTGTCCAATTTTCCCAGCACCACTTATTAAAGAGACTGTCTTTACTCCATTGGATGCTCTTGCCTCCTTTGTCAAATATTAACTGACCATAATGGTGTGGGTTTATTTCTGGGGCCTCTGTTCTGTTCCATTGATCTATATGCCTGTTGTTGGACCAATACCAGGCCGTTTTGATTACAGTGGCTTTGTAATACAGCTTGAAGCTGGTAATGTGATCCCTCCCACTCCGTTCTTTTTTCTCAAGATGGCTGCAGCTATTAGGGGTCTTTTTTGGTTCCATACAAATTTTTGAAATGTTTGTTCTAGCTCTGTGAAATATGCTGTTGGTATTTTAATAGGAATTGCATTGAATTTATAAATTGCTTTGAACCATATGGACATTTTAATGATATTAATTCTTCCAATCCATGAGCATGGTATATTCTTCCACTTGTTTAAATCTTCCTCTATTTCTTTTTTCAGTGTCCAGTAGTTTTCCAAGTACAGATCTTTTACATCTTTGGTTACATTTATTCCTAGGTGTCTTATTTTTTTAGTTGCAATGGTAAATGGTATTTTTTTTTAATTTCTCTCTCTGAAAGAATACTTTTTGAATCTCTTCTCTCAACCCTCTACTTTTGTCCTACGCAGGTCCATATAAGCTCTCACTTGGATCCCTAAAATAGCTTTCTGTCTTCTCCTGATATTTAAATATTCTTCCTTTCAAACAAAATTCCATATAATAGCAAGTGTGATTTATCTGAAACCCTAAGGTGATGGTGTCCTTCAGTTGTCATTAAACTTACCAAGACTTTAATTCCTCTAGCCCCATCTATATGTAGAGCTGCTGTTTCCCTAGACTCCCCATTGCAGGTCATTTTCCTCTCCTTATGGTGTTTCTTCTACCTGGAGTCTTTTTTTACAACCACCATCTCCTCCCCTCTTCTTTCCCTTCTCACCTAACACCCTATTTTTCATGGCTAAATCCTATTAAAGGATCAGTACCCAGCTGAGATGTCATCCTCTTAGAACTTCCTCTGAGCCCCTCTCTCAGGTCATGGAGTTTAGAGACTAAAGTGGCTAAGCTCCTGAGCACACTATGTTACTCTTAATCTACCAGGGCTCTTCCATGTGGTATCGAAACCTTGCTCTTACATGTCCATATCTTCTTCCATATAATGTTCACGAGAGCAGGCACTGGTTTTGCATGGATAGTATCTTGCATAAATGGGGTCCACTACCTAAATTGAGTTATAACATTCACTAAACTTCAAGGAGTTATCAAACAGAAAATTTAGTAACATCCGCTCCTTATAAAGATTCTAAAGCATTCAATGCCATTTTAAAGCAACCACATCTCCCGAAAACGTTTGACGACTCCTCACTGTGCATGAGCACCACTCTCTACTGCAATCATCTCTATAATTTACACCTCACTTATCACAATTAATATTGCATCTAATCCATATGTGTGCATTACCATCTCCCTATTGGATATGATGAGATGAACAATTTCTTATTCATTCCTACATATTAATGATTTAGCACAGTATCTTACACTAGACTCATAATAAATTGTTTCAATTGATAAATCTCAGTAATTTTAACTATGCTAATAGGAACCATTTCAGCAAGACATAAGAGGTAGGAAAGCTCACTGGATGCTTCATTAGTCTCAGATTACCTTTGGCCTCCAGTAAGTTGATTTTTCTAGAATAATTGCCTGGGAGATTACCTTCCAAATACAACTGTTATAAATTGAAATAAAAATATAATTCAAAATCTGCCTTGAATGCTAAAAGTTCTATTAAAATGTAAAAATTTTGAATGGTATACTAATTTTTATGAATATCATTGTCATCATGGCATCCTTTTTTTAAATTTATTGTTGACACTATTACATATGCCCCCTGTTGAGTTGGATTTCTTAGTGTTTCTGTGAGAAGTCTTTGAGAATGTGAATAGAAACTGATGGTAACTCCATTGCTTTGCTTTATCCCCAGTGCTTGTTCAATTCCCATCTTAATCCAGGAGTACAGTTTTGTGACCCCAAAGACTTCTTTGAATGGGAAATTTGGCTTGGAGAACCTAGACCTCAGTCTACCCTGCATGGTGTGGCCAGGCCACGCATTAATTGTTCTCCAGTGGGAGCTGTGATTCTAGAAGTCAATTACCCAGCTATCTGGATTTCAGATTCGGCACTCGGTTGCCTGGAGGTTTGCATCTAGTCTCTGTTACGGTGTTTCTCTTTTCTCTCATACTATCAATTTGAAATCAACCAAATCTTGAGGTTAAATTTATCATTTTTCATCTCAGAGTGCACACTCCTTGAATTTTCACTGTGAAGTTTATATGCCTTTATACAGTTTGTAGGTACAATACTGTAGGTTTTACTTTCCTCTGTGATTCACCCCATTACTGTTAATACATACATTCCAAAACAAAAATGCAGAAGTGCCAAAGTCTCTTGGCATTTACAGCTTTCAAATAAACCAATCTATTAAGACTCTTGTCATTTTTTATTTTATTTATCAACATAATTTATTCTATTCTGGATATTCTCTTGGCTGTTGCTGCATTTTCACTGTTTCCCTAGAATATGTATTTTATTATAACTGTATTTCTTTCACCATTTATGTTCCTCCCACCTTAGAAATAAAGTTTTTCATTGAGATGCCCATCAGATAAAATATTTCCCACCAGACATATATTTACTCCCGTTGCATTAGAAAAGTAAATTTTTGTGATATTGTTAACCATAAGAAATGCTGGAAGCAGTAAACCCATTTCAGAAAGCTTGCAGGTTTTTTTCCCCTAAAAGATAAAATATACGATAGAGAATCTTCTTCCCATTAGTTAGTGGACAGCCCTTCAGAGTAGTTCAGGGTTCTTTGCTTAAGGGGAGGTGGCACATGCCAAATCAGTGCAGCCCTTGGTTGACACCCCGTTCCCTTGCCTTTTAAATAAAGATGCCTATGGGGATTGCATGAAAACCATCCATGGGGACTGTATTCACCCTGACACCTCCTCTGGCCCCTTAGCTCTTCTGCCTCCTCTGACAGCCTTTCAGATATTAAGTATCAAACATTTCTTGAATCTAAGTTACTCTATATTTCTGTATTAAAATAAAACAGTTGCTTTCATTACATCTTTATGTAACAGTGTAACTCAATTGTGCTCTTCTTAGAATCATATAAAATGTAAGTTTGTTATGACAGTAAGCTATTGATTATATGGAAATTGTTGTCAATTAAATATATATATATTAAATATATATACATTTAAATTTAAATCCCTAAACATTAGATTTTTTTTTTCTTTTTCAAGTGCTGTAATGCTCTGGTGAGAACCATTTTTTTGTAACAGTATTTTTATGTATAAAGTCAACAGTCTCTGAGCTTTCTGGTTGCTAAGATAAATGCAGGGGCATTTTTCACCTTTTTTATCACTGTTTTTGAAATTTTCTCAGATTCTACACACTGCAGTTTCATATCTCCAGACCTATGAGGGGAGTTGGAAACTACTGATTTTCATGAAGATAACATTAAGCTGGGAACCTAGTAACATTTATTGGAATGCAATCAGAATGATTATATCCTAAATAGGTTATATAATATAAAAATCAGAGAAGTCTAGCAAATATGTTATTTAATCAAATAAATAGTGGTCTTCTCAGGCAACCCAGATGTTCTTTATTGTAGTCAATATTCACAGACCATGTTTAAAAATAAAAAATACATGATAAGGATATAGTATCTCATCTCCTAAGGGTTTAAAAACCTTTTCAGAAAGATACGATTTCCATAGACAAATGTTTCTTCTGCTTTCGGAAGTAATTTCTCTGTATGTGGAGCTATATCTCAAAACCATGTGTTTGACAGAGATCTGCCCACACAGTCGCATGGGCATGTAGAATGCTACTTTAGGATGGGCATTGGCTTATGATTGTCTCCATCAGCTCTGTGACCCTGAACAAAAAGCTGACTCTACAAATGCTCAGTTTCTAAAATCTGTAGAATGGACCATGGGTTAAGTGTGTGACGTTTAGTTTTCTTGCCTCAATTGTAGCCATTGGGTATTTCTATTTAGTAATTTCCCATAAAATCCTACCACTTCCAGTAAATAAATGTGCAACAGGCAACAACAGCATTTCATGCTCACAGGCTTTGCATCCTGGACACATCCATCCCCGGAGCATTCGTTTCTTAATCTTTTAGCTGCGTTACACATGGATCTCTGCTGGAGCAAGGATCTCAGCTGCTAATGGCAGTTACTCCCGAAGGGTGGAATATGATTTTATTTGAACTTTCCTGTTTTAATTTGTTTTGAAATAAATAGATTTCTTCTTTGAAGAGACAAAAGAAAAGATAAATTCCTACAGATCCTTTGAGGATTATACTCTTTTTCTTTATTGTTTTAAAGATGTATTTTATCTGCTGACTTCAGATCAGAATTCTCTCTTTCTCTCAGTGATCTAAAAGTTAGAAAATTGTGTGTGTGTGTTTAAATTGATTTGTTTTTTAATGAAACAAAGAAATAAAATGACTCATGTGTATTAGATTAAAGCTAATTCGTGGCCAAGATTCAATCATGTAGGTTACTACTCTCCTTCCCTATAGGAGTTCACACATTAAGTAAAAACACAGACAGAATTCAGGTACCCACTGAATAAAGGTCATAGGTGGCGGCCAGGGTAAAGGGTCCTTAACAATACGAACTTACAAAACAAAAACCAAAACCCATGAGATGACGCCCAAGCCCTCCCTGACCTGGCCCCTCCTCGTTAATGATGGTCATTCATTTTAGCCATTCCAGAATACTTGGCTAAAATATATTGCTCTGCGCCACTGTCCATGCTACTTTCTCTCTGTGGTTGGTCCTCTTGGCTGTTTTTGCCCAACAGGTGAATCCTTGTTCAGCCCTTTACTCACCACACATGTCCAATCGTCCATAAAGCCAAGATAACTTTGCAGGAAGATCCTGTTTCTTGGCTTATCCAGACTGCTAAGTACAAGCCTCACTTTTATCATCTATCTCTTTATTACACTCTTGTTTGTTTTCTGTCCCAGGTTGTGAAGCACTACAGGTCAAAGTTGAGTTCTCTTCATTTTGCAGAATTAGCAAAATTCTTGAAATCAAATATCATAATGAATGGCTAGGTAAATAAATGACCAGACTTTACTCTAGCAAATTTAAATATTTAAAACATCTTGGCTAAAGATAGAGTATTCATCTTAGTTAGGATAAGCTAAACAATATATAAATGAAGAACCCCAAGTTGACGCTTTACTTTCCACCCATGTGCAGTCTGCAGGGGTCCTAGGAGCCCTCCACACCACTCATATTCTCAGAGATCCCGGCACTGAGTGTCTCCGCCGCACTGGAATCTGACAAGACAAGGGAAATAGTGCAGAAGGACCGCAGAGTCTATGAAATGCCTGCATCCAGAATGATATAGCACATGCCCCTCAACCCTGTAAGGTGGAATTAGGCTCATAGTTACACCAAAATACTGGGGGGGGGGGGTGCTGCAGGCACACCTGGTTTTTCTGCGCTTCATAGGTGTTTCATTTTTTACATATAGAAGGCAAGAGTCTCCACCAGCAAAAAGGTCATGACTGACTTTACTGTGATATTCTCTGTAGTATGGGAGTCAGGAATCATACCCACAAAGTAGTCCTTTATTCCTCTATTCCCTTGGCCCACTATCATTATTATGGATACCAAACAAGTGGTATATGAAACACAGATAGGTATCAGTAGAAGCAGAAAGTATACTACTCTGAATCCATTGTGGACACACAGAATCTGCTCTGTGAGACAGTAATTGTATTACACAGGGAGGAGGCTCTTTTTGGATTCTGTAAAATAATAGGGCATCCAGGTTTGCATGGGATAAAAAATGGAAAAAATATAACTACTTCCCATGGCACTGATTTATTGAGGTGACTTAGCTCAGAAGAGGTAAGTAAGAAACTATAACTATCTCCAGATTACCAATGCTGTTCCGTATGAGTGAAAAGACCAAGCACGGGCTATGTGAAAATATTCACCATTTCTGTGAGTGTTGCAGAAAACACGAACAAGGGAGATATAATATCTATTTAGTGGTTCATCAGTTTTTGTTATTAACATGTACTGTGGTATTAAGGAAAGAATGTGAATTAAGTCTTCTAGTTTCTAGATATAATCCTGTCAGAAAATTTTAGAATCATTTTTTGTAAGTTATCCAAGCACTCTCAACCTCACTTTATTAATCTTTAAAATGCAGGAAAAATGAACACATGACTTCTCAGATATCTTCTAGCTCCAAAAGTTTATACATTCTGTAACTCAGGTGTTTATTCAGATAGTCTTCCTTTAAGATCAGGTGTAACAATTTAGTTCCAAATACAGAACAAAATCACTTCCCGGTGTTACTGGAACAGTGCTCCTCACCTCCCTCCTCTCCTGACCCATCGCCTTTTTCTAGATGTACCTTATATCTTCAAAAGATCAGCAGGTTTGAACAGGCTTGTTAAAATCATTAGCGCCTAATTGAAACATTCTCCTTGATGCCAGCACGGTAAACAAAAGGGCATTTAAATAAGAATAAATTGAAAGTGTGCAGCTGTCCAAATAACGTTCTGTCGGCATGAAATTCTGACTTATTTATGGGGCCTTCCAGAGCTCCGCCAATGAACGAAAAAGATCTCCCTTAGGCATGACTTGATAATAAAAAATTCAAATGATTAAGTTAGGAATTATTTAGCTCTTATTTTACATAAGTTTTTAAAATGCCAAATTGATTTATCTTACACAGGCCATCTGAAAATAAATTGATAGTAACAGAGCTTTTTCCTATCTTCTAGCCTCTCATAGTAATTTAATTTATGAAAGCAATATTTGACATCTTTATGTTGCCATAGAAACTTGCAGAGGCTTTTCTACTTTCTTCTTCCAATCTATAGTTTTTGTTTGTTTGTATATATTGGCCCTGGAAAAAAGACAAATACCCCCAGATGCAAGAACACAGTTAAAAGTTTTTGTCACTTGCTTGTCCAGCATGGCTGAGCGGTTGAGCATCAGTCTATGATCCAGGAGATGGTGATTCGATTCCAGGTCAGGGCACATGCCCCGGTTGCAGGCTCCATCCCCAGCGGGGGCCTGCAGGAGACGGCCTGCCCGTGACTCCCTCTCATCACTGATGTTTCTCTCTCTCTCCCTCTCCTTTCCTCTCTGAAATCAAGTAAAAAATATATTTAAAAAAAAAGGTTTTGTCACCTAATGTACAAAATTTGTCTATGTGGCTTTGCCTCATGCATATTTAATAATTGGAACTAGAGTCTGCGGTTTTTGAAGGCTAACAGGGAAGTAAGAGACAGCCAGACACAATACTCAGAGATCCAATGGGACCTAAATGGCCAGGTTGGTGTCCAGGGCAAAATGACATGTTTTGAGTGTCCAGAGTGATCATCTAGCATTCCCTTGATTGTTCTAGTCATGCACCTTACTCAGTTTGAGCTTATATAACAAAAACTACCATAGAGTGGTTGGCTTAAAAAGCATTTATTTTTCACAGTTCTGAAGGCTGAGAAGTCCAAGGTCAAACTGCCAGCCAGTTTGGTTGGTGGGAGAACCAGCTTCATGGTTTACAGATGGCCACCTTTTTATCATGTGCTCAGATGGCCTATCTTTTCTCAGATGACCACTAGTCCTATCATGGGGACTTCACTCTCAGGTCCTAATTTTCTCCCAAAAGCTCCACTTTCTGACACTATTACATTGTGGCCTAGGTTTCAACATATGAATTTGTGGGGGAGCCGAGGAGGGCACAATATTCAGTGTATAGCATCATGATTATCCACAGAAATACTCTGTTCTCTCTCAAAGGAACCGGGAACTCAAAGTATTAACCTAAAGGGCTATTTTAGTGGCTCTCAATTTTTTATGCTCTAAGTATTGCAGAGCATTTTACTTCTTTTATGGATTCATTGTCTTGTGGCTCAGAACTTATTATGTTGAGACCCGGTTCATGACTTAGAAAAGGCTAGCCAATTTTTAGCTTTCTAAAAACACTGTAGAAAACAGTGCCACATTGCATATTGAGAAAGAATTTTGTGGGGGAAAAATAACAAGATTTGGAAATGTGCCTTTCTGTATGTGAGTTATATAATCTTACAGTCTAAGGTTCTGAGCTGTTCCTTTGCTCATGTGCAGTTACTGTAAGGATGTGTTTCAGTTTTCGTATGACTATGTCCAGTGTTGGGGTGAACCCTGATTGGCCCAGGCCAACCATATCATTCCTAGTAACAGGCTTTTTAGTGTGCACAGAACCCATTCTGGGCAATGCAATGTAACCTGAGTCTGCCGACAAGCACCTGGGAAAGGATTTTACTTCGCAATAAAAAATGAGAACAGTGTCTGAGAACAACCATCCATCATGCTAAGCTGATATGAGAACACATTAGACAGAGATTGGCAGCAGCCACATTGTGGACACAAGACGACCAACCTGGAAACAAACAGCAGGTGACTCTGAGGGCCTAGCAGAAAGATGAAGAACCTGGATTCCCAGGAACATTGCAGTGGCTCAGCTGTTCCAGAGAAGGCCAACTTTAAAGCTTCTGCTAAGTGCACACACAGGACTTAAGGGGATAGCTAGGTGATTGTTTATTTTTACCAAACATACCCATAATAACGCACCCAACCACCCCAGTTCTACTCGACTCTCTCAAGCCTTCAGTGGCATGGATGGTGATACTCAGATCTGGAGCCTGTGGACCTCAAGATTAGAGAGGCAACTCAGTCCAATTCCAACAGTTTTTTGTCCTTTGGAGGGAGGGGCAAGAGTGGAAAAGGGGGCAAGCAGGAGAACTCTGTGGCTAGAACAGCCTCCTGAGTCCCCTCCTCCTTTCCTGAGAGACACAGGACCACTTCTCACTGTCTTCCTTCTCTGATAAACAATTATTCAAATTCAGCGGAGAGTCTGTGCTATATTTAATTAAGTCACTAATCAAAATGTATTCTAAACAAAGTTATATCCACAAGGTGATTTTTCAAAACATATATCTTTATCTAATTATTAATCTAAGTAATATCAGTTAATTTCTAGCACAGATGGTGCTATAATAGTAACATATTCCATCTGGAACAACCAGATGGGCAAACAGGATTAAAGTTATGCAGATGGAAATTGGGAGGTTTAGGGGGGAAAAAATCCTGAGAATGCTTAATTTTTTTTTAAGTGACAGCATATCATCAATGATAATATCTTTTTCAATATAAGAACATTATAGTAAGGAAATGCAGTGCCTGCCACTGAAGTTGTTCTAATTTTTAAAGTTGTAAAAATTAATGTGTCCCATTAGAATAATATCAATATAAGTTTAGGGGTATTAGATATTTATTTACATTTAAGAGTCTAAATATCTATGTAATTTGAGAGGTGTAGATAAATAAATTGAATGCATTGATGTCTACATGTTTAAGAATATTAATATTTAATTTAGGAGTTTAGCTGTCTACGTTAAATTAGGGGTGTAGGTATCTATGTAAGTTTAGGATGATAGATAACTATGTAAGTTGAAGGTGTAGATAGCTGCATAAGTTAAAGGTGCAAAAATCTAAGTTTGAGATATAAATATCTATATAAGTTTTGGAAAGTAGATTATCATCACTATAGTTTAGTGACATAGATATTTGTGTTAAATGTGTATATACATTTATGTAAATTTAGATGTCTAGATATCTATATAACTTTATGAACTATATATACATATATTTTTAAATTCTATGCATAAATATTTATTTAAGCTAGAGTATGGATGTATATGTAATTCCTGTTTTATTCCTACAATTTATGAATTGAATCTTTGAACACTGACAAAAAATATCATAGTTATTTTTATTATTTAATTACACTAGGAACCCTGATACCAGACAAACTTTCTTATGGACAATGAACTGATTACCATTTCTTAGAAACTAAGAAAGATTACCTTTCAGCACAGATTTCAGTGATAGATATGGTCTGTCACTATGGACTTTGTACTTAGAAGAGTCAAGGTTCAAGTCTCTTTTTCTGCATCATAGTATGCTTGTAACCATCATATTACATATTTTAGCTTGCTTTACTAATCAATAAAGTGAAAATGATTGTTAATTATAAGAATGAGAGTATGGCAGGTGAGAATTTCTAATAGATTTTGCCATGTATACATTCTCCTACATACATTGATTGGGCTTAACATAGCCCTGGTGGAGCTTGTGACTCTCTGGATTTCTCTTGTAAGAGTTACACATGTATTTTGAAGATGAGGAGACACATAGGTGCCACAAGGGACAGATAATAGAGAATTACCAATAAGGAGGAACTAACAAAAGTCCTTTCAATTCTTAGAAGGCAGGGAGTTGACAGTAAAAAGAGTGGGTCACAATTAGAAACAAAAGTCATTCCCATAATAAGTTCAAATTTTATTATTCCAACTGGTGTTTCTAAGTTTTCCTTTCCTCCCCCACAAGGTGATAATAAATAATCACTAACTTACTGACTTAAAACTACTAGAGCAGCCCTGACTTGTGTGGTTCAGTGGTTAGAGGTCAACCTGAAGCCTGAAGGTTTCTGGCTCTATTCCTGGTCATGGGCACTACCCAGGTTGCAGGCTTGGTCCCACCCTGGAGGGTCTGAGTGCCCGCAGGGTCAACCAATTGATGTGTCTCTCTCACACTGATGTTTCTCTCACACTGATGTTTCTCTCACACTTTGAGTGAAGATTAACAACAAACAAACACAAAAAACAAAAAATAAAAACAAATTGTTTGGCTGGTGTGCTCAGTGGTTGAAGGTCGACCAATGAAGGAGGAGGTCATGGTTCGATTCCTGGTCAAGACACATGCCCGGGCTGTGGGCTCCATCCCCAGTCAGGGGCTGCAGGAGGCAGCTGGTCAATGACTCTCTCATCATGGATGTTCCTGTCTTCCCCTCTCCCTTCCTCTCTCTGAAATCAATAAAAACACATATTAAACAAACAAGCAAAAATCACAACACTACTAGAGTATTCAAGAAACTTAAATAAACCAATATCACCACAAGAGCCAGACATTGTGTGTATTGATTTCAAAGTGGGCTGGAGAGAAGAAGACACGAGCAATGTATTCCACACAGCCCCCCTGCAAATGATGAACTTCTACATACTTAGCTATTTCACCTTTATAAAAATATGACATATGTGGTATTAATTTACCCATTCTGTAAATGAAAAACTAAGAGCCAGAGAGATTATCAACAAAAAGCCCCTGCCTCCAATCCAGTGCCAATTGGAGTCCCCAGTCTAGGGTTCAGTACAAGGAGAGATTTTATTCAAGTGAACCGTTTGCAAACCAATAAAAGCAGCCGTCCATTGAAACTGAAAGTTCATTCCCCTGAGACAAAAGGGAGGGGCTTACTTATATAGAGACAGTGCCCACATTGGTCTTTGATTGGTCCCTTTTTATGCATGTAAGGGACCCAAACTTGCACAGTTTTATTTTCCCACATAATTCTGTCCTGGTCCCAATTGTGCACCCTGATTGGTCATTACAGAGGCACTCGGCTGGTTGGTAAAGAATCAAATGAGGTCATAGCTGCACAGCTCCCCTTGAATGGGCCCATTGGTCAAAATATGATTCCAGGAACTCCTTTAAAAGGGTCAACTCAGGAGGCAGGAACAGTGCAGGAGGTTCATCAGCTCAGTCTGGGGCTTTTCCCTGAAACACGGGTACATGAGAGACTCCCTCTAAACAAGGGCTGCTAAACTCTGCTTATGAATTTGGGCTGTTAACCTCAAGGAGTCTTTTTTGAAGATTCTATTATTTCTTGGGGTCAACAGTTTAAGTGATCAATTCTAATTTACACAGCTACTACGCAGAAAAAGCAAAAAGGTAAAACTGACCAGTCCTCCCCCAATTCCTAAGTTTAGTGTATATTATTTTAAAATCGACTCAACTATGTGCTTGTCCCCATGAAAACTGAATATTTTCTTGACTACACTGGTTATTTTTTTCTTTGCTGAATACCCCTATTTGGGACCAACTTCCCCCAGATGGCCTAACACACAGGCTAAACTTTCACAAACCTGTCTTTTCATGTGTCTGCTTGTTGTTTAGCAGATATATGACATATTCGTCCACCTGAAGACTTGCAGTAGACCTGTAACTCTCAGACTCATAATCTCAAACAGGACTCCGGGGCCTAGTAAAGCAAGCTCTCCATTTCCTCTCATTCTGATCACTTGTCTGTGTTTTGATTTCCTACAGCATAACATCTTGTCAAGTCACAAACACCATTTCTCATACAGCAATTCTTAAACCTATGCTATTTGTTAGGCGACATTATAGTCTGTCATGGAGGAATGTCAGTATAACTGTGGCCTAGGACCGTAATGCATTTTGTCCCATCAATGAGAAATCTAAATAACAAATTTACATTAAGTCTTGTAACATTGCTTAAATATTCTTAAACTATGTTCTCTCTTTTTCATTTCCAATTTTTATTGGAGCCCTTAGTCTTTCTCACTTAGATTTTTAAACAACTTATTTCTTTTTTATTGAAAAATCTCACATGCAGTGTTGTGTGAGTTTAAGGTGTACGGCATGTTACTTTGATACATTTATATATTGTAATATGATAAATATCACTTAGAGTTTTATAACAGATCCTTTGCCCCCTCCTTTCTTTCAGACTATCCTCCAGTGGCTTTAAGTGTAAGATTTTTGAGAAGAAAATGTTATGTATCAGTTCCTCAAACAATTCTTGAACACTTTGAGTTTTCTACAAAAGAAAATTAGCTTTACGTATAAACCTTTATGAAGCTTTCCTGATGAGCTTCTTCCCACTATCCCCAAAACACATTGCCTTCCATGCCAGCTGCATTTAATCACCCCATGCTCCCACAAGGTCCTGGCATTCGCACGCCACCAACCCACTGAATCTTACATTCCTCTTTTCCAGGTGCATGCATCTTACCTATGTAACTTACCACAGCTGTGATACTCACAGTAAAAGTTGAGGACCCCCAACTTCTGGATTGAGTGTCTTAACTCTATTGCCTTGGGGACCTCCTAGGTCTCCCTAGGGCTCACAACATTCATTCATGAGCCCAGGGAGACACTTATTGATGACAAATAGTTGTTGCCTTAGACTCCACAAGCGACCTGCTGTGACATCCTAGGCCTCCCTGGCCAACTGATGGAGGATAGGCCCTCTCCCAGGATATGCGCCAGTGGCTTCAAATCCCACTGCTAAGTGAGGCCTACATGGCCTTGCCCCATTGTTACAGCTAGTGGCCATTGCATGGGTATCGCCCACGCCATGCAACCTCATCACCCGTCTGTAGCATGAAAACAGCAGCTTGTTTGTTCATCTTTCCGTAGTAGCAGCGAGCTCTCTGAGGGAGGGAACTCTCATATTCATCATTTTATGACCAGCACCTAGATATGTATAGCCAAATATAGTTAGTTGATGAATATTTCATCAATATTTAAATGAATAAATGCAATTTACATATAACATAGCTATCAAAGTGATGATTTTAGTGAGAAAAGCCTTCCACTAAAATGCGATCAGATAAAGCTGCATAGAGTAGAATTGATGCCTATCTTAAAGCAGGTCCCCCACTCATTATTATATTTTTATTATATTTAAGTTTTCATTGCATTAGTCCTTCAGTATCTCCCAGACAGTTTAGAAGAGGCACATACAGTAATTTGTGATAAAGTCTGCTCTGCTCCCTCTACAACCAGGAGGGAGGGTTCCACACAGGGAACACTGGCTGCCAATGACTCCGGCAAGGCGGCTGCAAACAGTGGGAGCCAGTGGGGCAAGGGCAAGAGAATGAATGCCACCAAGTTTTCTGTCCATTTCCATTTGCTTTCTTCTTTATGCAACATTAACTCAGGTACTGTATCCTTTGGACTATTTTCCAGAATTTTGACAAAATTGCTTCTGACACATCCTGCTTGCTTTTCAATGTAACGTCAGTGGAGTGAGAGCTTGGGGCTGCTTATTCTGCCATTTTGCCGCGGTCACTCCAGACAAGAGTTACCATCTGTTAAGGACCAGCCAAGGCTTTATGCAATGGGGCTCCACTCTTCATTAACATCCGTGTTATAGTTTAGAATCTGTATTGTGTTTATATTTATTAAGAAGCCTAGAACCATTGGTAGGCATTATTTCATCTTATATCTTGGTATCTCTACACATTCTATTAAGGTAACATTTCAGAGAATTTGTGAATAAATCTATTGATGAGGAAGATGACAGTATGAACCACGGTCACTCACCTCAATGACCACAGAACCATTGATCATATGTGGAAGTATGTAGATGGTACACACTAAGAAACCACTCCATGTAATTTAGTTTTACCAATTTTCAATAGTACAGTGCAAAAATACAATAATATCATGATGTAAAACAAAATCTTTGAAAACAAATAAGTGTAATTTGAATTAAATATTACTGACACATGAAAATATGATGTTTAAATTACAATATTACTACAAAGACAAAACAAATCTATCAATATTTATTTGTTGCTTATTTCTGGAAACAAGTTGTAGACATTGCCATATGCACGGAATGTCAGTATTTTCATTTCTATCTTGTTTCACTGTTCCTTAAAAGGTGTCATGATGAAAATGCTAATTGAAAGCTATTATTCCCCAATTTTCTTTAATTTTTTTAGTATGTTTTTATTGATTTTAGAGAGAGAAGAAGGAAGAGTGAGCAAGAGATAGAAACATCGATGAGAGAGAAACATTGATCAGCTGCCTCCTGCCTGCCTCCAACTGAGGATTGAGCTCACAGCCCAGGCATGTTACCTGACTGGGAATACCAGCCAAGGCTTTATGCAGTGGGGCTCCACTCTTCACTAACATCAGTGTTATAGTTTAGAATCTGTATTGTGTGTTTATATTTATTAAGAAACCAGGGAACTCTTGGTTCATAGGTAGTACTCAACCATTGAGAGACACCAGCCAGGGTCCCTAATTTTCTTTAAGTCTCAAGAGGCCAGAGTTATTTCCATTGTACATATTCCATATTATTGCAGTTATGTTGAAGCAAAAAGACACTCAAGAAGTAATTGCATGACTGGATGGCCTAGTATATAGAAGAATAAAGGCAGTAAACAGCTATTTTTTAATCAAATTTTACCAATCACATGTCTGCTAAAGTGACAGATTGGAATTCAGAAGAGCCCCACTCTCAGAATGTTTGTTGTCACAAGCTTGTTTCAATGAGTGCATTGGCACAGGGTAGTCAAGGTGGATGGGTTACAAAGAAGAATTGAGGGACATCTGTCCTGAGGCATGTGGAATCTGTCTTATGAAGTCCCAAATGAAGGAGGAGAACAGTGGGGAACTGAAAGAACTCCATCGGAAGCATGTCTGCTTTCAGCTGAAGAAAACTGAAATTTGGACAGAAGGGTCAAGGCATTTTCTCCTGGAATTCCAGTACTTTAATCACTGAATGGTGAGTATGGGGCAGGAGAAGAAAACAGAACCTCTGGAGAGGTCTCAAGCCTTCAAGGGACCTACAGCACCTGCCATGTGCTTTTCAAAAGATTAGGAAGATAAATGGGGCTATAAGAGATCATCTGAAGCACAGAAAATAGTGGATAAAGCTGGAAAACAAAGGGTAGATCTCAAAAATCCTAAAGCCTGGGAGCCATCCATAAAGCAAATATATACATATGGAGAGAGAGCAAGAGGATGATATAATCAAAATACAAGCTACAAAATGGAAGAAAAAAAAAAAGTACATGGTTTAAAAAAATAAATAAAATCTGGCTGTTGTGGCTCAATGGTTGAGCATTGACCTATAACTAAGGAGGTCATGGATCGAGTCCCGGTCAGGGCACATGCCCATGTTGTCTTGATAACCATCAGGGGCCTTGCAGAAGGCAGCCAATTAGTGACTCTCATCATCGACGTTTCTATCTCTTGCTCCCTCTCCCTCGCTCTCTGGAATCAATAAAAGCATATTTTAAGAATAAATAAATAAAGGTCCAGAAATGTCTCAGAAGTTGAAATTGTTAGCAATATCTCTAAAATAATTATGAGAAACTTTGATAGGAAATATAATAGAAAATATTGGTCATATGCATGAAGAAATAGGACATTTTAGTAGAGACACAAAATGTTAGAAGAATCTAAATAGAAATGCTAACAATAAAAATATAATGTCACAAATAAATGATTTGTGTATAATAGCAGACTGAAGACAGAGGGAGGAATCAGTGACTACAAAAGTAGGCAAAAAGGTAATAATTCAAAGAAATAAACAGCGACAAAATATACTATTAAAAATAGTACAAAAAATATGAGACCTGCAGCTTGATAACAAATAGTATAAATATGAATGTAATTAGAACCCCAATGAGAGAAGAGAGATAATGGACAGAAATAAAATTAGAATGAAGAGATTTCCAAAATTTATGAGAAGTAATCCACTCCAAATTCAAAAAGAGCTATGAGTTCTAAAAAGGGCAGATGCTAAGGAAACCACACAGAGCTGCACCATTATGAACATTTTGTGAAGGGAATGTAAAGAGCAGATACTAAAAGCTGCCAGAGACTAAGGTATATTGTATACCAAATATACTTAAATAAATAAAAATGTATAAAACAAAATGGGTTTCTTTTAGACAAAATAAAAAGTTTAATGAAAAAATATGAAAAAAACTTGCAGAGAAAAATACAGATTGTTTACAAGAAAGCAATGGTTAATTTATCAAAAACAAACAAACAAAAAAACCTAAAACCATAAAGGTTGTTAGACGATAACAAAATGAAATATTAAAGGTAACAAATGAGAGGGGAAAATCTGTGACAGAAGAATTATTTATGTAGTTAAAATAGTCTTTAAAATTGAAAGTAAAATAAAATCTCATATACTCAAAATCAGAGTTTTTTTTTCCCCAAACAAAATTGCAGAACACAGAATATTAAAAATAACTTAGGCTATGCCCAGCCGGGTGTGGCTCAGCGATTGAGCATCGACCTGGGATCCAGGAGATCAGGGTTCGATTTCCGGTCAGGGCACATGCCCTGGTTGCGGGCTGCAGCCAATCAATGACTCTCTCATTATTGATGTTTCTATCTCTCTCTCCCTCTCCCTTCCTCTCTCGGAAATCAATAAAGATATATTAAAAAAAATAATAATAATTTAGGCTAAAAGGAAATGATACCAGAAACAAACAAACAAATAAACAGATATTCAAGAGGAAATAAAGAGCAGAAACAATGAATATTTTGCTAAATATGAAATGCCTTTGACAATGGTCTCCCTATATTTAAAACAGACTATTGAGTAATTAAAGTCAAAATAATAATAAAAATATAGTAGTATTTCTATTGTGATTATAAAATAAAATTTAAGACAACAGAAGTGAAAGGATGGAAGGGGAGCAGCCAAGTTATGTAAGTTCTTACATGGTCTTTAAGATGGTCCATAATTTAAAGTCATCCTTTCATAATTAAAGGTATAATTTCTAGAGTAACTGGCTAAATATTTATAATAATGTAAAATATGAAGAAAACACAGTAGAAAATATTAACACGAAATTACAAAATGCATACATTATTTAAAACAAGGTAGAAGGAGAGGAAAAAAGCAAAAAAGTAGAGAAGGGCACGATACAGATGTAAGAAATGTGAAGGCAAGCACAGGGACAGGACTCAAATGTAATGGTTCCAAATTAATAGGAAGGTGATCAATTGAATTTTAAAAATAAAGCTATGAAGACCAAATTATGCACTTCTCACAAACACAAACTTTATTTATTTATTTATTTATTTTTAAACACTTTATTAAACTTATTGGGGTGACAATGGTCTCTATGAATGTGTGGGTTTCTGTGTTACAAGATCTGTATATTGCTCTGTGTGCCCACCACCCAGTCATACCTTCTCCTGTCACCATGTATTAGGACCCCCTTTACCCCCTTCACCCCCCACCCCCTTCCCTCTGGCAACTACCACACTGCCGTTTATGTCCATGAGTTTCAGTTTTACATCCCACATATAAGTGAAATCACATGGTTCTTAGCTTTTTCTGACATTTCACTTAGCATAATATCCTCAAGGTCCATCCATGTGGTCACAAATGGCAGTGTTGCATCCTTTCTTACGGCTGAGCAGTGTCCACTGTGTGCATGTCCCACATCTTCTTTGCCCAGTCCTCTGTTGCAGGACACCTTGGTTGTCTTCATGTCTTGGCCACCGTGAATAATGCTGCAATGAACACAGGGATGCATATATCTTAGCGAATAAATGTTTTCGAGTTTTTCAAGTATATACCCAGGAGAGGGATGGCTGGGCCATATGGTAGCTCTATTCTTAATATTTTGAGGAATCACCAGACTGCTTTCCATAGTGGCTGTACCAGTCTACATTCCCACCAATAGTGAGTGACGGTTCCCTTTTCTCCACAACCTCTCCAACACGTGTTGTTACTTGTCTTGTTGATGACGGCCATTCTAACAGGTGTGAGGTGGTAGCTCATTGCAGTTTTGATTAGCAGTTTCCTAATTGCTGGTGAGGGTGAACATCTTTTCATATACCTATTGGCTGTTCATATGTATTCTTGGGAGAGGTGTCTGTTCAAGTCCTCTGCCCACTTTTTGATTGGGTTGTTTGTTTGTTTGTTTGGTGTTGAGTTTTATGAGTTCTTTATTTCCCAAAACAATAAGTTACAAAGAAGAAAACATAGGTATCAAACTGATGGACGCTGGTTGTAGAAGACATTTTATGAACTTGACCCCATAGGCAAGGGAAGTAACGGCAAAAATAAATGAATGGGACTGTATCAAACTAAAAAGCTTCTGCACAGAGAAAGAAACTGACAACCAAACAAAGAGGAAGCCAACCAGATGGGAGATGATATTTGCAAACAGCAGCTCCAACAAATACAAACTTTAAAAGTAAAGACAAAAATTAAATTTGGATGCCCAGCCAGCATGGCTCAGTGGTTGAGCATCGACCTGTGATCTAGGAGATTCAGGTTCCATTTCCAGTTAGGGCACGTGTCCAGGTTTGGGGATCGATTCCCAGAAGGGAGTGTGTAGAAGGCAGCAGATCAATGATTCTCTCTCATCATTGATGTTCCTATTTCTCTCTCCCACTCCCTTCCTCTCTCTGAAATCAATATAACATATTTTGAAAATAAATAAATAAATTTGCCAGAAGTTTCATCATGTGAAAATAAAAAAAATATGAAATGACTTTATTAATAACAAAAGTTATTCTAAAAAAACATAATTATATCAAGAGATAAAAGTATCAATAATTGAAAATATCAATTATTCAGAAATACACATTAATACTAAATATGTTTGCAAATTGTTAAAAATTGATAGATCTTAACATATAAAGTAACAAATCCACATTACTAAGTGGATATTCTAAATAATATGTCTTAGTAATTAAAATCAAGAAGGCAAGACTCAGTAGAATATAGAAGATTTGAACAATGGTATCAACAAACCTGACCTAGGTGATAATTATGTAAGACTCTAATGACAATATCGTCAAGTGCACATACAGTGTTCACCAAGAATGACCATATTCTGGGTCATCAGATAGGAATGAATAAGTAAAAGAAATTAAAAATATACTCACTCAGAGCAATATTACATTACTAATCAAGAATAAGATATCTTAAATTCTACAAATATTAGAAAATTAAACTTCTAAATATTTCATATGTGAAAGGAGCATCAAAAGAAAAACATAAAAAATATTTTCATGTAAAGAAGAGTACAAACAACCTATCCCATAACAGTGCATAGGGAGATATTTATAGCTTTAAATGTGATTTTGGGAAAGAGAAAGATACAAAATTAATTATCTAAGCTTCCACTTGAAAAGGTAGAAAACTGAAGTTTCTAATGTTCTAAAAGTTTATATTACTCTTCCCTTTAAAGTAACTTTAGGTAATGTAATTATAAAACAAAAATGAAAATCGGTATAATAAACATACAAATAAATAGTAGACAAAAAGAAACAAATGAAAAATTTGATTCCTAGAAATTACTAATTAAATTGATATATCCCAAAAATACTGGTAAAAGGAAAATTATAATACATGCAAATTACCAACATCAGGTATAAAGGGGGAGACTGCATTATTACAAGTACTACTTATTAAAATGATAAATATTTATTATAAATAAATAAGGTAATTTATAGAAAGAAAATGACAAATATCAGAAACAAACAAAAAAAGATAAACTACTAAAACTGATACACACCACCAACAACAACAACAATGCAAAACTCCTGTCTTCTAAAGGAATTGGTATTGTAATAAACATTTTTTTAAAGAAAACTTTGGGCACAATAGCTTCACTGGTGAATTCTACCAAACCTGAAGCTGAAAGAATACCAAACCCATGCAAACATTACAGGACCGTAAGAGAGGAGACACTTCCCAGTTTGTCTATGGGACTGCGATGGGGTAACCAGCTCTTTCAGAAACAAACCTTGTGCACAGCCATACAAAAAATTAGTAATAAATGATTGATGCAAACCGTATTAATTTAGCCTACAAAATAAAATTGACATGTATTTGAAATTATATACAACTCTGTTTTGTTTTGTTACAAATGCTGTTAGTGAAATAAAACAACCCTATCACTAGTTACTAGTGGCAATTAGTAGTAATTATAAGAGAACCAATTAAAAAATAATAAGAGAACCAATTAAAAATAACAACAGCATTTTATAGTTTTCTGTCTTGTAACAATTATTTTAACATTTATTTTATTTATGTTTTAACTCTCCTTGAAAGTTCAAATTTTGTAAGCTATATTTTATATATTAAGCCACAAAAATGTTTAACTTTTTAAAGGGAGACTATATTTATAACAGAACTAAGTAAACAGATATTAAATATTTAATAAAAAATGTTGAACTACTTTATTTCTGTCCCATGATACAGTAGAATATTTTTATTCTACATAGTTACCTTTCTCATAATACTTCTTTGAACTGTCAACAGAAATCAGATATTTTTATTTTCTTACATGTAGTGGTTACCAGAGCGAAGTAGGGTGGGGGTAGTAAAGGGTAAAGGGGGGCAAATATATGGTGATGGAAGATGATTTGGCTTTGGGTGGTCAGCACACAGTGCAACATATAGATCATGTATCATTGAAATGTATGTGTCTAAAAAATAGAGCAGTGCAAATTAGTATGATCTCTGCAGGTTTACAAACAATGGCTGAATAGACTGTTTCCAGGGTTGAGCAAACAAGTGAGTGAATTATATGTCTGTTTACCCAAATACACAAAGACAAGTCCTTCAAGACTTCCAGTGAGCAATCGCAGTCCTTTCTTTTTAGATTTCTTAATTAAAAACTACTTATTGAGCTCATCATGGATATTAATTTGATTCAAAATTAAAGTTCCAAATGTCATAGAATCTAGGTATTTTAGTGTTACTTTAAATGTTAGCACCCTCTAAAATGTCATCAGAAAATAATCTTGTGGTAGAGAGAATTAGCCATTTCGTGTGGGTATAATGGAATCCTTCTCTGAGTAACAAATGTGAGTCATAATAGCCCCCAGTTCCTCAGGACCCGAATGAGAACCAGACAGTCACTGTTCCTGGTGTTTTTCCAAGTCACAAGCATTATTTACTTTACTTGTTTACCATTTTTGACACAGATGAGTGAGCACCTTCACAAATTGCTCAATTATCAACTCATTAACTTATAAAAGAGTTTTCTTCTTTATTGTATATTTTGCTTTATTTTTCTACAGTTATTATATTTGTGGCATTTGTCTTTTTAAAAATTTAAGATTGTATCTTCTCTGATACAAACAGAACTATGGGAAAACTAAGAAGATTATGTATGTATTTTTAGTCTAGTTAGTTTCAGGATCAAGCATAATTTGTTATGTTTTTTATTGATTTCCAAAAGAGGAAGGGAGAGGGAGAGAGAAATAGACACATCAATGGTGAGAGAGGAGCAACCTTCAATCTGCTGCCTCCTGCCCGCCCCCTCCTGGGGGCCAAGCAGGAAACGCAGGCATGTGCTCTGACCAGGAACTGAACCACGATCTCCTGGTTTGTAGGTCGATGCTCAACCACTGAGCCACACTGGCTGGGCTCAGTCTTAATCTTTTAGGCATGTTTACTAATCTCAATTAAATCCAATTTGTTTATATTTTTAGATTCCTATTTAATTTTCTTTCTATGCTATGGTCAGAAAGATTCTAAATTTTGAAAGCTTTTTTTTATTTTACTTTTTACATTTTATTTAACTTCACCTGGAGTTGACTTTTACACATGATATAAAAAATATCAAAGTTAAAAAAAAATGTTTCCAAAGCAGATCTCCAATGGACTCTAGATTATGAATTGAAAAACAGTCTTTCTGCAATGTTCTTTGACTAAATATGTGAGTTCTGGTTCCACACAAGTCTATACCATTGTCCTATTGCTCAATCTTTGTGTTAATACCACACTTTTAATTATGTAGCTTTGTAGTCTGACTTAATATCTGATATTGTGTGTCTTTCAACTTCTTTCTACTTTTTTTTCTAGATTATATCAATTATTTTTTAATTTGGCATTTTTGAATACTATATATACTGAGTGAAAAATTTTACATTAACCTTTTATTAGTGACTTCACTACATTAACATTAATTTCAAGATGTTATCTGTATATTATTTTGTCTTTTATGTATGCATTAGCATGCATTGTGTAAAGAGTGATAGCTCTATTTTAAAAAAAAATAGTAATTGGCCACAGTGAATAATGCTGCAATAAACATATTAATGCATACATCTCTGCAAATAAATGATTTCAAAATTTTCAGGTAGATACCCAGAAGAGAGATTGCTAGGTCACATGGTAACTCTATTCTTAATTTTTTGAGGAGCCTCCATACTGTCTTCTATAGTGGCTGTACCAGTTTATATTCCCACCAGCAGTGAGTGAGGGTACCTTTTCGCCCACAACCTCTCCATCACCACTCTGAACACTCCTAATCTTGTCTGTACTTTTTCTTTTAAAGGAAAATTTTAATGCCAAAAACAAACATCATACTATAGTCAACTAAATATTTTTATTCCTTATAATCTTATTTATGTTCCAAAAGATAGATGGTTCCATAGTAAAGGTAAAAATATGCTGCAAACTTTGCCTTGTCAATGATTTTATTTTATTTTATTGAGAGAATCACAATGGATCAGCAGAGTTTAGAATTTTAGAAAACTCAGAAGAAACTACGAGTGTTTTACATTCTTGCCCTTCTCTTCACATTCACTATAATTTTAATTGACAAGTGAGAAAATGGAAGGAGGTTAACCCATATTTGTTGTATTACAATAATTTTGAGAGAAGGGGTTTAATAGAGATAGGTGTAATTATTTCTTAGGAAGCCAGATGTTGATGCTAAGTTCTGATAAGTTGAGATTAATATACCCGAAGTGGAAGCATCACACCCACTGTGAATTATTTGGAGGGTGTGGAATCTTCATTCGGAAAGACTCTCTCCTCGACTAATCCTCCTCTGAGCCAACATATGTTTCGATGGTATCCCTGATACCACCGCTGTGTTCATTTTGCACTTGTATTTACATGCATGTCACATCATAAATCTGTTTACCTGTTTGTCTCCACCAGTGAACTGGAAGAGCAACAGGGAACAGAGGTAGAATCTGTATTAACTCCCAGCATCTCTCGTAGAGCCAGCCAGTGACCCGCTCAACAATAGTTTGTTGAATTAAATGGCACAGAACACAGACCAATTTCTTTCAGTTTGGTGAACAAATTGTAGATTGTAAAAAGCAAAAGAATATTCTGCTGACATAGGCAGTAAAGCATTTGAGAATAACCGCAGGTCAAGACATCTCTACTTGCTGAGACACATAATTTATAAAATAAAACAGGGAAACTTAGCTACATCCACAGAGGGATAAAGAGAATAGTACATATTATATAAATATGTATCTTGTAAGTTAGATGTGACTGCAATTTTTCAGTCTTGTCAAAGAGTTTTTCACTTCAACTGTCTGAAATATAAACCCATCAGTAGTTCCTGTTTGCTTGAATTTAAAAAATCTCTTTAGAGATTGACAGCTAAAACAACTAATCTTAGCCTTTCCTGTAAGTCAGTAATTTTTTTAAGTTGATTCAAAATTAGCCTTACAGTTGAGCACTAAATTCATTCACTGCAGTAACTAAGTAACTTAGCGGCTCAGCGTCCTTAGGACAGACTCTCACTCACCCTCTCTGACAGCTGCAGTTTGTTTGTTTTGTGTCGTTTGCCTGAGTGACTCAACTCTGAGGCAGAAACTCTTCCTGTTAATTTTAAATGGTTCTGACAATTTCAGACTTACATAATATCCCCAGTGGAAAAGAGAGTCATTCAGAGAAACATTCTCAAAGTCCTCCAATTGGATCTTTCTGCTTCCAGGTGTGCTAGTGCCTCATCTGTGACCTTTGAGCTGTGGCCAGTGGGATGGGATACTATGATTGGATGTCCCTACCCACATGACAACCCCTGGAGCTGAGATAGAAGTCACAGAGATCAACTCTGGAGTTCTTCGAAAAATTAAACATCTGTTACTAGAAAATAGCTGATGCTTGGAAAGTAAAATCAACAAATATTCACCAATCCTTCCTATAGAATAATGCCATTGCTTAAAGGGTCCCCATAATTTAACAAAAAAAATTCTTGTTAAAATAACAGACTTCTTCCACCCTCCTTCAGCACCTCAGGAAACCATCTCTCTAGTCATAAATTACCATAATGTACAAACCTTTGTATTTGAGTATATTTACTTATGGCCTCTGTTTCTGGAACTCATGATCCCCTTATCCCTCCTGCCAGGCTTTCTTTAACTTCAAAGATTGTATTAAGTTTCTCTCTATTTTATTATTATAATCTTAAGGATACATATCCCAGCCCTTGCACTTAATATACTTAATAGCACCTAAAATAAACTTTTCTGTTTATACTACTTGACTATATAAATTCATTGGCTTACCAAGTTTCAAGGCTTATCACAAATCTTAACACATATCGCAGGTGCAAAATATACCTATCCTAGTCTCATCTGTAGACTAGGATAATTACATTTCATTTAAAAGAGGAATCTTATGAAAATTAAATCTCTATAAACTAATGAAACATATTTGCATTACTCTCAATCTTTTAAAGTATAACCTCCTAGTGATTACGCTGCATCATTTTAATTCACTCTGGGACTGGAGACTTTGGAAGGTTAGAAGATGTTAGGCATTATAGACAAACCCTTACTGCTATAGTCCAGAGCAGTCCTAAGATCTCTAGAACATGTAATGTCATTTAAAGTTTACAACAGAATTGTGAAAGAAGAATTGTTACCCATATTTTCCTGATGAACAAAGGTGCTGGGGTGAAAGAAGTGTGAAGTGCTTACTCACACAGAAGAGTTTTGACAGTATTAGTTGCATGACTAGGTCCCAGTTATTTTGACATCTCTATGCCTAACTTCACTTATCTGTGAAGTTGACTTTAAAATAGCATCTCCTCGATAGTTTGTTGCCCTGGCCAGTGTGGCTCAGTTGGTTGGACCACCATCCTGTACACTGAAAGGTCATGGGTTTGACTCCTTGTCTGGGCACATACCTAGTTTGCAGGTTTGATCCTTAGCAGGGGCATGTATGGGAGGCAACTGATCAATGTATCTCTCTCGTATTGATATATATCTCTCATATCAAGATTATTCTCTTTCTCTCTCCCATCTTCCCTCTCTCAAGTCAACAAAAAATAAAAATAAGTTGTTATATGGATTACAATAATACCTGTGAAGTGCTTATCACAGTGTGTGTCAACACTGCCACACAATAAATTCTCAATAAATTAAATAATCCTTAAGATTGGGTGTAATAATTCACCTTCTCTGGGCACAACCTGTAAATGACAGAACTTATATTCCAACCTTTGGACTTTCTGATTGTAAAATCTGTGTTCCTAACTGGTGGGCTTCATTGATTTTTATTTAAAATGTAGAAACTAGCCCTAGCCAGTTTTGCTCAGTGGTTAGACCTCAGCCTGAGGGCTGAAGGGTCCTGGGTTCGATTCCAGCTGAAGGCATGTACGTCCACTGCAGGCTCCATCCCCCACCCAGCTGGAGTGGGTGCCAGAGGCAACCAGCCCATGCGTCTCTCTCACACTGATGCCCTCTCTCTCTCTCTCTCTCTCTCTCTCTCTCTCTCTCTCTCTCTCACACACACACACACACACACACTCTCTGAAAAGCAATGAAAAAATATCTTTGGGTGAGGATTAAAAAAATAAAATAAAATAAAATAAAATAAAATAAAATAAAATAAAATAAAATAAAATAAAATAAAATAAAATAAAATAAAATAAAATAAAATAAATAAAATAAAATAAAATAAAATAAAATAAAATAAAATAAAATTAAAATAAAATAAAATAAAATAAAATAAAATAAAATTCAGAAACTACGATCAAGAGCCATGCCCGAAATTTCATGCAGAGTTACATAGTCTCACAGTATACAATGTGCTCACTGTCTTTAGTTAAGACCTAACACGTTAATTACAATACATTTCTTTCTAGGTAGAGTTGGCAACTAACTGGAAAAAGAGAAGAATAGTAAATAGAATAGCCACTTAGGTAACAGCTAAGAAAAAAGGTACAGGGAATTCAGAATATTTAAGCACGAGGAAAAGAGAAGAGATAGAAGGGAGATGAAAAAGTTGCCCCCGAAAGATTATTTTCTTCATTATCTTTATAAATAGATTAATGGCTGACCCTAGAGTGCTGGAATTTGCATCCCTGTTATGAAAGATTCTAACAGCCTGCTTTATATAAACATATTTTGCATCTATCTGTCATCTCATTTACCACTAGAATATGCACAAAACCTTTCACTAAGAATTTTTATGCCATTTTCCAAAACATCTTGTATCTCTTACACTTACTCTTCCCCCTGATAAGAGTTAAAATCTCTTACAGACCTAGTATTGCAAAGGAGCCTGGAACACGTCCTCTCTTGCAGTGCAGGAGCAGTGCTAAATGATGGCATTTACCAGGTTGTTTTTCATTTCAGTTACTAAAGTATAACATATCATAAGATGCATATGAGGCACTTGAGGTTATTGAAAATATAATCAATGTTCTCTTGCCCCTGGCCTCCCACAGGAGCAGAGCACAGCAATCCTGCCTTAGGGAGACACTAATACAACTCAAGGAACAGCTTAAAATAATTTTATTTATGTAATTTACTATAGCTCATTTCATTTGCTACAGAAATATCATTCGTTTCATATCTTTCTTCCTTCTGGTTGCACAGAGTACAAATTAATTCCTTGTGGACGATGGCTGATGTTATTTAATACTGAGCACCTATTAATAAATCACAGGAAGATACATAATTAATTATCTAACCCATTTGGGGGTAATAAAATCATCTACTTTTAAATGTCCTTTGAGAAAATATAAAACAACCACATTTTTAGTGGCCCTCAGCATTAGCTGCAATCATTTAGAAGTTCTTATTTTTCCCTATATTATACAAGTGAAAGAGTTTCCTTAATCACAATATTTTATGAACGTATGATTTAGGGCTTTAGCTGAGTTATCAAAAGAGGGGAAGACTTGACTAAGTTGAGAAGTTGGAAGGCAGATTTCCGATTTGAATTTCCAGTGCTGTCACCTATGATTATTAAATAGTTCTACTAATTAGATGCTGGGTTTACCTCATTAAATGAGAGTGCAGTGAGTGGGCTATCCTAATTTTCATCACTGGGAAACTCTTGTCTACTGTGTTCTCAACACAGTCATGCTCTACACTGCACAGAAAGGTCTACAGGTAGAAGGCAAATTTGCCAGAAAACTGGAAACACTGCTGGTTTGTGTTTCGTAGCTGCTCCTGTTAATCCCTAGAAACTGCGCGGCCCATATTCCATGATTCCGTCTTCTACCCAAACTGCTAAATCTCACCACAACCTGCTGCTACTGCCACAGGCTGAAGGAAACCACGCTGGGCTGGGCAAGGTCTCCTGGGAAAATTAAACACTGACATGTACTGTGAGTCACTGGAAGATAACGACCATTCTTCCAGGTATAGTAATCAACAGCACTAAAAAGAATGAAAGGTTAGGAGTAAGAATAAGGAAGGAATGGATTCTGAAGCATTTTGGGCAGACCACAGTAACAGTAGCACTAGCTTCCTACCATAATTTATGTGCTTGAGCATCATTACTCCTCCCCAAATGAGGCAAAGTCAAGAGTAATTCCTCCAAAACGCAAGATGGTGGCAGAGTACATGAAACTAACACTCACCTGCTTCCAGGAACAAACTGGAATTACAACGAAAATATAGAGCAATCAACCTGAATAACCAACTGAAGTCTAGTTGAGCAGAAGTCTTATAATCAAGAATTTACAGAAGAAGCCACATCAAGATTGATGAGAAGGGCAGAGGGTTGAAAAGGGCTGACCCTGTACCCGCAGGTGCCAGCTGAGAATAGGTAGGGAGATCTCTGCTTCAAAGGCCCTTGCTGAAGATCTAGGGGTTTCAACCCCAAGCCGAATTCTCCAGCCCAGAGCATCAGAACCAAGGAGAGGCACCCACAGTGGGGATTCTGTCCATCAGGGAGAGATGGGAGTCTGCTAGCAACCCAGGAAGCTTCTTAAAGGGCAAAAACTCTGGCAGAGAAAGGTTGGCTGAGAGTGGACTAAAATCATATAAGAACAGACTGGGTTTTGTGGCTCCAAGGAGAGAGCTGAAGAGACAGCCACTCCTGTGCTAAGTTCCTATCCCACATAGCTCACAGCTGCAATCTTTCCTGAATTGAACATTCCTCTCCATATGGCATCAACCTGGCAGAATGCAATAGCCTCATTCCTCCAACTCCTCCATGCCTCACCCTGATGAACTTACACCCTTTCAAAGAGTCATCTGCCTAGGCTGGTGTTGTAGATGTCCAGGAAGACTCAGGGGGTGTCAGAAATTGAGTTGTGCAATGCTAAGGTGAGGGTCATTCCCCTACTTCTTGTGAGTCTGACTGGTGCTTCCCTCCATGAGAGATCCACTAACCCCACCCTCCTGACTCCTGGTGGCTCTGCTCTGCTGAACTAGGGCTCTGGAGGAGATGCAGACAGAATCAAGGACAAACTGGGTAGTATGGCTTTAAGGTGGGGATCATCTATTCTTTGCATGGCTGACTGATGCCACCATTTCTGTGCAGAGTCATCCCTTCACATGGTCAAATCTAGGTCTTTGGGGGCCTGATAAAGGCTGCTGGCCTCACCATGACAACTCCTTGAGACTGTGCCCCACCATAAAAGTTTAAGGGTGCCTGACGGGTAACAGCTGAACTTGGTGTACCCTGGAGTTATTGCTGAGTGTCCTCAAACCCAGCACTGACACTGAGTTTGAATTTGTATAAATCTGGCGAATACCATTTGCCCCTAACCTGGTGACCGAGAACCATCTTACACAACTTGTATACTGCAAGGCCCTGTTTCAGTGATTGAGCCCACCAGGCAGTTGGCAGGTAGAGGCAGATAAAGGCAGAATTTTGGGTACCTTGGGCCTTTTTCTGACCTATTCCCAGGCCCAGCTTAGGCAGCCATACACTATAGGTCATTTTGCAGCTACAAACAAGTAACCCAGGTCCAGTCACAAGCAGAGTCTGATATTGGCCTGAATTAGTCCCTTCCAAGAGGCCCCAGAACCAAAATACCTGGTGACAAGACTAAGACCACATCAGAGCAGGACCCAATTAGCTCCACAAGTGGCACATCTAAAGGGAAATCTAGGCAGACACCAGTCACTGCTGAGGCAAATTCCGCTTCCTATGGTCAGCACCCACATAGCATCTCATACACTATGGTCAGAGTTGATCCCCATAGTCAGCCAGCCTGAGAGTTGACTCCATGCACAGAAGGGCCAAAAGCAACCAAGACTCAACTACAAAGAAGGACTTACATAACCCACAAGGAGGTATTCCTGGAGCACCTTGCTTGGGTAATCAGTGACTGTGATAATGAGACCCACAGGACACCTAGTATATAAGGTCTCCCTCCCAAGACTAAGGATATAGTAGACCTATGAAATACACAGAAATAAATACAGAGTGGCAGCCCAAATAGGGAGAGAAAAAAACATGCACCAAATGAAAGAACAAAAAAAAATCCCCAGAAAAATAACTAAATGAAATTCAGGCCAGCAATCTAACAGAAGAAAGAGTTCAAAACAATGGTTATAAGGATGCTTAAGAGACTTAGTGAGATGAATAGATGAACTCAGTGAGAATTTAAACAAAGAGATTGTCCCCAAGCATAAAAGAAGACATAGAAACATTAAAAAAAAAACACACAGAAATAAAGAATACAACATATGAAATTAAGTAAATACTAGAAGAAATTAAAAAAACAAAAGAGATGTAGTAGACCATCAAATAAATAATTTGGAGGACAAGATAGCAAAAAATACCCAACCAGAACAGGAAAAATTATATGTGTGTGTATATATATATATACACACACACACACACACACACATATATGTATATATGTGTAAAATTGAGGATAAATTAAGGGGCCTCTGGGGCAACAAGAAGTGCATCGACATGCACATCATAGGGTTACAGGTGAAGAGTGAAAGCAAGGGATTGAGGACATATTTGAAGAATTCATGACTGAAAACTTCCTTAATTTGGTGAAGGAAAAAGACACACAGGTTCAAGAAGTGCCCAGATAAACCCAAAGAGGCCTATACCATGATGCATTTTAATTAAAGTGGCAAAGGTTAAAGGAAAAGAGAGAATCTAAAAAACAGCAACTTAAAGACAGTTAACTTCAAGGGGGGTCCCATAAAGCTGTTAGTTGATTTCTTAACAGAAACATTTCAGGCCAGAAAGGATTAGCACAAAATATTCAAAGTGTTGAAAAACAAAGACCTATAACAAAGACTACTCTACCCAGCATGGCTATCAGTTAAAACAGAAGGAGAAATAAAGAACTTTCTAGAGAAGACAAATAGTTCATTACCACCAAACAAGTACCAGGGGACTTATTTAAGAAGAGAAAGAAGAAAAAAGTAGGATAGTTATAAAAAATGAAAAGGCAATATACATGACTACCAATAATGACTTTAAATTTAAATACCTTAAATTCTCCAATCGAAAGATTTACAGTAGCTGAATAATAAAACAAAAGTTACATATCTGCTTTCTAAAATAGACCTACCTTGAGGAGGGGAGATGGCAGCACTGTGACAGGAAGCAAAGCACCCTTGCTTCCAGCCACAAATGGGATCTACAGCTAAAATACTGCATAACCAGCTCAGAAAAATAAGAGAAATATACTTGAGTGGACATATTTCCAGTAGGAAGCACTGAAGAAACAACATAGAGTCTGGTAAGAGTGGGGGAGTGTAGAAAGGGGGATGTCCCCTGAAGCTTGGCTTGAGCTCTGAGGCCCAAGGGTTAGAGGCTGCAAAGCTTCCTCCCCTTGGGAGTGTGGACTGGCATCAAAAAGCTGGGATCTCAAAACTGGAGCAAAGGAGAAGGGAAGGAGAGCCTGTGCACAGGGGGCAGAGGGACAGTGTACCTATGAGGACGAGAACACATTTTCTCAGTAGAATAAAGGGTCTAATGGTGGCTGGGACAGGATTCTTCCACCTCGGTGCTGACCATGGGAAAGGCTGTCCCACAGTGTGTGGCTTCCGAATATAAATGGTCCAGAGGGCTACACTGAGCAGCCACCTACAGGGACCCTCTGCCTTCCTGTAAGGCATTATGCAGAACCCCATGAAGCATTTTAACTGTGTGGAACAAGGAAGGGGAAGAGAGCTCTCCAGCCACCAGAGAGGGTCCGGAGCTGCCAACAGGGCATATAGGGACTCCAGCCACCAGAACTGCTGGTGCTGCAAATCAGGGATTTTTGACCTGCTCTGAGGGAAGCCAAGATAGTGCTCAAGGTGAACTTTACTGAGATCAGCTGTGCAGGGGACCTGTATGGGGCTGACATTGTGACCACTCCTGCTTGGTTCCGAGGCATGGGGGCAGTAGGACCTCACAAGGCAGGATCTCTGCCTGTGTGTTGCTTTGTGTATTTTTAAGTTTTTGATTGCTGAATAGGTGTTCACCTTCTTGATTTGCACTGGGGAGACAGACTAGCAAAAGCTGGCATTTGTGTTTGTATAGTGGAGACTTTGAAATAAGCACTCCATGCGATCAGCCAACCAGATCTGGGAAAAGAAGGGGGGAGCACACCTAGCTCCCCTACAAGCTAGGAGAACCACCGCTAATAGGAAAGGGGTTGGTTCAGCTTACTGAAGCCTCAGATATACCCCACAGAGCACAGTCCTGAAGGGGAAGGGAGAAGAGTTCACAGGACCACAATACAAGAATAAGACTATTGCTTGGGAACTGGAAGAAAACCTTCTGGGGGGGCTGGGCAGACAAAGTTCTCACAGGAATTTTTTTTAATCAAACCCACTGACCCCAGGCTGCCGAAATGGTCCATACAGAAAAGGCAACAGACTGAATTCAATCTGAACCTGCAGAAGGCCATTGTATGGGGAACTAGAATCAGAGGACAGGGTAGAGACTGAGGAGCATGGCTGTGGAACAGAGACTAAGTCCTGCACAGTGAGTGCCTGACAGTAAAACCTCTTTAAGTAAGGAGAGTGATACCCTGAGCTACACTAGCCACCCTGCACCCTAAAGACTCTACAGAAGACTCTGGAGTAAGACCAGGCAATCACAAGGGGAAGGCAGAATACCTGACAAGTGGAGGTGGTCCACAGAGAGCCTCAGATCAGCCAACTACCAAAGGACAACAGAGTCAAAAGAAGACAGCTCCTCACATTGGCTGATACACAAGTACCTCCCAGGAGAATGGAAATCAACATACAAAACAGCAAACCTCAGACAACATGAACTGCCTAGACAAAACTCACCTGATTGACTTTATTTTTATTTTTATATTTTTTTAGAAAATAAAAGAATTTTTTTTTCAATTTTTAAATTATTATTAATTTTTAAATTATTTTTTAAGTTGTTTTGCTTTGCTTGTTGTTTTATTTATTTATTTATTTTGCTTTATTTTGTTTTGTTTTGTTTTTTGGTCTATCATGAAGATTTTTTTTATATTCACTGATTAATTGTTGGGATATTATTGTAACCAAAAAGTTTACTGCTTTTCCATTGTTTCCCCACATCTGTTATTGGACTCTCTCCCTGCTTTAGCTCTCTCTCTCTTCTTGTTCCATTGGCATATGTTTTTCTCTTTCTTTTCTTCTTCTTCCTCTGTCTTCCTATCTTTTTGTCTGTTTTATTTGTTTCTCTTTATTCTATTTTTTTTCTTTTTCAGCTATTTTCCTATGCCTACTCTCTACCCTTAATATTTTGCTCACCTTTCTTTTCTTTGCCCCTTTTATCCCCCAGTAGTGTCTCAACTTTTTACTTTTTATTTTATTTTTCTCAACTATTAACGATAATATCCTTTTCTTTCTTCCTTCCTTTCTTCCTTTCTTCCTCTTTCTTTCTTTCTTTCTTTCTTTCTTTCTTTCTTTCTTTCTTTCTTTCTTTCTTTCTTTCTTTCTTTCTTTCTTTCTTTCTTTCTTTCTTTCTTTCTTTCTTTCTTTCTTTCTTTCTTTCTTTCTTTGCTTTAGCACTTGTGTTCTCACTTCACTTTCCCAATTCTACTTTCTCTTGGGATGTTTTCATTATGATTGGCAGGATACACTGTGAAATACTGCTTGTTTCCTGGTATTTTGGTTGTGTATTGTCTTGCTTTGCCAACAACTGTACAAAAGCTCAAATGGCATGTTTGGGGATTAGCGACACAGTTAGCCAACCTCAGAAGAGAGTCCTACCAAGAACAGGTAAACAACAATCTAAACTCAATCACAATAGGAGAGCCCAAAGAACCCACAAAAGGGACAGACCTTTGGTAAATAGCTCAGAAGTACAAGGAAAACAAACATCTGGGCTCCACTGGACATACACTACAAAATCCCACTCCACAGGACTTGGAGACAACAAATATATCTAATATACAGACACAAAAACTAAGAGCCACTAAAATGGGGAGACCAAGAAACAACCCCAAAACTAAAGAAAAGAAAAAATCAACATAAAAATACCTTGATGAGATGGGGTTAAGAAGTTATCAGAAATAGAGTTTAGAGAAATGGTTATAAAGATGCTCAAGGGAATTAAGGAGAACAAGAAGACACTTAATGAAAAGGTCCAGTAACTTAGTGAAAACATGAAAAAAGAGTTAGAAATCATAAATAAAAACCAGACAGAAATAAAGAATACTATATTTGATATCAAGAATACCCTGGAAGGAATTAAAAGCAGGCACAATGAAGCAGAGAATAGAATAAGTGACTTAGAAGATAAGGTAGAAAAAAACATTTAATCAGAGCTGGAAAAAGAAAAAAAAAACACTTCAAAGGCATGAGGATAGTCTAAGGGAGCTTTGGGACCACATGAAGCGAAACAACATTTGCATCATAAGGGTACCAGAGGGGGATGAACATGAGCAAGTGATAGAGAGCTTGATAGAGAAAATAACAACAGAACACTTCCCTAAGCTGATGAGGAAAAAAGCCACACAAGTCCAGGAAGCACAGAGGGTTGCAAACAAGAGGAACACAAAGAAACACACTCCATAATTAAAATGGAAAATGTTAAGACAAAGATATAATATTAAGGGTTGCAAGAGAGAGACAAGCAGTGACCTACAAGGACCCCCATAAGGCTGACAGCTGATTTCTCAGCAGAAACACTTCAGGCCAGAAGGGAGTGGCATGAAGTTCTCAAAGTAATGAAATGCAAGAACATGAAACCAAGACTGCTTTATACAGCCAAGCTAGCATTTAAAATTAAAGGTTAAATAAAGAGCTTCCCATACAAAAGTAGTTGAAAGGAGTTCAGGACCACCAAACCAGCACTGCAAGAAATGCTAAAAGGACTGCTCTAAGAAAAAGAAAAAATAGTGAGAAAAAGGTACATCAGCATAAAGGGGGGAAATGGCACTAAATAAGTATATATCAATAGAAACTTAAGTGTAAACAGAATAAATGGTCCAATCAAGAGACATAGGGTAGCTGAATGGATAAGAAAACAAGGCCCAAATATATGCTGTCTACAAGAGACCCACCTGAGAGCAAAAGATTTGCACAGGTTGAAAGTGAAGGGATAAAAAAAAATATTCCATGCAAAAGGAAATAAAATAATAAAAAAAAAAAGCTGGGGTAACAATACTTATTTTTGAGAAAATAGACTTCAAAATAAAGACCATAACAAGAGACAAAGATGGATGTTAATACTAAAGGGATCAATCCAACAAGGAAAAAATAACCTTTTTTAATATATATGCACCTTATATAGGAGCACCTAAATATATAAAAAAATTCTTGGTGGACTTTAAGGGGGAGATTGACAGCAATACAATTATAGTGGGGGACTTCAACACCTCACTGTCATCACTGGACAAATCATCAAGACAGAAAATCAACAGGGAAACACAGACCTTAAATGACCAACTAGACCTAATGGATTTAGTTGGCATTTACAGACCATTTCATCCCAAAGCATCAGAATGCACATTCTTCACAAGTGTACATGGAACATTCTCAAAAATAGACCACATGTTAGGGCACAAAGCAAGTCTCTACAAATATAAGAAGATTGAAATCATATCAAGCATCTTCTCGGATCTCAATGCCATGAAACTAGAAATCAACCACTATAAAAAAACTCAAAAATATTCAAACACATGGAGGCTAAATAGCATTTTATTAAACAATGAATGGGTTATCAATGAGATCAAGGAAGAAATCAAACACCTCCTGGAAAAAAATGAGAATGAACTGACAACAACCCAAAATCTAGATATAGGACACAAAGAAAGCAGTCCTGAAAGGAAAGTTCACAGCAGTACAGGCATACCTCAAGAAACAAGAAAAAGCTCTACTAAACAATCTAACACAAAAACTAAAAGAACTAGAATGAAAACAGCAAGAAAAGTCCTGAAGAAGTAGAAAGAAGGAAATAATAAAAATCAGAGGAGAAATAATAACAAAGAGACTAAAAACAAATCCTAAAAATCAATGAAACCTAGAGTTGATTCCTTGAAAAATAAAAAAAAAAAAGATTGATACACCTTTACCCAGACTCACCAGGAAACAAAGAGAGAGGACCCAAATAAATAAAATCAGAAATGAAAGAGGCTATATAACAGCTGACCCAACAGAAATACAAAGGATTGTAAGAAAATACCAGGACCAAATATATGCCAACAAACTGGAAAACATGAGTGAAATGGAAAAATTCCTAAAAGCATACAATCTTCCAAAGCTGAATTAGGAAGAGGCAGGAAACCTGAATAGGCAATAAGAACTAGTGAAATTAAAGCGGTAATCCAAAAGCTCTTAGCAAACAAAAGTCCAGGACCAGGTGAATTTACATGCTAGTTCTACCAAACATTCAAAGAACAATTAACCACATTGGATTGCAACCCTACCGCATCCAAAAGTGACACACTTAAGGGGTGGACCAGTGAGCACCAAAGCCCCACTGAAGCAAATCCTGCTCCATAGGGATGTCTCCTTCATAGCAGCTCCTCTGTTGTAGTCGCAGATTGTCCTCATAGCTGATTAGTCTGTGAGTCAATTCCTCTCAGTGATATCAACAGCAACCAGGACTCAACTACAACAGGACAGTGCACACAGCTCACACAGGGGAGCACCTAGAAGGCCCAGCTCAGGTGTCTGGGGAGGCTGTCACTGGGCCCTACAGGACACCTACTACACAAAGCCACCCTACAAATTCCAGGAGACATAGCAGCTCTACCTAATACATAGAAACAAACACCTGGAAGCAGCCAAAATGCAGAGACAAAGAAATATGTCACAAATGAAGGAATAGAAGAAATCTCCATAAAAAAAGTAAATAAAATGGAAGCAAGCAAACTAATAGGTAGGGAGTTCAAAACAATGGTTATAAGGTTGATCAAGGAACTTAATGAGAATTTCAAGGACCCTAATGAGCATTTCAATGAAATTAGTGGGAACATTAACAACATAAAAAAGGACTAGTCAGAATTAAAGATACACTAACTGAAATAAAGAATAATTTACAGGGAATCAACAGTAGAGCATAGGGTGCTGAGGATCAAATCATCAACTTGGAGTATGAGGAAACAAAAACACCCAATCAGGAGATCAAAAAGATAAAATATTCCAAAAATATGAAGATAGTGTAAAGAGCCTCTGGGACACTTTCAACCATACCAACATTCACATCATGGGGATACCAGAAGGAAAATAGAGGAAGCAAGAAATTGAAAACCTATTTGAAACAGTAATGACAGAAAACTTCTACTTGGTGAAAGAAATAGAAGCACAGGAAGCACAGAGTGTCCCAGAGAATTCCCAAAAGGGCCACACCAAAACACATCATAATTAAAATGCCAAAGGTTAAAGAAAAAGAGAGAATCTTAAAAGCAATAAGAGAAAAGCAGTTAGTTACCTACAAGGGAGCACCCATATGACTGTCAGCTGATTTCTCAACAGAAACTTTGCAGGCCAGAAAGGAATGGCAAGAAATATTCAAAGTAATGGAAAGCAAGGATGTACAACCAAGATTACCTAACCCAGCAAAGCTATCACTTAGAATTGAAAGTCAGATAAAGAGCTTTACAGACAAGAAAAAACTAAAGGAATTCATTACCACCAAACCCGTATTACATGAAATGTTGAAGGATCTTCTTTAAGAAGTTAATGAACAAAAAAACCTGACAAACAAAATAGACCCAGAGACATGAAAACATGCAACAGACAGGTGTATTTCAGAGGAAAGAGGGTGAGGGTAGGAAGAGATTAACCAAAGAACTTATATGCATATATGCATACCCCATGGACATAGACAATAATGCCATGAAGGCCCAGGGAGGGGGTGGGAGCTGGGTGAAGGGGGTCAATGGGGGAAAAGGGGAACATTTGTAATATTTTCAACAATAAAGATAAATTTTTAAAAATGTCCCTATTATCCAGAGCAATATATAGATTCAATACAATTCCTATCAAAATACCAATGATGTATTTCTCAGAACTAGAACAAATAATCCAAAAATTTATATGGAGTTACAAAGGACCCCAAATAGGCACAGCAATCTAGAGAAAGAAGACAAAGTTGGAGGTATCACACTACCTGATTTTATTCCATTCTACAAGGCTGCGCTAATCAAAACAGTATGATGCTGGCATAAACATGGACTTATAGATCACTGGAACAGAACAGAGAACCCAGAAATAAACCTACACCTATATGGCAATTAATATTTGAAAAAGGAGACAAGAACATACCATGGAGTAAAGACAGTCTATTCAATAAATGGTGTTGGAAAAATTGGACAAATATTGTATATGCAAAAAAAAAAACAAAACTAGACCATTTTCTTATACTACATAAAAGAATAAACTCAAAATAGATTAAAGATTTAAATGAAAGACTGAAAACCATAAAAAACTCCTAGAAGAAAACACAGGCAATGAAATAGCAGATATTTTCTTAGCTATATTTGTTCTGATATAGCTCCTTGGGCAAGAGAAACAAAATTGAAAATAAACAAATGGGACTATGTAAAACTAAAAAGATTTTGCAGAGCAAATAAAACCATCATCAACAAAAATACAAACTACTGAATGGGGAAGAGGATTAGGCAATGATACATCTGAAAAGGGGTTAATACTCACAATTTATAAAGGAACTCAGACAACTCAACACAGACAAGAAAACAAACAATCCAATTAAACATTGGACATAGGACCTGAATACACACTTCCTCAAAGAGGACATTCAGATGATCGTTAGACATATATAAAGATGCTCAATGTCACTAATCATCAAAGAAATGCAAATTAAAACCATAATGAAGTGTCATCCCTTGCCTGTCAGAATGGCTACCATCAATAAATTAATAAACAACAGGTATTGGTGAGGATGTGGAGAGAGGGAGCCCTCCTGCGCTGCTGGTGGGAATGCAGACTGGTGCAGCCACTGTGGAAAACAGTATGGAGGTTCCACAAAAACTTAAAAATGAAACTGCCTTATGATCCAGCAATTCCATTTCTGAGTATATATCTAAATGAAAATAAAACACTAATTCGAAAAGATATGTGCATCCCTGGTCATTACAGTGCAATTTAAAATAGCCAAGGTATAGTAGCAACCCAAGTATCCATCAACAGGTAATTGAATAAAAATACGTCGGTACATATATACAATGAATATTCCTTGGCCATAAAAGGAATGGAACCTTACCATTTGCTTAGTTTGGATGGACCTAGAGGGTATTATGGTAAGTGAAATAAGTCAGCCAGAGAAAAAAATAGCATATGATTTCACTTATATGTGGAATCTAAAGAACATTATAAATAAACAAACAGAATAGAAACAGACTTATAGATACAGGGAAAAAACTGATGGTTTCCAGAGGGGAAGTATGTGGGGCACTACGGGAAAAAGTTGAAAGGACAGAGAATTACAAATTAATATTTTTCAAATAGTAAAGGGGATGTGAATTACAGTATAGAGAATATAATCAATTGTATTGTAATAACTATGTATGGTGCCAGATGGGTACTGGAAATATTGGGGGAACACTTTTTAAAGTATATGATTGTCTAAATATGATTCTGTACACCTGAAATTAATAAAAAGTAATATCCAAAAGAATATATCCACCCCTATGTTCATCACAGCATTATTTACAATAGCCAATATCTGGAAGCAGCCCAAGTGCCCATCAGTATATAAATGGATATAAAAAAACCGTGGTACATTTATACAATGAAATACTACTCAGCCATAAAAAAAAAAAAAAAAAAAGCAGATGAAAATCTTACCTTTCTCGACAGCATAGATTGACCTGGAGAATGTTATGCTAAGTGAAATAAGCGAGTCAGAGAAAGTCAAGTACCATATGATTTTACTCAGATAAAATCTAATGAACAGAATAAACAAACAAAATAGAAACAGACTCATAGATACAGAAAATAGACTGTCAGCTGTCAGAAGGGAAAAGGGTTGTGTGGCTCAGTGGAAGAGGTGAAGGGATTAAGCAGGAAAAAACCCTCATAGACATAGAAAACAGTATAGTGTGGTGATTATCAGAGAGAAAGGGGGCGGGGGAAGGCAGAAGAGAGTAAAGGGGGGATAAGTTGTGAGAGGAGACTTGACTTTGGGTGGTGAATACAATACAAAATACAGATGATGTGTTATAGAATTGTACACCTGAAACCTATATAAATTTATTAACCAATGTCACCCCAATAAATTCAATAACATTTTTTAAAAAGAAAAAATTAATATATATGTATATCTATACACTTTTGATTAAATTAAAAATAAATAAATCCTGGGGTTTATTTACAGCATATTGACTACAATTTTAAAAAGTAAAATTAATTTAAATTTGACTTTTAACTGTGTCAAAATAATGCTTATTCAGGTGTGGCATCCAAAAGAAGTTTCAGCAACTGTAAAGAATAAAAATAAGATGTAACATTTTATCTCAATTACATTAAAACAAGTGAAATGCAAAACAATTAACAGTAAAACTACACTTTGACCCTTTACTTTGAATTAGAAGCTGTGCTTTCCCTCAATGCAGGTGAACTTGAAAGCCTAGTCAAGTCATAGTGTGCTTTTCTCTGTTAACTGAACTCCCTGCCACCCACATCATCCTTATGCTAAAACGAGAGTAGAGGGACGAGTAGAGTAAAGCTTAAGCTTCAAAATATACATTTAATTTATTCAAGGGAGAGCTCTGCGTAGGAGAAACCAAGTTCAAGAAGATTTTTCCACTGTTCTAGAGCTTATTCTAAAAGAAGATATGTATTTAGAGGACACTGATTCAATGGAATCATGTTGCAAAAGTCTTTTTTCTCTAATTGAGTTCAGCTCTTTGCTCTAGTTTCTTTAATAAGGTTATATGTGTGCCTACGCGTGTCTGTCTGCACTGTCTAATATTTTGTTTGGTTGGGTTTCTGGTCCAAATGAGGAGATACATTTTGAACTATTGTTTTTATTCTTGTAGTGAAGGATCAATTAGATTTGAGTCAGAGTCAAACAACCCTTGTTGAAGCATCTGCGGTGTGTTGAATACACTTTCATTCACCTGAATCCCACCTAATCTAGGTGATGGCGTTTATTTATGCCCATGAACAGTATTCCTGAAGTAGCTGGTAAATTAAAGAGCCCAGAGTCCAATGCCTTTTTCACTACAGCTAATCTAATGAGGCAAAGGTTTTCATTCTTGATAAGTCCTTAGGCCATTTGTATTTTTTTCAGCATTAACATATAAATTAAAATTTCAAAAAGAGTAATCCTTCTTTTCTCAGTGCTGAGAAGTTATATAAACACCCCAGGGGAAACCGTACCTAGCCTTGGGCCAATCTAACACCTTGGCTAGTGCAAGAACTGAGAATCAGGTCTATCTAATTCCAATGCCCAACCTCTTTACCAGAGTCAAATTGGACTCCTCTTTGTTAACTGTGTGGGTCTAAGAGCTGAAAGCAAGCAGCAAATATTTAGAGAAGACCAGCTTCACTGTAGATTGAAGTAGTTAAAAAAATGGGGAAATAACTGAGAAATATATTTCAAAGCAGGGTTTAAAAAATTAAATAGATATTTTCTAGCATATAATTTTAATTCATTTTTCATTCCTGTTACTATATTTATACTTATATTCTTAATGATTGCCCTGGGATTACCAAGAACATATTAATTTTAACAACTAATTTGATTTAATGCCAACTTAAGCTCAATACTATACAAAACCTTTGGTGCTATATATTCCATCCCCCCTCCTTTTTGCATTTGTTGCATTTGTTTTATCTTAATACTTTGTATGCTCAGCATCAAAGATTTATAAGTATCACTTTACACAGTTTTCTTTTAAATTTGATAAAACAAAAATTACAAAAATGCATTATAATATATTTTATATATTTAAACTATATTTACTTTTATGGTTACCTTTTTCAGTGTTCCTTATTATTTCATGGGTGTCCAACTTGCTCTCCACTGTACTTTCATTCCAATCTGAGGTGTCCCTTTAACATGTATTGTAAGGCAGGTTCATGAGTATAGATTCTTTCCGTTTTTTTGTTTGTTTGTTTGTTTGTTTGTTTGTTTAAATCTGGGAAAGTCTTAAATTATCCTTCTTTTCTGAAGACTAGTTTGAAAGATATAAAATTCTTATTAGGCAATTTTTCTTTCAATCTTCTGGAAATGCTTTCCTACAGCTTCCTGGCTTCCACGGTTTTGGTGAGAAATTAGCTGCCAGTTTTACTGAGGATGACAGGTATGTGCTAAATAATTTTCTTCCTGCTGCTTCCAAAGTTCTCTGACTTTTTTGCTTTGATAGTTTTCTTACAATATGCCTAGGTGTGAACATCTTTCAGTTGACCTACTTTGAGTGCTGAGTTTCTTGGATACATAGAGTAATGGTGTTCTTCAAATTCAGATTTCTTTTTGTCTTTTATCTTTAAATATTTGTCTAGCCTCTTCTTCTTATTTGTCTCCTTTATGGGCTTCCATTATGTGAATATCGATATACTAGATGGCATCTCACACATCTCGGAAACCCTGTGCAGTTCATTTATCTTTTTATATATATTTTTTTTGTGTTATTTTCACACACACACACACACACACACACACACACAAATGTATATATACAAATATATACATATATATATTCTTTTTTTTTTGGTCAGGTCAAATATGCTGATGAGTCCCCAAGTGAATTTTTAATTTTAGTATTGTACTCTTCAACTCCAGAATATCTGATTCTTTTTATATTCTCTATGTGTTGAGATCATTCTTATATCTTTCTTTAGTTACTTAGACAATATTTCCTTTAGTTCTTAAGACATATTTAGTATAACTATTGCAAAGGTGTACTCCAGTAAAATCCAAAGAATGGGCATTCACAGGGGCAGATTCTATTAAAAGATTTTGTTTGGGAGAGGGAGAGAGATAGAAACATTAATGATGAGAGAGTCATTGATTGGCTGCCTCCTACACTCCCCTTTCTGGGGATCAAGCCCCCAACCCGGGCATGAGCCCTGACCTGGGAATCAAACATTGATCTCCTGGATCATAGGTAGATGCTCAACAGCTGAGCCACACCCCAGCTGGGCCAAAGTTTATTCTTTTTACCAAGATTTAGCCATTTTTAAAACTAATGCTGAAAGCTCTAAGTTGACTTTTTAGTTGACATGCCACAGTCTGTCAGTCGCTGACATGTTTACGCTCAACAGTTGTGTGCCCATGTGTGTGCAAGGGATTGCACATTCATGACCATCCAGCCATCATCCATCCATTGGTCAGTTTGTCAGCAACAAGGCAGTGAGTTCTCACAGGCTTCCCATGACCTCAGGGTTGAGGCATGGATAATAGCATCCTTTTCTGAGGCAACAGAAACTGGGGCCATGTGATTAATTAATGTTTGAGTGTGTAACAACAACTGGACAAGGGAGCCTAAACCTCAGCCTCTGAGTGTCTTGAGACAGGCAAAAATATCAGACAAATTTTAGAATTCTGAAATGCTGATTTTTTTAAAGTCTTCTTATTGTTTTAATGGAGAAGAGAATTTCTGGAGGTCTTTTACTCTGTCATTTTCACTTACAGTTGCCAGTATTTAATTATGAAAAAGGGAGAAGAGAAAGCAATAAAGGTGAGGGCATCACTCTAGATAGAAGCATTAAGGCAGAAATTAGCATACAATATGCTAATTAATGAAGCAATTAGTTGAACAGAAACAGCAGGAACTTGTGGAATAATTAGCCTAAGTTAGTTGTAGTTAGTAATTGAGGGCTATAAAAATCAAGATAGGAAGCCTGGCTGTTATACTAAGGGAATAAGAATTTTTGGTTGGTTTATAAGAATACCAGTCAAGATATCCCATCATGAAATTACAAAATCTAATCTCTCATATTCACTGAATTAAATAACTTTTAGCAAACAGGCTTTTCTGGTACGTTAAAAGCAAACTATTACTTATTGTTTCATTGTTGTTTCCTCGCATTCATTATAAACAGGATGATTGTGATAGTATTCATTCAGGACAAGCATGTTGTACTGGGGTTACAACAACAATATTGGGCAAAAAGAGAAATTTTAAAAAAAATAAAGACTTGATAATATGCATGCCATGTGTCAGCCATGGTTCAGGAAGTCCACTCTGCCATCGTCTTGGAATTCTGTAGTTTTTTCGAGAGTAAGGAGAGTCTAGAACCAGCAATTAAATGATTGCTGTCATATATACTCAAAGTTCCTTGACCCAAGCAAATTTGGTAATTTCTCTCTCCCTGGGGGACTCCACATGTTCAGTCCTGCCATCTAACAGGAGACAGAGAGCCGGGGGACTCAGAGACTGCCCCAGTGGTTACCACCAGCTCCTCACGCCTCGCATTTGCTATGTGCTGAGCCTGGTATGGCTGCTGTGTTAGCTTTACAATAATAACTATAGGCCTGGAGCAGATCAGCCTGATCCTTTCATTCCTACTATACTTTAGGGCTTGTCTTACGGAGACTTACTGACAACTTAAACATGGAACTCCCCTGATTGCTATTGCTGAGGACTTGACACCTGTTGAACAAATGTATGTTTCTATTTTCACCAATGTAGAGCAGGATTTAAAGTATAAACACAAAAAAATAACATTTTTTATGCAGAAAACATTACAATATTTTCTCCTCCAAGAAGAATAATTTAGTTTTCTTTTGGAAGTGAAATTAAAAAAGAACGAACAAACAAAAATAAAGACAGGATACAAAAGATGATACACACATACAATAAAATACTACTCACCCGTAAAAATGGTGAAATCCTTCCATCTGTGACAGTATGCTTGATCTGGAGGGTATTACGCTAAGTGAAATAAGTTAGAGAGAAAAAGAAAAATACTGTATTATTTCACTCATACAAGAAATATAAAAACAAAACCAAAACAAACAAAAGCATAGAGGCAGACAACAGATTGGTGGTTACCAGGGGGAAAAAGGGTAGAGGGAGGGAAAAATGGATGAAGGAGATCAACTGTATGGTGATGCATGGAAAGTAGACTCAGTGGTTAATACAATGTAATATATACAGATGTTGAAATGTATAACTGAAACTTAAATAATATAAAGGAATGTTACTTCAATAAATAAATAGATGAACACATAAATAAATACACAAATTAATAAATATGACAACAGAGCCAAATAACATTTACAATAAAGAGTAGATAATTTGGTTAAGTAAAATAATAAACAACAAATATTTAAATTGTGTATGCACCCATATGCATAATCCCAGCTATGCCTCTACAAACACACACACAAATTTCAAATTAAATTTTACTCTTGGAACAACTAAGAAATAAATGAAAAATTTCCTAGTTTTACCAAACTATGTGACCTCAGTTGATATGTGTGTTAGAAGGAAGATCCAAGGATATTAAAGAAGAAACATTGTAAAAATGGCTCAAAATGATTTAATAAACTTTTATGAGCTTTTCTATTGAGAATTGCATTCAATAGGCTTTGCAATGTTTACAAAGCTGGATGAGATAATTTTTCTCTCAAACTCAAATTTCCTTTATTTCTTCCTAAAATCAGTGTGCACCTCAATACTTTCCTCTTCTGCTTCAGGAACAAGACCCTACACCGTAGATATACACAATGTTACCAAAGAGTCTAAGAAGATAGTGAGTGTATCTAGATGAGGCCTGTGACTAGGGTTTGATGGATGAGATATATAACCAGGCAGCAGATATTAGAACAGGTTTGGGGAATGGAAACTGACTACTCAGGAGAGACAGAGTATATGAAGGGGCAAATAGCCCATGCCCTGAATGTTGATTAAGTGGGGGTCAAGTCTTAGGTATGACATTTATTAGTTCTTTGGCTTTGGGCAAATTAAGTTTATTGTGCTTCCCTAGATCATCTGCAATACCAAGAAGGAAAGTGTATCTTCCTAACAAGGTGTGTCGGAGGATTGAGTTAATGCATGTGAGGTTCACAGTACATGTCCCATGTAGACAAGTGCTCACTATTATGATTGCTATTATGACATAGTCCATTCCACTGCTTTACATTCTAAGACTTCATCCTTATACTATTTCTTATAGTAAAAATATGTATTACCACAGAAATATTTCTTATAATAGGGATTTTATTTAGCCTACCCTGTGTATTTTTCTAACCACTTACCATGTGTTAATATTTTTCATCATATCTCTATTTTATGTATGAAAAAATTAATGTTCAGACAATTTAAGAAATGTCCACAAGACAACATTGCCACATGGTGCAGGAATTAGATTTCCACATTGGACCACTTGGCCCATACCCTTGACCAAATATATTATCTCCTCATGTTCTGAGTTCTGCTTTCTGGGGAACAGAGACAGTTTCATTTCATTCTCTCTTCCTGTCCTCTAGTTCATCCAACTTCCTTGATTACTGGGGCTTCCAGAGGCCCCACACCACACAGCTCCTTGTATTCTAAGTGGAAGGAACACAATTAGGACTCACTCATTTTTAAAAGTTCTGGGGATTCAGGCCAAAACTTGTGTTGTTTTTCTTTTAAATGTTGCTTTTTAAGATTATTTTATTTTTTCCATCACTGTTTATTCACTCTATGCCCTCTTCCACTTTCACTGCCACTCCCAAAATCACTGTACTGCTGTTGTGCATGTCCTTGAGTTCTCTCTCTTTTGTTTCTCTTTTGTTATCAATTCCTTCCTGCCGAATACCTCAGCCCCTTGAACCCACTCACAATAGCTGCCTGCCTGCTCTCTATCTATGAGTTTGTCTCTATTTTGCTTGGTAGTTAGTTTGTTCATTAAATTCAACATGTCTTTCTCATTTACCAACTTTTTATTGGTATCTACTATATGTCAGACACAGTGCTAGGGCCAGTACGGATCAGATCAGAGAATTAGAAGACAAGGTAGAATAAATAATGTAATCAAAGAACCAAAAAGAAAAAACAATTAAAAAACAAGAAAGTTTAAGGGAGCTGTGGGGCAACATGAAATGTAAAAATATTTTCATCATAGGAGTGCCAGAAGAGATAGAAGGTAAGCAAGGATAGAAATAATGGCAGGAAACTCCCCTAACCTGGTGAAGAAAAAAGTCACACAAGTTCAGAGAGTCCCAAGCAAGAAGATTCCAAAGAGGTCCACACCCAGACACATTATTAAATGCCAAAAATTCAATACAAAGAGAGAATCTTAAAGGCAGCCAGAGAAAAGCAATCTGTTACATACAAAAGAGCTCCCATAAGACTGTCAGCTGATTTCTTGTCAGAAACCGTACAGGTCAGAAGAAAATGGCATGAAGTATTATTCAAGGTAATGCAAAACAAGGATCTGAAACCAAGACTACAAGGCTATCATTCAAAATAGATGGTGAAATAAAGAGCTTTGCAGATTGAAAAAAAAAGGCTGGAGTTTATCACCACCAAACCAGCATTGCAAGAAATGTTAAAGGGGCTGTAATAATAAGAAGTTGAAATTGTGAGAATGAGAAACATAGGCATAAAGAAATAAAAATAGCAGTAGATAAGTACCTATCAATAATAACCTTAAGTATAAATGGATTAAATGTCCCAATCAAAAGACATAGGGTAGCTGAATGAATAAGAAAACAAGACCCAAATATATGCTGTCTGCAAGAGACCCACCTCAGAACAAAAGGCTCATATAGGCTGGAAAGAACAAGCAAACAAACAAAAAACACCTCTGGAGGACTTTAAAGGAGAGATCGACAGCAATACAGTCATAGAAGGGACTTTAACACCACACTGAATTTACTGGATAGATCTTCCAGACAAAAAACCAACAAGGAAACAGTGACTCTAGATGACACACTAGATTAGATGCATTTAATTGATATTTACAAAATACTTTAGACCAAAGTCGCAGAATAGACATTTTCTTCAAGTGCACATGGGACATTCTCAAAGACAGACCACATGTTAGGACACAAAACAAGTATCTACAAGTTCAAGAAGATTGAAATCATATCAAGCATCTTCTCGGACATTTATACCATGGAACACTATACAATTGTAAAAACGAATGATCCCATACCCTTTGAGACAGCATGGTGAGAACTGGAGAGTATTATGCTGAGCAAAATAAGCCAGTCAGAGAAAGACAAGTGTCACATGATCTTACTCACATGTGGAATCTAATGAACAAAATAAACTGATGAACAAAGTAGATCAAGAGACATAGAAGCATGGAACAGACTGACAAACCTTAGGGGGAAGGCAAGGGTGAGTGGGTGGGGAGAGAGTAACCGAAGAATTTATATGCATATATGCATAACTCATGGACACAGACAATAGTGGGTTGAATGCCTGGGGGGAGGGGTACAGGGTGAAAGGGATCATTGGGGTAAAAAGGGTACATTTGTAATATTTTCAACAATAAAGATAAATTAAAACAACAACAGCAACAACAAACAACAACACAGTTATCTCATGGTTTCTGTGGATCAGGAACATGGACCCTGTTTAGCTGGCCTCTGACTCAAGCAGGCTGTAAGGAAGGATCACCAGGGATGAAGTCATCTCAAGGTCTGCGCAAGGAAGTATCAACTTCCAAGCTCACTCTCATAGCAGTTGCCAGGCCTCCATTTATTGGTGCCTGCTGACCAGAGGCGTCACTGAGTTATTTCCCAAAAGAGTCTCTTTTGGGGACAGCTCAGAAAAAGCAACTAGCTTCCTTCAGAGAAGGTGGATGAGAGAGGGCACCCCGGTGGGAAACCAAGATCTTTTTGTAACATAAGCTTGAAAGTGAAGTTCCATCATTTCTTTCAAAACTTAGTTGAGCTGCCAGATACAGGATGTCCAGTTAAATTTTAATTTCAGATAAATGGAATTTTTAATGTAAGTATATTTGAAATGTTGCATAGGACATGCTTATATAAAAACATTGTTCATCTGAATTTTATGTTTAACTGTGCATCCTGATATTGCTTGCTAAGGCTAGCAGACCTAAGTTAGTGACACTATCATCTCTGCCAAATTCCTATCACTGGTAGCAAATCACTAGGTTCAACTCGGCCTCAGAAGGATGGAGAATCATACAAAGGTGTGAATATTAGGATGGGGGTCATCAAGTGCATCTCAGAAGCTGCTGACAGCAGCGACTAAAGAAAGATATTTAATCATGCCTTTTATGATAACTTCTGAGGAGACAATCCAACATATTTTTTCTAAGTTGTCTCAGCCTCACACTGAGGTCTGTGCTAGTCTGCTGGGGCTGATATAACAAAATAGGATAGTCTGAGTGGCTTAAACAACAGACATTTATTTTCTCAAAGTGCTAGAGGTTTAAAGTTCAAGATCAAAGTCCCAAAATGGTTGGTTTCTGGGGAGACTTCTCCTGCTGGCTTGTAGACAGCCATTTTCTTCATGGTCTTTCCTCTGTGCTGGGTGGAGAGAGAGAAAGAAAGGGATCTCTGGTGTTTCTCTCCTTCTTATAAGGACACTGGTCCCAGAGAGTCCCACCCTTATCACCTCCTTTTACCTTAGTTACCTCCCTGAAGGCCCTATCTGCAAAAATAATCACACTGGAGGTGAAGACTTCAACATATTATTTTCTCCCTGCCCCCACAGGGAGACTAACAGTTTAGTCTATAACAGGGTCTTTTGCAAAGAAAAGATAACTTACTGCAATTTAGGTTGTTGCCATAGTCACTGCCAGCTAAGCCCATCTTACAAGTTGATAGCAGAACACATTTCCTTTTCTCATTCTGGGATTGGAGGCTGCAGTCAAAGGAAAAGAACCTTCAGCCCTCTTTTTGCTTGAAACCAAACCCAAGCGAGAAATCATATGAATTATGTTTCAGCAACTTTGCCATATGAAGCACATTAGTGGCAAGTTCTCTGTACTTGCTACATAAAGGGTGCACTTATGTTTAACATTTGATTGTTTATTGCCATTTTATAGTGCATGATTTAGGCAATATAATAACCTAAAAGTATATTATAAAGTATATTATGGTACTTAATTTAGGCAATTTGATAGCCTAAAGGTTAATGTTACAAGTCAGGCATGAAGGAGCTCCCCAAAATTTAACACTTTTGTAGGAACTGGGTAATAATCCCAGCACATGAATCAGAAGCAGTTGGGTGATGATGCCTGAGTGGGGAGTTAGAGCATTTGGGTTTGCAGCTAAGGGACTTGAATATTATGAGCTTATTAACTTTGCTGGAGGTTCAAGGAGGTTGGTTCCCAGTGTCACTCACTGCTGAGTCTGAAAAAGGCTGTTCCTTTTCTGCCCCCCATTTCAGATTCGCATCTGCTGAGACAAAGTAATGCCTCTTATAGTGATGCTTCTGCTCTAATGAAACTCCAAATGCAGCATTTGTTATGAACTTTAACTGCATGCCTGGCATGCTACCCTGAGAGAAACACATTGTCTCCTTCTGTCTGACAATCTACAAAAAAAGGGAAAAATTCAGAAGGTAAATAAATACTTCTAGAAAATAAGGCTGAAGAATAAAGGCTGGGAGGTTTCACCTCTGGGAATGAAGAGTGGATTTCATGTGACTTTGCATTTTCTTACAATCAGGTAAATATTCCCCTTCAGGATATAATTCAGCATATTCAGAGGACACATAACCCATCATGATCCCATTTCTGCATTACTGGTCAGCCCATCTTTCTCCTTTACCTTATGTATCAAACTTAACTCTTTTGTTAGCATTTTGCTGAAAGTACCAAGAACTCTTTCTCATCTCTGTGATTTTGAAGGTAATTTTTCTTCACTTGGAATGCACAAACTCAGTTTTAACTGGCTTGCTCTGGGAAAACCTCCACAATTCAGCTGACAGGTGAGTGTCTCTAGGAGGCCTTTCCTGACTGACACCCCTCCACCTCCCTGGGTGAATGAACTACACCTGTTCTCCATAGAAATTGTTCCTCACTGTATTTTAACATATATTATCATTTTGTGATTACTTCACTGCCAAATAAAATGATACATAGCTCTTTGAAGACAGGGATAATTCTATTTATGGTTTAATTTCTAAATTATAACTCTTAATAGAGTACATACAGTGCTCAAGGATTTCCTTAATGAAATTATGAATTAAGGATGAGGCTTGTTAAATTTCCAGTTCCCTGCAGTTACAATCAAATGCCATCACATTAGTTTCATCAGCAGGATAGTAGATTACAACCTGCAAATGTATAGAAATATAAGTCAATCAGGACAATTTATCTGTCTCTTAAGAGAATAAGCTCCTGTGTTTGGTGCTAAAAAGCTTAACATATTATTCTGGCCTTTAAAGCACTTACAATACAGCTGGGGGTAACCAATGAATATTTAACTAGAATTATAACTAGCATATAACAGTAATACTTTATTGATTTTTTAAATTGCAATAAACACTGTGCTAGGGATACAATAAATTAACCGTAAAGCACTAATTTTCCTTAAGAACCTAACTTTTTAACCTGGGAACAAACAGGACATAGGTAATTAAATTATTGCTCAATAGTACTCTATAGCAGTATAAACCTTAAACTAATGGAACTAATCTAATGAGAAGGAGACTCTTAATATTTTCTGTTTAACCACAAACTCATTTATCCTCAATCTAGATGTTTTGATCAGCAGTTAAATACTTTTATCTTTGTAGGCAAACAGTTGCAGATATAGCTCACCTTGAGTGGCATCTCCCATATTTGGAAGAACACATTTAAGTTGCATGAGAGGAAAAGTAATTTTCCTTGTACCCTTCAGGGTTCTTGGCTAAGACCCTTGTAGTGATAGAGAAATTGAAATTGACAAGAGAATAATAAACGGGAATATACTAACATGTATGCTGTGCCTCATGTGTACTGGGTAGATAACCAAGGAAAAATAAGTAACTCTTCTAGGTGGCTTAGGACACCAGCTTAGATACCATCTTTAGCTAAAGACAAAAGAAACAAAGATGTGGGGGGCCAGTTACAGAGAAGTTACTAGGATAAGCATGGAAAACAAGAGTAAGATTTGTTATGCAGATTTAAGCACCCACCTTCTCTGTCAATAAAAGCATTTTGTGACTTGACCTTTCTGTTCCTGGTACAGAATGGAGACACCCTTACAAATGAAGACTCTTTTTTAAAAATGTGTGTTTTTATTGATTTCAGAGAGAGGAAGGGAGAGGGAGAGAGAGACAGAAACATCAATGATGAGAGAGTCATTGATCGGCTGCCTCTTGCACTTCTCCACACTGGGGATCCAGCCCACAACATGGGCATGTGCCCTGACAGGGAATCAAACTGGTCACGACCTCTTGGTTCATAGGTCAACACTTAACCACTGAACCAAGCCCTCTGGGCAGATTCTTTTTATAAATGTAAATTTTCTGTACAAAAGTGAGTAACTTCTACTTTGTTTTCAGAGCTTTTCCTGTACCTGCTGTTTCTTGCAATAATCAGCTCAAAATAATTATATGCCAAAGTCATATTTTGAGGTATTATATTCTGTTGCCCTTCAAGTATTTCTTATAAATATAGCTCTTTATAAGTCAGCCTAAAATTACACAAACTGAAAGTAGTCACCAACCAAGGACCACCAAAAGGAACATGCAGACCTTTAGCTAAACAAATTTGGGCTTATTGATCATGGCAGCAGGAACAGCACACACTATAGGGAATCAAGTTGCCTTTCAGTGGCAGGAGTAAAAAGGGCATGCTGTAGGATTTGAGCTTACTCTAAATGACTTGTGAGAGAGTTCAAACAAGTAGAATTTATTCTAGACTAAGTGGTCAGATAGAGGAGGGGCAATTCCATGACTATGAATACCAATCATTGTTATCTAGTAGACAGGAGGAAGGGATGGGCTAGGTCTATGACTGGTAATATAGCAGTCCTTCATGTTGCTGGGAGAGCAGAAAATTTAGTTGTGTTCTGCACACTGTGTTTTTGTTTTTGTTTCTGTCTCTGCTCAGACAGGATGGCAAAGTGGTCTCTTTCATCTTACTTCATCAAGGCCTCTGATTGATCTAATCCAGTTTCTCAATCTTGGAACTATGGACATTTTGAGCCAGTTAATTATTTGTCCTGACGGCAGTCCTGTGCATTGTAGGATGTTTAGCAGCACCCGTGGATGTGACTGACTAGATGCCAGTACCAAGCTCTGCTTCCATCAAGACAATCACAAATGTCTCCAGAAATTGCCAAATGTTCCCTAAGGACTAAAACACTCCTGGTGAGAACCACTGATCTAACCTGATGTAGGTCTGGTCCCTGAGAAGAAAGATTCATTTATTGTGAACCTCAAAAAATAATTTATTTGCTGAAATAGACTCCCTGCAGTCAACTGAGGGCTTTCATTTTATAAATAATGAGTGTAGTGGCCCTCTGCTGACAAAGACTCCTCATACACTCTGTCTACTGGGAAGAACCTCACACTAACTCGACTTCCCACCCTGCATCACACTTACTTTACACCGTCTGACACAACTACTGCAGGGAAGCCCTAGCTTTGTCTTTCTTCCAACAGACTGAGATCTGCCTGGTCTAATCAGAACAGCACAATTTGGATACATCATTTACATAAAATGGACCTAATTGAGAAACTGGGTAGAAACTTTTCTACAAAAGGTGGCCTCCCCTTTTTCTTGGCAGAACACAATGAATTATGCTACTGAAATCACTGTCTTCTAGACTGCAGCTACGCTTTGATCAAATAAATGCTTTTAATTTTTATTAAGAATATTAAAAATTAATCTTGGTTTACATTAATGTTGGCAGCAATGGGACACAGAGTGACTGTCCTTTGATCCCCAGCACCACCGTGGATTCATTCAAGGTACTGACAAGAGACCATTGATATCTACCGCCTCCTTGAGCAGCTCTGGTTTTCAGTGGTAAGTTCCTCCTGGATCCAAATCTTCTTCCTTGGTCAAGGTTTAGGACATTTTTTTAACATTTTCCTTTTTTTCCTTTTTCTGTTTGCTTTCTTCCACTATCTGAGTGGGAGATCCAGAGTCAAGGATTTCTGTCTCCTTTTGTTTTCAAGATGAAAATTCAAGTTTCAGGGTTGTTTTTATTTTTTGTCTCCACTTGTCTACCTGGAGCACCTTAGGAAAGGGGCCTTTCATTCAAGTTAGGGAGTGGCTCATACAATTTTTCAAACCAAGGAAGGAAGCCTTTGTCGATACTCAAGTTTGGTCCATGTGGTGGGCAAACCTCATCTATTAGCTTGACTCAGCCTTATCTTAAAGTTGGTGAGGATGGTCATGCTTAAGGGGCACTTGGGAAGACACCTTCCTCAGGTAAGTGAAAAAAGGTAACTCGTGTTAAATTATAATTAGCTAAGTCTGTGATTTATAGTTAAGATGGTATCTGAGGCTTTTTCTTCCCCACCCTTGTCCTCTTTGTCTCCACACATGTGGCAGGGACGGTCTTGTGGCAGGCTCCACCCCAGCACTGTCTTCCTCTGAGGAATCTGCTTCTCATTAATCCAAGCCCTCTGAAGTTGCTCTTTTACTTTCTGAGCTTTCCAACTTTAACATGAACACTTGCATCCTGTTTTCTCTTTGTTTGTGTTTGTCAGTAAGTTCTCCTGAAAAGGCCCTCATTAAGAAGATTTCAGACCTCTTAGAGACAATGGAATGTATTGTTTGATTTTTTAAAACAACTTGAAAGGAATTCTTACAGCATACATAGCTTTGGGTATCTGAGCAAAACCTTTACTTGGTCCATATACTAGAAACATAATTTGGGTCCAGTTCTTTTGAGCTTTGTATTATACCTGGGACATAAAGCAAACATTTTATTTTATTTAATTAATTAATTTTTTAAAATATATCTTTATTGATTTCAGAGAGAGGAAAGGAGAGGGAGAGAGAGAGATAGAAACATCAGTGATGAGAGAGTCATTGATCGGCTGCCTCCTGCAGGCCTCTGACTGGGGATCGAGCCCACAGCCTGGGCATGTGCCCTGACCGGGAATCGAACCACCATCTCCTGAATCCTAGGTCGATGCTCGACCATTGAGTCAGGCCCGGCCAGGCTAAAACAAGCATTTTAGCATAAAAGCTATGAGATCTCTGTCTGTCTGTTTATGTATGTTTATTTATGTTTGTTTGAGATGTGGCATGTATCTATCACTAGATGGTATTGTAAATATTGATTTGTAATTTCAAAATTTGGTTATAAAGGAGAGTATCCAATTGACTTAAACAAATATGTGCTCATATGAATTGAAAAAAATAACAGAAACTAATCTATTGCTTTTCAAGTGCACATAATCTAGGATTCATTTTTAGTAAACAAAAACTAGCTTAATATTTTTGACTTAATAAAATGGTTATGCCTATAGTTACCAATGCTGAAAATAATGCAGATATACAGCTTTCATTCTACATGGATTTATTAGCCAAATAAGCTAATATACCCCCCGTTACAAAGTTTGTCATCAGAAAAAATAACTTATAATGATGGCTAATTTTTTTGAAGCCTGATAAAATCTTGAGGAGAAATCTAAATATTATTGTTTAAAAAATGGTTTAATTAAATATAAACAGTATACGAGTTTCTAGGAAAACTTTTCAGCAAATAGTTTTCAAAATCTTTTGGTAACTTGAAAACTTAAAGCTTTGCCAAATTAAGTGAAATAATGTTTAAAGTTATAGACATTGAGTATCAAAAGCTTTACTATATATGATAACATATTAAAATATTGATTATTAAATAAGTATACATTTATCTTTTTTTGACTTTTTATTACAGAGAAAATAAAGAAAAAATTAAATCTGATAGTGAAAATGTTTTAATTTTATTGAGGAAACATATGTTTTTTAAAATTATGAAATACATTTATTTGGCTGTAAAAGAATCTATGTTTCTAGAGGTTATGAAATAGGTTTATAAATTTTCCAATATAAAGAATAATACCGACTACTTACTTTTTAGTTGTCATTACAAGCTGAGGTTTATAAGGGTTAATATTTCTAATTAATACTGAAGGATATGATGAGTGTTGTCAGTGAAGGAATGTACAAGGCATGGTAGTGCATTTTTGTAAAATTAGAGGAAAATGTTTTTTCCTAAGATAGGTTGATTGTTTCTGAGTAAGAAGAGAAAACCTAAGATGGAAAAGGAAGTTGTAGAAGGTTTGTGGAAAAGGAGTCACGAGGAAGCAATTGTATGTGTAGTCAAGTTAAATTAAACTAAAATAAATTTAAATAAGCGAATTTTGGTATCGAAAGTGGTCTGATGCAAAATTAGACAGTTCTTTTTCTGTTAAAAAAACAAAATTTTCCTTGGACTATTTGTATGCTCTTAATAAGGAACCATCAAGGAAAAGTAAGGATTTTGTGTGTTATTAAAATTATTTACTGCCCGCCAGCATGCTCAGTGGCTGAGCGCAGACCTATGAACCAGGAGGTCGTGGTCCGCCTCCCTGCCGGGGCACCTGCTGGGGTTGCCGGCTGGAGGGGCGTGCAGGACGCAGCCTAGCAATGTCTCTCTCATCACTGATATTTTTATGTCTCTCCCTTCCTCTCTCTGAAATTAACAAAAACATATTTTTTAAAAAATTATTTACTGTGCTTTACATCATCAGGTCCTCAATTGCTCTGGCAATCCAAATTTTCTTAATTTTTAAAAAAGCTAAATTTTGTGCCTAATAATTTGAATTTCTATAATTGCTTGTAAAGTCTTTAATTGTTACCATCATTAAATAGATAACTAATGTAAGGGAATCTCTCCTTACAAAAAGAACAAAAGAACTTGATTAGGCTAATTTGAGATTTGGAAAGTGAGTTTTAATTCATTTCCACCCTTTTCAAGGATAAAACTGTACTTACTAGTGATTTGTATGTATTCTGATTGGGTAGTAGAAACATTCCCATATCCAAGGGCTACAGCCGCAGCAGTTAGAAAATGCTTTAGTAAAGAATTTCTGCTGCTTAAAACGTCCCCACAGAGCCCCGGGTGGTTGAGGGAACCCACTTTACAGGGCAAAATCCACACCAGGTGTGCAGGGTGCCAGCAGTGTGGAAGCCTGCCCACCGTGTGACTCTCCCCAGCCCTATGGCTTGCAGAGCAAACCAATGAGGTAGCCAAAACTCAACTGGCCAAGCTTGTGAAACTTATTTATTTATTATTTATTTTTATTTATATATTTGTTTATTCATTTATTTATTTTTTAATTGTTCAAAATATTACAGATGTCCCCCTTTTTTCCCCATTGACCCCTTCCACCCCACACTTGCTAAACTTTTAATCTGCCTTTGCCCACAGCCTTTCCCTTGGTGCTGTTTAATCCAAGAACTACTCCTTTTGGTAAACATCGACTGTCTTTTTTTGAAATCATTAATGAAAAACCTATGTTATTTGATTTAATGCAATCTTAAAAGGTAGTCGTTTGTAAATCATGTTATTGGAGTGAAAACATGCCATGTGATAGACTGCCTTATTAAGGAGACCCTCTAAGTTATTGTAAAAAAAAAAAAAAAAATTATTCTTGCACCCTCCTTGTGCAAGGATCTATTTTGTATATATATATATTTTGATTTATTTTTGACCAGTCAGTAGCAAAATCTGTATGTCTTGGTAAAATAAAGTGCTGCTAGTTTATGGAAAATACATCATTTAAAAAGTGAATCATTTATTTTTTTTCTTACTAGAAAACCTTTTAACCCCATTAATGATTTTATATCAGTTATTTAAGTAGAATGGACTTGTATTTCAATTGAGGTGATTCAGAGCAACCTGGTAAGTTGATGCCTAAGGAAACTTGCTGTATAAAAGCTTTATAAAAATTTTAAACTGTGTATTGTCCTTTTCCCAGTAACTTAAGCTGAAAATAAAAGAGGTAATTTAAGACATATGAAGTTTCCTTTTATGTAGAGTGAAAGCTTGACAGTAGTCAGTCTTCCAGTGTAAGGGTGTAACTTTTCTTAACTCACTCTGGGCTCACTGTAGTGAACAGAGTTTAATAACTTGAAGATTGCCTTCCTTGTGAGTCTCTCCTTCCCTAGTTCATGCCAAGGTTTGAAGTTAAAATGCCCTTGAGTGATGTCAGAAGAAATAAGGCCAGCAATTTAACTATCTGTTAGTATAGGTAAAATGTAATGTAATCTTAAAGGGTAGTCGTTTGAAATCATGTTATTGGAATGAAAACAAGCTATGTGATAGACTGGTATTTTCTTTGAGGCAGAAAAAAATTCTTTTTCCAGATCTCATCTACCTGATTGTACTCATGCCCACTACAGCCTAGTAGGTGCTGTAGAGGATCCAGGAAAGAAATAGTACCTGGTCTTATTCACTAAGAGATTTTAATTTGATGGAAAAAATCAAACCCTTATCTGAAAGTTAGGAAACGGTTTGTTTTCATTGGCAGTTGGTCTTAACTTTTCAATTATTCTCCACAAATATATTTCAACTATGACAACGTTTTCTTGCAGACAGGCTTGTTGTACAACCCTAGCGATATTCTGGAGCTTAGAAATTCAATTCATGCACGCTTTAGAGCACCTACCTTAATCTAGATTCTGTAATAACATTATATCAGATTTACGAAAATGGGCAAAAATGGCAAAGAAATAAAATTGTTTCCTTTTAATCTCTGAAAGTGTGATGAGGTATTGAGGAGGGAGAAAAATTTTAAATCCCTCTTTTAAATGGGGTAACATTTAAATAAAACCATGTTAATGCTGAGATGAATGCTTAGAAATTCAGGGATATTTGGTCTTTACCTTTATAAACCTGAGCTGTTTGATTAATCGGTATAATTTCCTACACGTTAGTACTGTGCTTGTAAGAAATTTTGTTGTATTAACCATTACAATTTCACCAACAGCTAGTTGCATGGTACATACATTATTATGTTTCTTTTTAAATTAGAGCATGACTCAAGTGCTTCTGTGGATGTAAGTGGTACTTTTTAAATTACAACACTAGTTTGTGTGTATAGCTAACAAATCCAGTTGTACAGTTTTAAATGCCATCACTAGAAAGCGTCTAAGACTAAGGTGTTTTTGTTTGTTTTTGTTTTCACTTTTTGCTTTTATTTATTTATTTTTTTTAGCTTTTGATTTCTTTCAGTTCCATTACTTTCAACTCTTCTCAGATGTAGCTGAATCTCCATCATTCCAAGACAATAGCAGGTATAATTTTGAAATTAATGTGGGAGCAACTGCTTCCTTAAAACTGAAGGCGAATGGACGGGCCTTGGTGCTGTTCAGTTAGACATAATGAAGGGAAATCTAACCCGAAGAGTAACAGAATAGCCCGCTCGGCTGCTGGTGACTTCCCAGCTCAACAAAGATCTTTTGATCGCCTGGCTCGAGCAGTCCTTAACAATGGAGTTGCCTTAGATTACCTGTTGCAGTCCAAGGAGGAATCAGTATCATTGTTAACACCTCTTTCTGTACCTGATTAATTACCTCTTTCCAGGTATAATTAGAAACACACAAACTTGTTAAATTCAAAATTTCTTAAGGAACATTCCACTTTTGCCAGGAGTACGACTAGCTAGTTACTGCTTAAATTTCCTGCTGTATTCAGGTGGCTCCCAACTGGGCTCCTTGCTGTTTCAAAGCCTGGACTGCAAAGTGTGCTCACCATTGGTCCAGTTGTTGATGTTCTGTGTAACCAAGTGCCTACAATTCCTATCAAGACTCAGGTGATGGTGGCATCAGGAACAGAAATGATACACCACCAAGTCATTGCCTCTTTTAGTTTAGAATAAACTGCTATACATGAATTGCTTGAAAATACATCTGAATCAAGAAGATATAGGCTTACTAAGTTATAAATCTGGTAGTCTTTTGCCAATTGTTCTTGATTTACCCAATATTTGCAGTTGGATATGCTATGTGTCTGAATCTTGGTATAGTGGCTTATGTAGTAGGTATCCTGTGGTGAAGGCTCAGTGGTGAAATCTCCCTGATCACCTGAGCTAGGTGTTCATGATTGGCCCTTGTGTGAGATATGTGAGCTCTCCTGGTGTAGCTTAGTCTTGATTGCGGTTGCCCATTCATGTGTGGGGTGACCCTCAGACTGGTTGATTATGAAGATTGACCCTGACCACACTGTTCAATCTGCTGTTTGGGGACTGACATCACAAAGTAGAACTGGTCTCAGCAGAGTATGGTGCCTGCTGAGATTTCCTTTTGTGTGTGCCGTTTGTGGAGCTAATTTGTTGTGCTCTGGTGTGGTATGAGGCCAGCCACCAGTAGATTTGGTTCCATGACTCCTTATGAGTGATTCTGGTGCAGCTCAGGTGTCTACAACCAGTTTTAGACTACCTGTCTGGGGCTACCATGCCATCCAGTTTGTGACTGCCTCTGCCCAGCCTAGGTGCAAGTGGGAAAGGTCAAGCTGTGTACCAAGGCTGGATTTCACTAGCTTTGAGCCTGGGGGCATGCCAACAAAAGCCCCAGGGCACTCTGAGATCTGCTTCAGCCTTATGGTTGCTTTACAACCTCCTAAGCCTGCCTAGACTTCCTTGAGTGCCTTCAAAAAATGTTTGTAGAATGGGCTTAGCCTGGCTTTAGCCCACATTCTTCTCCACAGGGTGCAAACTCAGAAGGATGGGGCTCCATGGAGTGGAGAGGACAGGCCTAGTGTTTCTGGTTGGTTCTGGTTAGGCTCACAGTGAGAATGGGGGAAATGGCCCCCTATCCAGAGCCACAGAACTCAGTGTCTCCAAGAACAGTCTTTGGCAATCCCTGAGACTTCCTGGGTCTCCTCAAATGCTCCTTAAGTAAAAAGGCATCATGGGCCCAGACTGGGCGCAGGCAGCAGACTTTTCTGCAGGCACAAGCTGAGCAAGACAGGGCCAAAAGAAGTGAAAAAGACAAGAATGGTGGATCTCCTTTTGGGGCTGTTGCCAGTCAGGTGCCCGGTGGGAGTGGGGGGAATCACCCGTGTTCCAGACCACACAACTAAGTGTTTGCCTGAACCTCTGACTATCCCTGAAACTGACAGATTTTCTCAAGTGTTCCCCCAGAAAGATTGCAATGCAAGCCAAGCTGGGTGCAACCTGCGAAGCTAGGACACTAGCTTGACAATTTGGGAACACTGAGGGTAGGGAGGATGGAAGTAGTGGATTTGTTGGAGGGCAGCACCAGTCAGGTGCATGTGGTGGAATATGGCCCTGAATCCAGATCTGCACATCTTCATCTCTACCCTAGTCTCCGACAATCTCTGAGGTTGCTCAGATTTACTCAAGTGCTCCTCATGAAAGAGTGCACTGTAGGCCCAGGTTGGGTGCACCCACCAGACTTTTCTGCAGGGGAGAGTTCAGTAGGGTAGGGCACCACAAGTTTGGACGACAGGGGTAGTGGATCTCCTGTTGGGGGTTAATGCTGGGCAGGCACACAGTGGGGAGAAAATGATCTTGCTCCAGAGCCACACAACTCATTTTCTGCCCAAGTCTCTGATAATCTCTGAGACTTCTCAAATTTCTTCTAATGTACCCCAAGAAAGAGCACACCATGAGCTTAAGCTGGGTTCAGAAAGCAGACTTTTCTGCAAGGCACTAGCTTGGCAAGGTGGGGACGCCAGTTGTTGCAGGACAGTAGTTGTGCACTCTCCCAGGCTGGTGCAGTATAAAGCGGTGTGCTTAGCCCAGGGAGGGTGGTGTCTGTGGGAGAGGGACTCAGCACAGGGATCTTGGCAATTGACCACCCAGTTCTCTCCTCAGAGTCACACAACCCAGTCAATCTCTACATGACTCCAGGTTGCTCTTAGTCACCTTCTATCTGCCAGAGTCATGGGTAAGTAGAAAAGAATGAAATGTTTTGCCGTGGTCCTTTAAGAGGGCTCCTGGGTTTCTAACAGTCTCAAATCTCTTTGGTGGGTTCAATCCCTGCTGATTTTCATAGTCATATGTTATGCGGGTTTCTCTTTCCGGCTCTGGTACTCTGAGCTGAGGAGCCTAGCATGGGGTTGAGATCCTCACTCTTCAAGAGGGACCTTTGCAGCTGTGATATCCCTCTGAATTCTCAATCACAGCATAGGGGTTTGAGGCCAGCCCTTTCCTATGGGCCTTCTTCTATAAATTGTTTGTTATAAAACTTCTGCTCAGCTAGTCTTCAGTTGGTTATTCAGTTTGATTGATCTATAATTTACTTGTAATTCAGGTTTGGCACTGAGAAGAGGTGATGTAGCTTCCACCTACTCTGTGACCACTTTGGATCCTTTCTCATGCCTTCCTTAGTCTCATAAAACAAATTTAAACAGTCTGTCTTTCTAATTTTTATAAATTTTTTTATAGACAGAAATAATTTTCTCCTTAAATTTTGGAAAAAAAAAATACTAGTGAAATTATCAATTTCTGAATGAGAAATATTTTAATTATAGAGTCAATTTCTTATAATAATTTAGTAATATATTAATTTTTATATTTCATTTTGTATAGGTTTACTTTTGTTTGTGATTAGAGATTTCCATTTTATAAAAAATCTTTAAATATATGCTATAACATTTGAGGATCTGTAGCAATATATTTTCTTTCATTCTACTGTAGGTAATTTGTGGTTTCTCTGTTTTTTTCTTGATGTTGCTTGTTTTAATATTTTCTCAAATGACCTATTTTTCCTTTGTCAATTTTTTTTTCCTTTTTATCTGTTATACATTTTATTATTTTCTTGACTTACCGTTATTAGTTTTTTTCTTATTTTCTCTTTGTGTTTAACCTGTTGTTCTTTTATTGGCTCTTGATGTAGAAATTTGTGTTGTTTTTTAACTTTTTTATTTGCTAAATATGCAGTCTGAAATAACATTTTTCTTTATACATTGTTTTAACTCTATATTACATTTTTACATTGTAGTTTGGTTATTATTCAATTGAAAATATTTCCTAATTTCTCTTGGGATTTCTTCTTTGACCAAGGGATTATTCAGATGCATGTTGATAATTTTAACTCTGTTGAGTATTTACTAGTAAAATTTCTTTACATACACTGAAGGACATGCTTAGAGATAGAAGAGAGAGAGACAGGGAGAGAGAAGTGAGAGGGAAACATTGCTCGGTGGCCTCCCATACAAGCCTCGACTAGGGGACTGGGGCTGGAACCCACAACCCAGCACGTGCCCTGATTGGGTATTGAAACGACAACCCTTCAGTGCACAGGACTGTGCTCAACCAGCTGAGCCACTCTGGCTGGGCTACATACATATCTTTTATTGTGGTGAAAATACATGTAACATAAAATTTACCATTTGAAGAAATACGTTTTTTGATTTTTTATTGTTTTTATTTATTTTTTATTACAGAGACAATAAGGGAGAGGGAGAGAGAGAAACATAAAAGATGAGAGAGTCATCATTTGGCTGCCTCCTGCAGGCCCCCTACTGGGGACCAGCCCACAACCCGGACATGTGCTCTGACTGGGAGTCAAACTGTGTGATCTCCTGGTTCATGGGTCGATACTCAACCACCGAGCCACACTGACTCGGCAAAACTTACCATTTAGAAATTTTAATAAGTACAATTCAATGGCATTGAATACTTTCAAAATGTTATACAACTATTAGCACTATGTAGATCCATAACATCTTCTTAACCAAAAAGTAACCCATTAAGCATAATTTTCTGTTCCCACCAAGCCCAGCCAGTAGAAATACAAACATTAATCTTTGTATTTCCATGAATTTTCTTATTTTCTGTATTTGATATAAATGGAATTACACAATTTGTGGCCTTTGATGTTTGCTTCTTTTATCATAACATTTTCAAGGTTAATCCATGTTGTGGCGTGGATCAGCACTTCATTCATTTCTAGGGCTGAATGATATTGCATGGTATGGATATATCAACCATTGCATATATATGCATTAGTTAATTGATTTGGGGTTGTTTTCACTTAAAAATTGTTAATTGTTGGCAGTGTTTTTATGAACATTCATGTACAAGTCTTTGTTTGGGTACCTATGGATAAGCCTTTTTGTATATACATAGTAGTGCATTTCCTGAGACATTTAATAATTATGTTTAACTTATTGAAGAATTGATAAACTGTTTCCAAAGTTTTTCACCATTTTATATTAACATTTGCAGTGTACAAGAGCTCTGATTTCTCCACATCCTCACCACCAAGGGCTGTTTTTCTTTTATATCCAATCTGAAATGGCAGCTCATTAAAGTTTTTGTTTGTATTTCTCTAGTGACCAATGACATTGAACATATATTCATATGAATGTTTACTGACAATTGTTTATCTTCTTTGAAGGACTGCCTTTTCAAGCTCTTTGTTCATTTTTGAATTGGACTGATTTAGCTTTATGTTGAGTTCTATGAGTTACTCATATACTTTACTCCAGATGCTTATCAGAGATATGATTTGCAACTATTTCCTCTCATTCTGTAAAATATCTTTTGATTTTTTGATAGTGTTCTTTGATGAGCAAAAGTTGTCTAATTTTGATTAAGCCCAATTTATATATTTTGTTGTTGTTGCTTATGTTCTTGGTGTCATATGTAATAACATTGCTAAATCCAAGATCATGAATATTTATTCCTGTGTTTTCTCCTTAAGTGCTTTATATATTCTGTGTCTTAGATTTAAATCTTTGGTACTTTTGAGTCAGTTGTTGTTCACGGGGTAAGGTAATGGTCCAAGTTCATTATTTTGTATGTGGATTTATTGCTAAGCTCTCCGATATATTCGCTTTATCTATATTTCTAGCTTCATGACAGCACAACAAGGATTTAATTAATGTAACTTTGTAGTAAATTTGGAAATAAGAAAGTGTGAGATTTCAAACTTTGTAAATATTTTTTTCAAGATTATGCTGTTTTGGTCTCTTTCAAACCCATATGAATTTTTGGACTATCTTTTTTCATTGTATTCAAAAAAACATTGTTAAGAATTTAATAAATAAGTTAAATCTGGAGATCACTTTGGGAATGTTGTAAACAAGATCAATTTTTCCAATCCATGAACAATATATATTTCATTTATTTTGGTCTCCTTTAATTTCTTTCAGCAATGTTTTGTGTATTTTTAGTGTACAAGTCTTGCACCTCTTTGGTTAAATTAATTTCCAGGTATTTTATTATTTTTATATTACTGTAAATTGCTTTCTGAATTACAATTTCAGATTGTCCGTTACTAGTGCAAAAAAATACTACTGTTTTTGGTGGTGGTGTTGTATTGTGCAACATTGTTGACTTACTTCTGTCTGTAGCTCTACTGGGTTTATTAGTGGGCTTGGAGGATGGTGCCTGGAGCCAAAAAGTGTTATTCACAAGCCTTCAAATATAATGGAATTTGCTTTACTAGGTTTGAGGCATGCTTGAGACCCAAGGTTCCTATCTTCCAATTTCTCCCTTTTGGAATGGGAATGTCTACCCAATTTGTCACAAAATTGTATTTTGTTTTCTAGTTTTATAGACTTACAAATGGAAAGAAATTCTGTTTTGAAGATGAATTATACCTGGAGTCTCATCCATACCTAACTTAGATAACAATGTGAAAATATTTTGGATTTAGAATTGACCCTAGAATGGTTTAAAAGAAACGAAGACAGGCAGTTTATCAAAGCTGGAAAAGCATATGTCACTCTCCTTGGCCATGAAAAGCTGACTTCTTTTTTAAAGCCACTGGACATTCTTTTGGCTGAGTATAACTTTCTAAAGTGTGATAATAAAGCTATGTTAGCTCATCAAAAAGCAGGTTTGGAAAACTGATAAATAAGAGAGCATGCCTTCCATTTGCACTACATCTAAAACACTGTAAAACAAGTGGTATTTTTGAAGAATGCTTGAAATAAGAACAAATATCAAAGAAAATCAAGAACATCGAAAGAGCCAAACTAAGGCAAACTTTCATTCAGGAAACAGTTAAGTCTTTCATTGCTCCTAATCTGTTGTTAAACTGAGTGACTCAATCAGCATCAACTGGAACTAAGCCAGTTACTTACCAGTGATTGGCTACTGAAAATATGGTAAATAATTACACCATATTTTAAAAATCTATTGGCCCACTGAAATTATATTTTCAATCTATTTTTTTAAAAATTAAATGTCTCTGTGGTATAACATGTTTCATTCAGTATAAAAGGATTAAAACTGAGACGGGGCGGCTGCGAGGTGCTGGGAGAGATGTCACGATACTTGCAGAGATGAGATGCATTCCCATGAAAAAGGACAGGATCACATGCGAAAGTTAGTTGCTTTTAAAGGTGACTTTACAAAGAGGACTACTATTGCTAATGGTCATAATTGAAAAAGAAAAATCTGTAAGTACTAAGAACGTCAACTCTGCATATCTTTATATGCAATTCTTAGCAAAAATTAAATTTACTAACACGATTCAACCATTGCTTAACTCATTATTTTATTCTGTCACCCAAATCCCATAGAATAAATCTTTTAAATAAAGTTCTATTTATAATTTTTAAAACTTAGACAAAATAAATATTAAAAAAATATAAATTAACAATAGCATAAATGGCTTTATTTTTTAAGTTCTATTAATGTTTACAACATCTATAAAATAATGTTAATGAGTTATTTTTTATTTATTTTTTATTTAATTTATTGGGGTGACATTGGTTAATAAAATTATATAGGTTTCAGGTGTACAATTCTATAATACATCATCTGTATATCATAGTGTGTGTTCACCACCCTAAGTCGTCTTCTTCCATCACCATTTATACCCCTTTACCTTCCAACTCCCCTTTCCTCTGGCAATCACCACACTGTTGTCTGTATCTGAGTATTTATTTATTTATTTATTTATTGCTTAACCCCTTCACTCTTCTTTCCTACCCCCAAATTCCTCCATTCTGACAGCTGTCAGTCTGTTTTCTGTATCCATGAGTCAGTCTCCACTTTGTTTATTTTGTTCCTTAGATTCCAGATATGATTAAAATCATATGGAATTTGTCTTTCTCCGACTGGCTTATTTCACTTAGCATAATACTTACCAGGTCCATCCATGCTGTCCCAAAGGATAAGAGTTCCTTCATTTTTATGACCAAGTAGTATTCCATTATGTAAATGGCTTTAAAATATATTTGCAAAAGGATAATAACCATTAGAGAAGTGACTGTTTAATAACAATTCTATAATAAAAACTTCTAGATTAAAATGATTATAAATAAATTTTACTAAAAATAACCAAATTTATGACTCCTGTATTAAAATATAACACAGAAAATAACATCAGAAAAAGATATTCAATGTATCTTATGAAATTAGTATAGCCTTGATATCAAAACTAAACAAAATTCATGTGAACTTTCTGTCATGATGAAATAAGTACTACTAGATTTACTGCCACAAACTAGCAGCAAAGGAATAATCCTTGAGAGAAGGAAATACAGTGCTTGGCAACATATTAACTCAACCTGTCTACCTGAGAGCAATTTCTGGACAATGGTTAAGAGAAATTGAGCTTGAGAAGAGCATGGAAATATCACTGGCCTTAGCGGGAAGACATCAGAGTTTGGAGCTACTGACGTAGGCAAAATTTGAGGGGCAGAGAATTGCACAAGGGGCAGATGTACATAGGAAGAGACCTCATAGTCTGTGTGGGCCGCTCAGTGCCTTGGTCAAGGGCTCACAGCAACGCACTGTACAAGATTCCACTAAACCAGGCAAAGTGTACTTTCTTTGGGATTGAGACTGAATGAAGATTCTGAAGACTTGCATCCTCAGAGATACCAGATTTTAAGCCAAGCCAAGGAGGAAACACATTCAAATGCATTTGCAGCATCTGTTATACACATAAAAAGGCCAAACCTTGAAGGAGCATTGCTTAGGAAATGGTGTCATCTAGGTATAAGGGAAACACTGAATTTGGCCAGTCCTCCTAAAGAATATAACAACCGCTACAAGATCAGGATAATATACCAATTATTTATTCCCTATCTGGACAAAATGCAACACTCTATGAAAGAAAACAACAAAGTAAATATGACCCATAAACAAGAGAGAAAATCATTATGAAAAGAGCCTGAGGTGATAAAGATGTTGAAATTAATAGGAAAGGACTTTTTTTTATTTTAATTAATTAATAATTTTTTGTGTTTTTTAAAAATATATATATATCTTTATTGATTTCAGAGAGAGGAAGGGAGAGGGAGAGAGAAGCAGAAACATCAATGATGAGAGAGTCATTGATCGGTTGCCTCCTGCCTCCCACTGGGGATCAAGCCCACAACCCAAGCATGTGCCTTGACCAGGAATCGAACCTCAATCTCCTGGGTCATAGGTCGATGTTCAACCACTGGGCCAGGTAGGTTAGGCTGTCGGAAAGGACTCTTTAAAAGCTAGTATAAATATGAATTAGGATTTATAGTAACAAAGAAACTTAAAAATTGAATATATAAGGAATATCATCTGAAAAATTGAAACTATGAGAACAAAATGTAGTTAGCATTATAAGATGTTTCCCAATGAATAGTGTGTAGAAGGCCTGGAGCCGTGCGGGGGGGGGGGGGGGGGGGTCTCATGGGGAAAATAAAAAGGGACATCTGTAATACTTTCCATAAAGTTAAATTAAAAAAAATAAAGTGTTTCCCAACAATCCACATCTCATGCTACTAAAGCACTGTGTCTTCTTGACTTGCCCCCTTTGATAGAACAAGTTGTCACGTTATGGTTGAGAGCTGAAAGAATTTGAATATTGAGTCAACCATGAGTGAGAAAGGAGGCTCTAAGTGCAACACCACGTGAGGGACCGACTCCATCCCACATGATGTGAGTGAGCTCGGAGGAAGATCCTTCCTCATCTGACCTGGAGGTGACTGCATCCCAGAATGACTTCATTAAACTTCACGCAAGACTGTGAAACAAAGGAAGCTGCCAAGCGATGCCTAGTTTACTGCCCACAAAAACTGTGACGTTATAAAAATGTATTATTTTAAAATGCTGTTTTAGAGCAATTTGTTATGCCAAATAAATAACTAATAAGTAATACATCATTACTTTTAAGTAGACTCTAATTAAGGATATTGATTATAATTATGAATATTTCTTGCAAACCTTAGAATGAAAACAAAATATAATAGTGATACAAAGAGGCCTAGAAACTAGAATGAAATACTTAATGGAATAAAATACTACAGATATTCAAGTAACCAAAAGACTGGAGGAATAAAAAACACAGAGGTGACGTGATGGGAGCTCCCGTGAGCAAAGCGCGCCCTCGCTCTGTCAGCTCTACAGGGCTCAGCCAGGCTGCCAGGACCCTGACGCTGCTGGAGGCCCAGGCCCCAAGCCTGGCTGCAAGCTCTGGAGCCCTGCGCCGGGCAGGTGTCGCACCTGGCATAAGCTGCATTCGATTAGGGATCACTTATCAGACTGGCCCTGGAAGTGAGAGTTCAGCAGGTGAGGCTGCCGTGACTGCTCTGAACACCTCCAAAGAGAAAATGGATTTATCTTACCAAAGGCAAAGACTACTCTGATGAGACATCCAAAAATTGCTCTAAAGAGAAAGGGGTAACAAAGGCTTAGGGCAAGAAGGATGTGGCAGGGAGGAAGCTGGAAAGGGGCACAGCACTTCCCAGGGAGCAACAGCTCCGGGTCTGCCACCAGCTTTGCCTCTAGCTCCTGCTGCAGAAGGTCCTGCAGCTCCAGGCCCAGCAGCTCTTGACTCTCCGAGTCTTTTCCAGCACAGGCAGGCCAACAGGCTACATTCCCGCTCCAAATCCAAGCCACCCAAAAGAGACGAAAAGTTAAGGAAAAGGGGAACTCTTCTCCTAAGCCCACCAAAGCACACATTGGGGGGCTCACCAGGAACGTGACAAGGGTGACATCCTGGAGCCGCTCTCCACCTGCGGGAAACTTAAGTGACCTGCACGCCTGTGGAAAGGTAACACCCCCTTCTCTCTGAAGGCTATTGCGTGAGTGGACTTTGGGACCCGGATGAAGCTCAGGAGCACATGGCTGGAGGCCAGAGATGACTGCCACCACCGTGTCCCTGTGCAGAAGCCCCGCTCCGGCCGGCCCAGGCCAGCCCTGAGACGATGCAGTCTGCCCAGGAGTATGCTGCCCCTTACTCCCACAGAGCAGGTCACCCCTGCAGATGGCACAAAGGTTGTGCTGCTTGTGGCACAGGCCCCTGCCCTTCCATCCTGCTCCCTGGCTGCCACCAGACCTGTAGGAGCTGTAGCGCCAACTCCTCCCCGTCAGCGGGGCCGCTGAAACTTTGCCCCTGCAATTTACATCCCATCCAAGTGAGTTTTGTCTCTTTTGTAGCCAAAGGAAGATGGGTAGAAAGACAATCCTCGCTCAGGCGTAGGCATCGAGGAAGCAATTGAGCCACTTCCTCTGGAGCTAAGTTCTGGCTGCAAAGAGCTGTTAGGCTGGGGTGGTGCCTATGAAGGTGCCCTTCAGTTTCCAGGCGAGGAGCTCCTGCACTGACCGTCCCTGAGAGTCAGCTCAGCGGCAAAGCCAGGGGCATTACAGGGCTCCAGGCGACGTGCACCCCAGCCCTAGAGTGTGCTTTCAGCCGCAGGTGACCTGCGTGCAGCCAGCCTGGTGCATGCGGGGTCCTTCGAGAAAGAACGCACATCGGTGCAGCCGCCGTCCCTGCTAGCCTGACCCTGCTCCTCCTCGGGGCCTCCTTCTGAACTCTGGGGTCACACGCCTGTGTTGGTTGTGAGAATGGTTCTGTTTTCACATGTGCCCCCGCACACATGCCCAAGCCCCAAGTCTCCTTCCTCTGTGAGAGCAGCGAGCCAGCTCTGCGGGGGGCCACGGAGCCCCCCCTTAGGCTGCTGTTGATCATGGTTCTCTGGCCGGTACCTCAGCAAAGTGCACGTTGCATTTTTGTCTTTTATTGCACAGTCAGTACTATACATTCCCCGTTGAGAGTTTTATAACTTTTTAGCAGTTTAGATAATGTTGTCTTTGTAGTTCAACAACAAACAAACACAGAAATAACAAGTGGGGAAAAAAACAGCAAGAAAAATGACAAAACAAGAAAACTAATAACTGTAGACTTAAACAAAGCACATCAGTAATCGCATTACAGCTTAAAAAGAAAGCACTCTAATTAAAATACCACCATTGCAGGATTAAAACAAAAGCCCCAAATACATTGGGTTCTAAATGAGTTGAAAAAAAAAATGATGGGAAATACTATAAAATGCAAACATTAAGACAAAATATAATCTAAGACAAAGTATTGCTAAAGATAAATAAGAAAAATAGAAACATTGTCTTATGAAAAAGGGTCAGTTCAACAATAAAACACAACAATCCCAAATGTATCTGTACCTAATAACAGAGCTTTGAAGTACAGGAAGTAAAAACAAAACGAATGAAAAGAAATTTTTTTAAAAAGTCCTTACAGTTCTTGATAGGAAGAGCTCAAGAATGAATAAGTAAAGAAGATCTGAACAATACTAACATCCAAGTTTACCTAACTGATATTTACAGAACATCACACATGGCAACTGCTGAATAACATTGCTTTTAAAGGCACACGGAACCTTCGCAAATATAGACCATATGCTAAGCTGTAACACAAGTTTTAGTAAATTTCAAACTTAATAAATAATACAGAGCATTCATTTACCATAGTGGAATAAAATTGGCCATAAATAATAATTATATATCCAGGAATCTCTGAAATATCCAGATATTGTTTGCAAATTTATTTATAAGTTAAACATTTATACATATTTGAGCACTCAAAAAAGAAATCCCAAAAGTAAACTAGAAAGTGAATGATAATGAAATATAACACTTCAGAATTTGTAGAAAGAAGCAATTACAGAGTTCAAAATAATGTGCAGCTTTCAATTACACAGATAAATGTTTTTTGACCCCAAGAAAGCACATATATACCAAGCAATGCTCCTGGTGGCTAATCAGGCTCAGATTTATAAAAGAGCCTGCAGTGTTGCTACACAGGGGCCTCCTCCCATGCAGGCCTTGCCTCAGGGAGAAGCCTGCACTGAACTGCCTGCCTCCTCACTGCCTGCCTGCCTGCACTGTGTGCCTGGCATCTGCACCTGCCCTTAGAAAGGATTCCTGGAATCCTATTTAACCATAGAACTGAGGTTTTCCCCATGAATTAGGTGTGCAGCTATATCTTCATCTGCAGCTTCACAGAAGCCAGCGTCTTTGCGCTTATTGATTTGAACAGAAAACACACATGCATACAAAACAGATCTCATACAGAGCTAGAAACACTGCATATCGTAGATAACATGACAAGCTACAAACTCTTAAATTTTATTTTTCTCTCTTTTATATATATATATTTCAAAGTTCCAAAGAAATCTTTTTATATAAAAAATTAAAATTAATAATATTAGATTAAATAAATAACCAAGAATTTATTAAATTGTATTAATAAATTAGCTGTGTAGCAAGGCAGAAAATGTTTATGCCTTTACAACTCAGACACTGTTTCAGTCTTATCAGCCCTTTAATTCAATCCCACCTCCTCATTTTCAGCAGATAACCTCACTGACTGGATCCTGGCCAACTGAATAATATTTTCCTAGCTTCTCTTTTCTTCATTTGAAAAAGCCAACGTGCATGTTCTGATCCCAATTACTTCTCTCTAAGAATAATGTATGTCCCTTCTCCATTCCCAGGTTTACTTCTCTACCCAGGCATTGACTCCCCTTCCCATTTTCAACATAGGGCAGGTGTTTCTACACACCCTAGGTTCACACTGTTTGTAGGGTCTCCACGCTCCAAAGCCCAAAGAATTACTTAGCAGATCTATTTAAGTATCAAAGTCCAAAAACTAATAAATATTGTCTGGCTGGTGGTTGCTCCATGGTTGAGTTTCCACCCATGAACCAGACGGTCACGGTTCCATCCTGTCAGGGCACATGTCTGGGTTGCGGGCTCCATCCCCAGTCAGGGGCGTGCAGGAGGCAGCCAATCAATGACTCTCATCACTGATGTTTCTATCTCTCTCTCCCTTTCCTTCCTCTCTTTGAAATCAATAAAAACATATATTTTTTTAAAAAATTAATAAATATTAATCTCCTAATAACTTTGTATCTACTAGAAAAAAATACATAAGTTAAAAAGATTTTTCTTTTATTGTCCAAACCACAATTACTATGAAGACAGGTGTGCCTGTTGAATGCCGCATTACTTTTCAGCGTGAATAAAGTTAAAGATATAGAAAATGAAACAGAATAAAGAAAATAGTAAATACAGGAAACACTCAATGAATTCTGTAAAGTTGGATAGGAATTAGAGATACCGTTATAAACTCATGGTTTTCAACATACACAGAGAGGTGTAGAAACAATCAGGTGTAAATGTGTTCAAACGTATAAATGTGTAGGTGCACATACGGATGGTAACGCACACCTATGCACTGTCAAAGGCCTTCGGAACGCATCAGAAGTAGGGGGTACACCAAACACTTAGATCTCGGCTTGTAAATACAGCTCTCCAATAAAAGGGACCGAGGATCCAATAAAGATGACGAAAGAAAAAAAATGAACAGACGTCCCATCGGAGAAGATATGCAGATGACAAATAAGTGCAAAAGGGTGCTCAGCCTCATTAGCATTATCAGAGTTTCATTGTACATGAAAACCACAAATGAGATCCATACCTGTTAGGACAACTAAACTTCATGTTGTAAAGGATGTGGAAGAACCAAAACTCTCATAAGCTGCTCCTGGGATCCTCAAGTGCTGTAAGCACTTTTGAAAACAATTAGGTGTTTCTTATGACATTAAGCATGTGTTTTCAATGGGATTCAGCTATTTCACTCTTAAGTATTTACAGAAGAGAAATTAAAGCATATGTTCATGAGAACACTACTGAGTCAATGGTTATAGCAGCTTTATCTGCTGTAGCCCCAAACTGGAAGCAAACCAAATGCCCTCCATAACTGAACGGTTAAACAAATTGCGTTACACACTTGCGACCAAATACCACAGGAACTGACGAGAAGGATCTACTGATCCATGCAGTAACTTGGATGGATCTCTAAATAATTAGGCTGAATAAAAGAAGCAAGATTTAAAAAGAATACATATTGTATGATTCCATTCATATAAAATTCTACGAATTGCAAACTATATATAGTCACAAAAAGGAGAGCTTATTTAACTGTGTAGGAGGCGTGATGGGACAGGGAGGAAAGGGTGGCAGGAAATGGAAAAGTAAATGAGGAAATGTTTTGGGTTTAAGGGGTATTATGACTTGACAATTGTTTTAAATATATAGCAAATTGTGAAATATATACATTTTTTTTTGTATTCTAATTATTCCCCAATATGTCATATTAAAAAAACACAAACAACTCAGTGGAATTTCCGCATAATCTCTGAAGAATAAAAGAAATACATTTTCCATCATTTTTCCTGTGAATAGAACATGGAAACCCTTTATGGAAGAAGCAGGTGCTTTAAATCCCAATTGTTGGTCCTAAATATATTATAAAATTATTATAGAAGAACATGATATATACAGCGGTGACGTCAGCCCTCCTTTGGTCAGCATGCAGCATATTCTAAGTGCTACAGTCTCACAGACTCCAAAGGAGCTCACCGCTGAATGCTGTGAAGGGTGTGCATCCACAGTGCTGGAAACCTGACTCTTCATAATGTTTAGGGACATATGCTTCGAAGTAGATTTACCCCCTCCATTCTCCCCATGACTGTCTACGTGCAACAGGATGGCATGCAGTCAAGTTCTTCTCATTCACATTTAAAACCCTGGTAATGAAAATGCAGAAATATCAAAAAAAGGAATATATTTTATATATTTACACTATCAGCAAAAAAAATGGAAAATGAAATAGAAACACACTTTATAATAATATCAAAACATAACGCACTTAAAATATGTTTAACAGCGCCGTCTGGCAGCTCAGTTGGTAGGGTGTCATTCCAGTTTGCCAAATTTATGGTTTGATCTCCAGTCGTGGCACATACAAGGGGCAATCAACGAATGCATCAGTAAGTGGGACAAAAGATCTCTCTCTCTTCCTCTCTCTGAACATCAATAAATAAAATTAAAAAAATAAAAATAAATAAAATATGTTTAACAAAAGAATATAAAATTCTAGATAGAAGACAACAAAATACTTTGAGCATTTATGAAGACCTAAATAAATGGAATAGCTACTTATTAAGATGTAATTATTTCTAAATTCAATGCAGACCCTGTCAACCCTCAGCAGTGTTTGGTTTGCTTGTTTATTTTGGGGGAATTTTGATGGCAATTAACAATGTAATTCTAAAACTTCATAGGAAAATACAATTCATATAGGGTAACCAAAGCAAAGAAGAAAAACAACAATACATTTAGAAAGACTTGCACTACCTGATTAAAAGATTTACTACAAAGCTACAGCAATAAACATAGTGTGGTAAAATATAAAAATAGGAAAAAAATCTGTTAAACACAATAGAGAGTCCCCTAAACAGATTCACATGTAAGGTCAATTACTTTCAACAAAAGTACCAAGAAAAATCAATGATAAACGTCTTTCCAACATATAATATTGAAAAACTAAATAAATGTATGAAAGATAAAGCACACTGATTCCATTCACAAAAATTAATTTAAGATGGATTATAAAATTAAATGTAAAAGCTAAGATTATAAATTTCTAGTATAAAACAGAGTAGAATATCTTTGAGACTTTGAGGTAGGAAAATATTTATTAGAACCGATTCAAAATACCCTAATCATAAAAGCAAAGAAATAATATACTAAACTTTATCAAAATAAAAAGTATGTTCATTAAGATACTGTGAAAATATTTGCAGTACATATATCTCACAGATGACCAATATTCAAAATATGTAAATAAATCTTAACAATCTGCAATATAAAAACAAAACCCACTTAAAATAATCAAAATACTGGAATAGCTATTTCACTATATAAGGGATAATCATGGCAAGGACATAAAAACCTTCAACGTTATTAGTATTCATGAAAATTCTAATTAAAATCACACCTGCTAGAAAGACTAAAATTCACAACACTGACGGGAGTGAATGTTGGCACAGACGTGGGGAACCTCGAAGTCTCAGAGATTGCCGATGAGAGTATGATTAGGCACAACGGCCTTGTTAAACCGTTTGTGCTTTCTTATAAAATTAAACATAGCATACGTTCGGTCATCCCCCAACCCAGATATTACCTTTCCACAAATTCACATACATATAATTTTGATCATGGCTTATTGAATAATAGTCAAAAAATGAAACAACTCAAATGCCTTCGAGAGTAAAATGAGTGACCAGACGAAGTTCTGTGCGTACAACGGCATGCCACCTAAACAGGGGAATGAGCTCCCGCACAGGTAACGTGGATGACCCCAGAAGCGCTGAGTGAAAGCCAGGCACAAAAGTATCTACTCTGATCTCACGTCTATGAGGTTCAGATAAAGATGAAAATTATCTATATGGATATCAGAAGAGGGGTTCTCCAAAATGAGGGAAAGGGAATGGTTAAAGGTTACACAGGCACTATCAGGGGTCACGTAAAAGTTCTATGTGATGATTAGGGTATTGGCTACATGGGTTACTCATATGTCAAAATCACTTGAATACTACACTTAACGTCTTTGCATTTAAATGTATAAAATGTACCCTTAAAAATAAACAAGAATATAGCGGCAACAGTCATATTATTAACAATGAACAAAAACTGGATACAATTCAAATGCTCATCATAGTAATGTGTCCTGCCTAAAACTCTATGTTCATTCACAACAAATGAGTTCACTCACTTTCTCAGAAATCTGAAATGGCTCCCACATTGTCTTAACGAATGAAGGAAAACAAAATTTCTTGGTTTGAACTGATTATTCTGGTGTTGTCAATCAATATTTTCATCTTTATTCCATGATACTACATTTTTAAAATTTTTTCAAATTTGTCTTTATAGTTGAAAGTATTACAAATGTCCTCTTTTATCCCCCATTGATCTCTTCTTCCAGGCAGTCATTTCCTCCCCCACCTCCCACCTCCCCCACCCCCCCATCCCATCCCCAGCCCCAGTCCCAGGCCTTCCCCACACTATTATCTGTGTCCATGGGTTATGCATATATGCATTTAAGTTCTTTAGTTAATCTCCTGCCACCCACCCACCCACCCCTGCCTTCCTTCTGAGATTCATCAGTTTGTTCCATGCTTCTGTGTCTCTGGATCTATTTTGTCCATGATATTGACTTTTATTTATTCTACCCACTAGCACAAGTAAAGTTCTCATTGAGAGCCGGCCCTTGAGTTTTTTCAGGGACCTGTCTATAGAAGCCCTTCATTTTTCCTATTTCCATTCTTTCACTATGCTCACTTTATTTCTGATTACTGAAGCTCTGTGTTCCCTCAAAGTTCCACTCAGATGCTTTTTATTCAATCATGGAAACTTCCTTATCCTGTAAAGGAGCAGCCTTATGACACAGCACATTCTTCTTCATATTTTAGCTACAAATAGGTAGGTCTCACCTGTCCTACCTGAATATTAAGATTGTTGAAGGCATAGCACATATGCCAGTCACCTAAATATCCATCACAGCGCAAGCATAATTGTTTTCCTTAATTCAACCAACAGACACTTATTGACATATAGGTAATTAGGGTTTCAACCTTGAGTTCTCAATTGATAAAGGACATTTTACCAGTTCGGTGTTGCCACAATAATGCTACTTTAAAAAGTATCTCAATCTGCCTTTCTCTGTCTGACATATTTCACTTAACATGATACTCTCTAAATCCATGCATGCTGTTGCAAATGATTTCACTTATATGTGGAAGCTAAAGAGCAAAATAAATAAACAAAATAAAAACAGACCCATAGATACAGAGAACAGAAGGATGGTTGCCAGATGGGAGGAGAGCTATGGGGCTGAGAGAAAAAGGTGAAGGGGTTAAGGAGTGCACGTTGGCAGGTACAGAACAGGGAATATAGTCGATAATATTGGAATGGCTGTGGATGTGCCAGGCGGGTTATTAAAGTATCCGGGATCTCCGTGTAAAGTGCATGATCGTCTCACCACTGTGCTGTACACATGAAACTAATACAAAATGATCATGGATGTCAACTGTAATTCAAAAATAAAATTAAAAATAAAAGAAATTGAAGAGAATAAAAGAAATAAAAACCACCTCAACCGTCCCAGAATTATGATACTAGTATTTGTTTTCTTCCTCCCCACCCTGTGCGTTAATCGGGGTTCCGCTGATGTAAGTTATATTCAGCAGAGCTTGGGTGCAGACGGCAGGTCAGGTTTTGGGTGGCCCCTGTCTCTCCTGAGACCAGGGCTGAAGGGCACGGGATGATTCGTATCATGCCTCCTCCGGGTGATGAGAGAGCTTGAGATGGCAAGCCCACCCGCCTAAGCTGGCCTGCGGTCTCCGCTGTGTCAAGTTTCGCCAGCATGCTCTTGGGTTAAAGCAAGTCACAGGCCTCCTGGGGTGAAGGAGCCGAGGGGCAGCATGCCTGGGGGTGCGGCTGTGAGATGCACCGCTTCGTGCAGCAGAGGAGTGGGCTCAGAAAAGAACCCAATCTGCTCTGGCCCTGCGATTACCTGAGAAGCGATATAAGGAAGATATGAAAGAGAAATACGTTTTACTAGAAATAAAACAAAGTACTTTTCAGAAGAGAGGACTTTAAAACTAACTTTTAGAGTGAGCCGTGGGCGGAGGCGCGCACATGAGAACAGAGCTTGGTGCTCTCAGGGACAAAGCAGAGCACCCAGAGGTGCTGGCAGAGAGGCCGGCGGGCTCCGGCAGGAGGGCTCCGCGCCAGGCGCCGCGGCCGAGGCCCACGCCAGCCTGAGACGGATGTGCGTGTCCTTCTGTGAGGAGACGTTTGATCTTTATTTGGCAGGCAATAGACTACCAAGAGGATTCATTTGCCTTTACTGTCAAATTCCTGTGTTGTGGAAATTGTTCTACTGAGCTGTATTACTTACTTAATAACTTGTTTATAACTAAGGCCTGAATGAGTGGCCCACCCTTTCCTCCCTCTCCTTCCTTTCCTCTCTTCCTTCCACACTCCTGTCCTTCCTTTCCTTTCTGACCGGGCAGTTCCCCTGAAAAGACTATGACGTTTCTTATAGAGATAAGTAAATGTAGTACAGTTATAAATTATTTATAAAGAAATTTAGGCAAATAGGAATGCACAGAAAACAAATACTTGCTGAATCAACAGAAGCTGCATTGGCTCAGCCTGTCCCGCTGCCTCTGACTGTGTCACCCCAGGCACTGGAGTTGCTTCTGAACTCCAGGCGGGGCTTGCATGAGCATCGCACCCCATCTTCAGACACCCCGTTTAGACACCCCGCTGCCGCAGACGCCCTGGGGCTCTGACAGCCGCAGCACCAGGCCGGGAAGTGGGCCGGCTAAGGCTGCTGGCTTCAGCCAGCCCTCTGCTGCCACCTGTGAGCTGGGAGCCGCCATCCTAATGTGTTGGAAACAGCTACACGCTGGGAGGTCCCTGGAAGCGAGGCCTGGCAGCACTGGAGGAAAAGAGAGGAAGGCTCCTTATCCCCTAGCCTGCAGCACTCCCCCTGGGAGCAAACGCAGGCGCGCTTTGATGAAGCGGAAGGTAAGGAGAAATCACAGAGCTTCTCTAAAAGGGAACGTCGCTCTGGGCCATGGGTTAGTTCGCACTCTGAAGAGGCTCTGAGATTATTCAGCTGGTTCCATCAGAACAGAAAGGGCATTTTTAGAAGTGGAGGTGCAGGCTTTTCTCTGCCTCGTTGATTTTAAACGTACACCTGTAGTGTTTGCAGAATGGACAGGAGTTTCTGTTTAACAGAAAGGAAACTGAATCAGAGTAAGTAATCTGCAAATAGTAAATACTTTGAGCCTGCTATTTGATGAAATTAGTCACTTAAGAAAGTATATTTTCTAAAGTGTACTTATTTATTCATAACTGTTTTGAATATATTGGTTATTCCAACCTGTTAAAAATCACCTATACTTATAGCCATTGTTGAAAAAATTGCTGCTTCAGGAGAGTTCTAACTTCAAATATTCTCCCTTCTCAGCATCCATGTCACATATGTTTTGATTTTGAAATCAGAGGTATACATTGACTTTGTTAAATTAGTAGATCCATCTTTTGGACAGAATATGGAATCTTGATATAATGTAGATTCAAGAGATGTAGGTGGGGCAGAAGCCCCCTCGCCCAGGGATAGAACAAGTGGTCACATGCTCATAGTGTTTGAAGGAACCTAGGAAGGACTTTTGAATCACAGACACCAGACCACGAGCAGGACGGCCCGTAAGGAGAAGTGGAGATGCAGTGACATAAACCTAGTCAGTTAAAAAGGATCCAAATCATATTCTAACATATGTTCTTGAGAAGCATTTCTGTTTGTTTTATTTTTCTAGGGGTTGAGTAGCATTACATCACTGGGGAAAAAAGGCCACAAAAAGTGCTTTATTATCAAAGAGGCACAGGTTTGTGGCCCGGAGCACAAAGGCGTTCTCTGGAACATGCCCGTTTGACGTGGGAAATGAGTTCCCCACGTCCGAAGTGCTGCGCTGGTTTGTGTGGGGCCACTGTGCATTCTTTACCCTGTGTAATCATGTCCAAATTATTACAATGAATTTAGGTCAATGCAATACACAGTTCTGTTTGTTTATTTCGTGGGAGTAGTTCAGAACATGCCTTGTGGATTCAATCATCCTGGGCTACAATCAATCCCTGTCAAATATCTGTCACATGTCTTTAGGTAATTCACTTACCCCCCAATAGTTTCCTCATCTCTAAAATAAGGCCTGTACGAGCTGCTAAGTCATAAGAAGAAACAAAATGCCTCTTGCAAGTATCTTCCTGGTGCAAAATAATCAATAAATACATGCTTTTTCATATTTTTAAGAAATTGCTTATATTAAAAGCAAAATATATTAAAGGAAATTAGGTACTGTTTCCTTTCAAATGGAAACAAGATAAATATTCATTTAAAAACCAATGAATTTATACCATAAAGTACTATGCAGCTGTAAAATAGTAGGATCTTTTATCCTTTGGGACAGCATGGAGGGAACAAGAAAGTATTATGCTGAGTGAAATAAGCCAGAGAAAGTCACTTATATGTGATATGTGATAAACAAAATAAACTGATGAGCAAAAGGAACCAGAGACATAGAAGTATGGGACAGACTGAGGGATCTCAGAGGGAAGGTGGGGGTGGGGGAGTGGGTGGGGAGAGAGTAATCCAAGAACTTACATGTTTATGGGCATAACCCATGGACACAGACATTGGTCTGCAGAACACCCCGGGGTGGGGTGGATGCCGGCTGGAAGGGATCAATGGGGGTAAAAAGGGGATATCTGTAATATTTTCAACAATAAAGATAAAGAAACTTAAAAACAAACAAACAAACAAAACAACAATGAAAATAAGTATAAGGTAAGGAATATCATAAAAGAAATCCCATGGAGTCAGCAAAGCCCCTTAGTACTGTGGATAATGCTTCTTTTCTGATGTTTAATCAAAAGTAATTTTATTAAATCACACAAAAAAACAACAAGAAAACAACAACAACAAAAACTGTTTATTCTGAAGATATTGATAAATTCTTTGTGGTGGGGAAGGACTTGCCTTTGTAATATCATCAATATTTAGTTTGGAAATTACTCCCAATGATGACAGAAGATCATTTGTAATAAACACGTCACATTCCTCAGACTAAGGAGCTCCCGAGACCTGTGATGCTGAGGTGTATGAATCCTTCTAACTCACGCACCTGTGATAAACCTGCAATCCAGGACTGCACTCACCCAGCTCCTTTACTGGCTTCTTTTTAAAAACATTTTATTGAATTTGTTGGGCTGATGCTAGTTAATAAAACTACATAGGTTTCAGGTATACAATTCTATAACACATCATCAGTATATTGTTTTGTGTGGTCACCACCCAAAGTCAAATCTCCTTCTCTCACCACTTATTCTTCCTTTGTACTTTTCTACCTCCTTTTATAATGTCATCATTATACCTCCCCTTAGCCTCTCTCTCGGGGAATCACTACATTGTTGCCTGTGTATATGAGGTTTTTTTCTTAATCCCCTCAACTTTTCCACCCATTCCCACAAGTCCCCTCCATTCTAACAGCTCTAAGTCTGTTTTCTGTCTGTATGGGACTGTTCCTTTTTTAAAAAATATTTTCTTTATCTTTATTGTTGAAAATATTACAGATGTCCCCTTTTTACTCGCGTTGTTCCCCTCCACCCCACATCCACACCACCCCCAGGCCTTCCACAGACCAGTGCCTGTGTCCATGGGTTATGCTTATAAACATAAATAAGTTATTTTACTAATCTCTCCCTGCCAACTCCTCCCTCCCCACCTTCCCTCTGAGATCCCTCAGTCTGTTCCATGCTTCTGTGTCTCTGGATCAATTTTGTTCATCAGTTTATTTTGTTTATTATATTCCACATATGAGTGAGATCATGTGGTCCTTGTCTTTCTCTGACTGGAATATTTCACTTAACATAATACTCTCCATTTCACTCCATGCTGTCCCAAAGGATAAGAGATCCTTCTTCTTTACAGCTGCGTAGTATTCCATGGTGTGAATGTCCCACAGCTTTTTGTCCCCTCATCTACTGATGGGCACTTGGGCTGTTTCCAGATCTTAGCTATTGTCAACTGTGCTGCTATGAACATAGAGCTGCATAAGGTCTTTCTAACCGGAGTTTCAGGTTTCTTAGGATATATTCCTAGAAGTGGGATTACTGGGTCAAATGGCAGGCCATTTTTTAATCTTTTGAGGAAACTCCACACTGCTTTCCACAGTGGCTGCCCCAGTCTGCATTCCCACCAGCAGTGCACTAGGCTCCCCTTTCTCCACACCCTCGCCAGCACATGTCGTTCATTGATTTGCTGATGGAGCCATTCTGACAGGTGTGAAGTGACACCTCATTGTGGTTTTAATTTGCATCTCTGATGATTAGTGACTGAGCATTTTTTTAATCTGTCTCTTAGCCATCTGTATGTCCTCTTTGGAGAAGTGTCTATTTAGGTCCTTTGCCCATTCTTTTAATTGGATAGTTTGTCTTCCTTTTGTTAAGTTGTATGAGTTCCTTATATATTTTGGATATTAACGCTTTATCAGATGTGTCCTTGACAAATATGTTCTTCTGTACAATGGGCTACCTTTTCATTTTGTTTCTGGTTTCTTCTGCTGTGCAGAAGCTTTTTACTTTGATGTGGTCCAATCTGTTTATGTTCTCCTTTGTTTTTCTTGCCCAAGAGATGTATCAGCAAACATATTGCTACGAGAGATGTCTGAGATTTTGCTGCCTATGTTTTCCTCTAGGATTTTTATGGTTTTATGTCTTACATTTAAGCCTTTTATCCACTTTGAGTTTACTATTGTGTATGGTGTAAGTTGGTGGTCTAGTTCCTTTTTTTTGCATGTACCTGTCCAATTTCCCCAACACTATTTATTGAAGAGACTGTATTTACTCCATTGTATGTTCTTGCCTCTGTTGTCAAATATTAATTAACCATAATGGAGTGCAGCAATTTCTAGGTTCTCTGTTCTGTTCCACTGATATATATGTCTGTTCTTGTGCCAGTATTAGGCTGTTTTTTTCATTGTTTGTTTGATTGTGTGTTTTTTTTTCCTCTTCATTGTTGAAAGTATTACAGGTGTCCCACTGTTTTCCCCATTGACTCCCTCCACATCACTCCCACCCCTCCCCAGGACTTCACCACATTATTGTCTGTGTCCATGAATTATGCATATGTGCATAAAACTTCATTGGTTAATCTCTTCCCGCCCTTCACCCCCGTTCCCTCTTCCCTCTGAGATACAACCATCTGTTCCATTCTTCACTGTCTTTGTGTCTATTGTGTTTGTCAGATTATTTTGTTCATTAGCTTCTTCTTAAAGAAGACCCTTCAACATTTCAAGATTATTTTGTTCATTAGCATCTTCTTAAAGAAGACCCTTCAACATTTCATGAAGGGTCTTCTTAAAGAACACCCTTCAACATTTCATAATGCTGGTCTGGTGGTGATAAACTCCTTTAGCTTTTCTTATCTGGGAAGCTCTTTATCTGACCTTCAGTTCTAAATGATAACTTTTCTGGGTAGAGTAATCTTGGCTGTAAGTTCTCGCTTTTCATCACTTTTAATATTCCTTGCCACTCCCTTCTGGCCTGCAAAGTTTCTGTTGAGAAATCAGCTGACAGTCCTATGGGTGCTTGCTTGTAGGACTAATTGCTTTTCTCTTGCTGCTTTTAAGATTCTCTCTTTGTTTTTTATCTTTGGCATTTTACTTATAATGTGTCTTTGTGTGGGCCTCTTTGGGTTCCTCTTTTTGGGACACTCTGTGCCTCCTAGGCTTGTATGTCTATTTTTTTCACCAGCTAGAGGAAACTTTTTGTCATTATTTTTTCAAATAAGTTTCCAATTTCTTGCTCTCTTTCTTCACCTTCTGGTATCACCATAATTCGAATGTTCAGTCACTTGAAGTTGTCCCAGAGGCTCCTTACACTGTCTTCATATACCTGGATTCTTTTTTCTTTTTGCTCTTCTGATTGGGTGTTTTTTGTTCCTCATGTTACAAATTGCTGATTTGATTCTCAGCATCTTATCCTCTACTGTTGATTCCATGTAAATTATTATTCATTTCAGTTCATGTAGACTTCATTTCTGATTGGTACTTTATCACGTCATTGATGATCTCACTAGTGTCCTTAAAAGTCTTACTAAGATGCTTGAGCATCCTTATAACCATTATTATGAACCCTGTATCCTGTAGCTTGCTTGGCTCTATTTCATTTAGTTCCTTTTCTGGAGATATCTTCTGTTCTTTCCTTTGTGACATGTTTCTTTGCCTCCACATTTTGGCTGCTTCCAGGTGTTTGTTTCTATGTATTAGGTAGAGCTGCTATGTCTCTTGGAATTTGTAGAGTGGCTTTGTGTAGTAAGTGTCCTATAGGGTTGTGGTACAGTCTCCTCAGTCACCTGAGCTGGGCCTTTTAGAGCCTCCCCTGTGTGGGTTGTGTGTACTGTCCTGTTGTAGTTGAGCCTTGGTTTCTGTTGGTATCACTGGGAGGAATTAACCCCCAGGACAATTGGCTGTGAGGACCAACTACAACTACAGCCAAAGAGTTTCCATGCTGGAAATACCCCTATGGAGCAGGATTTACTTTAGTGGAGCCTTGTGATCCAGCGTGGTTGAGTCTGACCAGCTGCACTGTCTCTGGAGCCTCTTAGGAGGTGCACAGTCAGCTTCTTCCAGTGCCTTGCCCAAGGCCACCCAGCATGAGCTATGCAGCAAACCGTAGTTGGCTGCTACTTGTGCTGGGCTTGAAGGTGTCCAGGAGAGGCCAAGCTAGTGCCATGCCTGGGGCCACTTATCAAGAAGTATGGGGCACACTGAGGCCAGCTGCTGCTTGTTTGAGAGATTTTAGGAAAGTTCTAAGCATGAGGCTAGAGAAGCCACTTGCACAGAAAAGCCATCGGGAAATGGCTTGGATGAGCTTGCAGGCAGGGAGGGACAAGGTTTCCAGGAATCATCAGGGTAAGGGCAAAGGTGTGAGTCAGGTTGATGCAGATTCGGAGAAGAGCCTGCCTGCTGGCTCTGTGGGGGAAGGGCTCACCAAAGGAGCAATGGCTTCTGCCAGCTCTTTTGCCTGGAACAAAGTTGCCCCTCCATCTCTCACCTGGACTTCAGGCAAGTTAGTTCCTTCCCAAATGTCCCAGGTTCCTCTCAAGCTGCTACCCGTTACTGGAGCTCAGAGGGAGTGAGTCTGAGTGAGTCTATTCACTGGCCCTTTAAGAGGAGCTGCCGTGGGCTCCTGAAGCCTCCAAGTCCCTCAGCGACAGTCCCTGCTGGTTTTCACAGCCCAAAGTTGTGGGGACGTCTCTTCCAGGACCTGGAACCCTGGCCTGGGGTACTGACGTGGGGCTGGGACCCCCTCATTCCTCCTGGAAACCTCCATCACTGAGATATCCCTCCAGGTTTTACCCGGGGCACCGGGTATGGGCCTGCAGCTGCATCTCCACGATTCAGCCCCAATCCACCCATGTCTCCACCCCTCCTACCGGTCTCGGTGCTTCTTCAGTTCCCTGGTTGTAGGGCTCCTGTTCAGCTAGATCTCAGGAGGCTCTGAGTGAGGATGGTTCTGTATTTTAGTTGTAATTTTGATGTGGTTGTGGGTGGCTACGGGGACCACGGTTACCAATGCTGCCCTCTTGTTTTCTCATCTCCATTACCAGGCTGTTTTGATTATAGTGCCTTTGGAGTATAACTTGATATCTGTGATTGTGATCCCTCCAACTTTGTTTTTCTTTCTCAAGATTGCCGTGGCTATTTGGGGTGTTTTTTTTGAAGTGTTTTTCCTGATCTGTGAAATATGCCATTGGTATTTTAATAGGGATTGCATTGAATCTTCAGATTGCTTTGGGCAACATGGACATTTTAATGATGTTAATTCTCCCAATCCATGAACGTGTTATATTTTTACATTTGTTTATATCTTTCTCTACTTTTTTTTTCAGTGTCCAAGTACAGGTCTTTTGCATCTTTGGTTAAGTTTATTCCTAAGTATCTTATTTTTTTAGTTGCAGCTGTAAATAGGATTGTTTTTATAGTGTCGCTTTAAAATGGTGATCTAAGAGTTGATATTGGTGTACAAAAGTGCCATGATTTCTGGGTGTTAATTTTGTATCCTGCTACCTTGCTGAATTCATTTATTAAATCTAATAGGGTTCTTTTTGGTGGAGTCTTTAGGATTTTCTATGTACAATATCATGTCATCTGCAAATAATGACAGTTTTACTTCCTCCTTTACAATTTGAATAGCTTTTATGTTTTCTTCTTGTCTGATGGCTGTGGCAAGGACTTCCAGTACTATGTTGAATAAGAGTGGTGAAAGTGAACACCTCTATCTTGTTCCTGTTCTTAGGGAAAATGCATTTAGTTTTTTCCCATTGAGTATGATGTTGGCTGTAAGTTTGTCATATATGGCCTTTATGATGTTGAGATATGATCCTCCATTCCCCCTTTGCTGAGACTTTTTATCAAAAATAGGTGTTAGATTTTATCAAATGCTTTTTCTGTGTCTATTGATATGATCATGTAATTTTTGTCTTTCAATTTGTTTATGGGATGTATCACTTTTATTGATTTGAGAATACTGTACTAACCTTGTATCCCTGGAATAAATCCCACTTGGTCATGTTGTATGATCTTTTTAATATGTTGCTGGATCTGATTTGTTGATATTTTGTTGAGAATTTTAACATTTAAGTTCATCCGGGATATTGGCCTGTAATTCTTTGTAGTGTCTTTATCTGGTTTTGGAATTAGGCTAATGTTGGCCTCGTAAAAACAGTTTGGAAGTGTTCCTTCCTCTTGGGTTTTTTGAAATAGTTTGAAGAGTATAGGTGCTAATTCTTCTTTGAATCTTTGGTAAAACTCCCCTATTAAGCCATCAGGACCAGGGTTTGTGTGTGCTGGGACCCCTTTGATTACTGCTTCAACTTCATTGGCAGTTATTGGCCTATTCAGGTTTTCTGACTCTTCCTGATTGAGTTTTGGAAGGTTGTATTTTTCTAGGAATTTGTCCATTTCATCCAGGTTGTCCAGCTTGGTGGCATATAGTTGTTCATAGTATTTTCTTACAATCCTTTGTATTTCTGTTAGGTCTGTAATTTCACCTCTTTTGTTTCTGATTTTGTTAATTTGGGTCCTTTCTCTTTGTTTCTTGATGATTCTGGCTAAAGGTTCATCAATCTTGTTTATCTTTTCAAAGAACCAGTGCTTGGTTTCATTGATATTTTGTGTTGGTTTTTAGTCTCTATGTCATTTATTTTTGCTCGGATCTTTATTATTTACTTCCTTCTACTTACTCTGTGTTTTTCTTGTTGTTCTCTTTTTAAGTTTTTAAGTTGTAGAATTAGAGAGTCTATTAGAAGTTTTCTTTTTTTATGAGGTAGGCTTGTAGTGCTATGAACTTCCCTCTCAGGACTGCTTTCATTGTGTCCCATAGATTTGGAGTTGCTGTGTTTTTTATTTTCATTTGTTTCCAGGAACTTTTTTATTTCTTTCTTTATCTCTTTATAACCCATTCATTGTTTAAAAACAGCTTTTTAGCTTCCATGTGTTCTAATTTCATGCCATTTTGGTCCAAGAAGATGCTTGATATGATTTCAATCTTCTTGAACTTGTAGAGACTTTTTTGTGGCCTAACATGTGGTCTGTCTTTGAGAATGTCCCGTATGCACTTGAGAAGAATATATATTCTGCAGCTTTGGGTTGTAATGTTCTGTAAATGGCAGTTAAATGGACCTGATCTAGTGTGTCATTTAGTTTCACTGTTTCCTTGTTGATTTTTTGTCTGGAAGACCTATCCAGTGAAGTTAGTGAGTGTTAAGGTCCCTTAGTATGACTGTATTGCTATTGACTTCTCCCTTAAAGCCCTCTAGAAGTTTTTTATAAATTTAAATGCTCCTACATTGGGTGCATATATGTTTATCAGGGTTATATCCTCTTGTTGGATTGACCCCTTTAGGAGACTATTTCTATTTTGTTTGTTTATTTGATTTGTTCCAAAGATTCCACATATAAATAAAATCCTATGGTGTTTGTCTTTCTCTGACTGGTTTATCTCATTTAGCGTAATAATCCCCAGGTCCATCCATACTGTTGCAAAGGGTAAAATTTCCTTCTTTTTTATGGCCAAGTATTATTCCCTTGTGTGAATGCAGCACAGCTTTTTTATCCACTCATCTACTGATGGGCACTTGGGCTGCTACCAAATTTTGGCTATTGTAAATAACACTGAAATGAACCTAGGGGTACATTTATTATTTTGAGTTAGTGTTTTAGGTTTCTTTAGATATATTCCCAGAAGTGGAATCACTGGCTGATAAGGCAGTTTTATTTTTAATTTTTTGAACTAACTCCATACTGTTTTATTCTGTCGCTGCACTAATCTGCATTCTAACCAACAGTGCAAGAGGGTTCCCTTCTTTTCATATCCTTGCCAACACTTGTTGTTTGTTGATTTATTAGTGGTAGCCATTCTGACAGTGTGAGGTAATATCTCACTGTGGTTCTAACTTGCATTTCTCTGATGATTAGTGACATAGAGCACCTTTTCATATGTCTACTGGCAATCTGTATGTCCTCTCTGTAGAAGTGTCTACTCAGGTCCTTCACCCATATTTTAATGGGATTGTTTGTTTTTTAGTGTTGAGTTATAGAAGTTCTTTATAAATTTTGGAAATTAATCCCTTATCAAATATACTATCGACAAATATGTTCTCCCACACAGTGGGTTGTCTTTTTATTTTGTTGATAGTTTTCTTTGCTGTGCAAAAACTTTTCAGTTTGATGTAGTTGTGCTTGAGTTTTTTTTCTTTGTTTGTTTTGTTTTGTTTCATTTTTTCACTTGCCAAAGAACACATATAAGAAAAAAATGTTGTTAAAAGAGATGTCTTAGATTTTCCTACCTGTTTTCTTCTAGGAGTATTACAGTTTCATGTTTTACATTTATGTCTCTAATCCATTTTGAGTTTATTCTTGTATGTAGTGTAAATCGGCTATCTAATTTCATTTTTTGCACTTAAGTGTCCAATTTTTTCAGTACCATTTATTGAATCTTTACTTCATATATATTCTTGCCTCCTTTATCAAGTATTTATCATAAAGGTATGTGTTTGTTTCTGTGTTCTTTATTCTGTTTCATTGATCTATATGTCTGTTTTTAGACCACTACCATTATGTTTGGATTACTATGACATTGCAATATAATTTCATATGAGGTAGCATGATTCCTCCAACGTTGTAATTCTGTCTCAAAATTGCTGTGGCTGTTCAGGGTGTTTTGTGGTTTCATACAAACTTCTGGAATATTTGTTCTAGTTCTGCGAAATATGCCATTGGTATCTTCATAGGAATTACATTGAATCTATAGCTTGCATTCGGTAGTTTGGACCTTTTAATGATGTTAATTCTTCCTATCCATGAGCAAGGTATATATTTTCATTTATTTCTATATTTTTAGTGTGGTTTTTATTTTGGGGGGGTCATAATTTTTTGAGCATAAGAATTTTAGATCCTTAGTTAAGTATATTCTTATTTATGTATTTATTTTTATTTATTTATTATTAATGCAATTGAAAATGTGATTGTTTTCCTAGTTTCCCTTTCTGATTGTTCATTATTGGTGTATAAAAATGCAAGGAATTTCTGAATATATATTTTGTGTCCTGTTACTTTATTGAATTAACTTATTAGTACTAGCCACTTTTTCATGAAATCTTTATACAGTATAATGTTATCTGCAAATAATGACACTTTGCTTTTCTTCCAATTTGGATGACTTGTATTTCTTCTTCTTGTCTGATTGCTGTGGTTAGGACTTCCAGTACTATTTTGACTATGAGTGTTGAATATGGACATCCCTGATTTTAATGGAAAGTTTTTGTTTGTTTGGTTGGTTGGTTGGTTGTTTTTTTTGCCCATTAAGTATGATGTTGGCTGTATGTTTGTTATATATGGCTTTTATTATGTTGAATTATGCTGCCTCTATTTCCACTATGCTGACAGTTTTTATCATAAATAGGTGCTAGATTTTTTCAAATGCTTTTTCTGCATCTATTGATATGATCATATGATATTTGTCCTTCGTTTTGTTTATGTGATGTATCACGTTTATTGATTTGAGAATATAGCAGCAAACTTGCTTCCCCAGAATAAATCCCCCTTGACCATGCTGTATAATCTTTTTAATGTATTGCTGGATCCAGTTTACTAATATTTTGTTGGGAAATTTTGCATCTATGTTCATCAGGTTATTGGTTTTGGAGTTAGGATAATGTTGGCCTCGTAAAATGAGCTGAAGAATCTTCTCTCCTTTGAATTTTTTTTGAAAAGTTTGAGAAGAATAGGTTTTATTTTCCTTTGAATGTTTGTTAAAATTAACCTGTGAAGTCAGCTGGTCCAGGAGTTTTGTTTGTTGGGAGTTTTTTTTATTAATGCTTCGTTATTAGATGTAATCTATCTATTGAGATTTTCTGATTCTTCCTGACTAAATATTGGACTATTGTATGTTTCTAGAAATTTATCCACTTCTTTCAGGTTGTTCAATTCATTGATGTATACTTGTTTGTAATATTTTTTATAACCCCTTATATTTCCTGAAGTCAGTTGTTACTTCTCTTTCATTTCTGATTTCATTTATTTGGGCCCTCTTTTTTCTTGATGAGCCTGGTTAAAGGTTTGTTAATCTTATTTATCTTCTCAAAGAACCAGCTTTTGGTTTCATCGATCTTTTGTATTGTTTTTTGTAGACTCTATTTTTTTAAAATTTCTGCTCTGATGTTTATTATTTACTTTCTTTTACTCACTTTGGGCTTTGTTTATTGTTCTTTTTCTAGTTCCATTAGTATAAAATTAGATTGTTTATTTGAATTTTTTCTTGTTTCTTGAGATAAGCCTATAATGCTATCAGTTTTCCTCTTAGGACCACTTTCTCTATAACCCATAGATTTTGAGTTGTCATGTTCTCATTTTTATTTATTTCAAGGTAGCTTTTGACTTCTTCCTTGATCTCAGTTTTAGCCCATTTATTGTTTAATATCATGTTAATTATCTTCTATGTTTTTGCATGTTTTTTCCTTTTTTTCTTGTGATTGATTTTTAGTTTCATACCATTTTGGTGAGAGATGATGCTTGATATGATTTCAATCTCCTTAAATTTATTTAGATTATTTTTGTGTCCTAACATGTGGCCTATCCTAGAAAATGTCCCATGTGCACTTGAAAATAATGTGTATTTTTCTGCTTTATAGTGAAATGCCCTGAAGATATCAATCAAATCCATCTAATCTAGTGTGTCATGTAAGGTTGCTGTTTCCTTGTTGATTTTCTGTATGAAAGATCTATTCATTGGTGTCAGTGGGGTGTTAAAATACCCTATTTTGACTGTATTACTGTTGATCTCTCTCTATGTCCATCAAGATTTACTTTATATATTTAGGTGCTCTCATGTTGGATGCATAAATGTTTACAAGGGTTATAACGTCTTGTTTGAATTCTCCCTTTATCATTCTGTAGTGTTCTTCTTTGTCTCTTGTTATAGCCTTTTTAAAAAAGTCTATTTGTCATATATAAGTATTTATACCCCAGATTTATTTTTGTTTCCATTTTCATGAAATATCTCTTTCCATCCCTTAACTTTTAGTATGTATGTATCTTTCTTTCTGAGGTGGGTCTCTTGTAGACAGCATATGAATGGGTCTTGTTTACTTCTCCATTCAGCTAACTTGTCTTTTGAATGGAGCATTTAAGCCATTTACACTTAAAATGATTATAGAAAGGTACATATTTATTGTAATTTTATTTTTATAGCTATGTTTCTTTGTCTTTTTTCTTTGTTTGTAGAAAACCCTTTAACATTTTTGTAATACTGCTTTGGTGATGATGAAGTCCTGTAGTGCTTGTTTGTTTTTTGGGGCTGGGAAGCTCATTATTTCTTCTTTAATTTTAAGCGATAGCCTTGCGGGGTAAAGTATTTTTGAATGTAGGTCCTTGTTTTACTTCACTTTGACTATTTCATGTCATTCCCTTCTGGCCTGAAATACTTCTGCTAAGAAAGTAGCTTACATTCTTATGGGGACTCTCTTGTAGGTAACTAACTTTATTATTATTATTTGTTTTTGCTGTTTCAAAGAGTCTCTCTTTGTCTTTAACTGTCGTCATTTTAATTATGACGTATCTTGGTGTGAACCTCTTTTGGGTCATCATTTTTGGGACTCTGCATTTTCTGAACTTTTGTGTCTTTTTCCTTCACACGCTTAGGGAAGTTTTCAACCATTACTTCTTCAAACAGGTTCTCTATGCCTTGCTTTTTATCATCTCCTTCTGGTACCCCTATGATGTAGATGTTGTTATGTTTCATATTGTCCCAAAGGTCTCTGAAGGGAGACTCAGTTTGATTTTTTTTTAAATTTTGCTGCTACCTTGTTTTTCAAATTGCTGATTTAATCTTTTTTCCATCCTACCTATTGTTTATTCCTTTTAGTGTATTCTTAATTTCAGGCATTGTATTCTTCATTTTGGACTGTTTTTTATTTATGGTTTCTATATCATTTTTTATGCTTTGTTTGTTTTTTAAATCTATAGATGGTGTATTGATATCCTCCATTTTATTTCACTCTTTTTTTCTGGAAATTTCCCATGTTCTTTCATTTGGAGGATGTTTATTTCTCTCCTCATTCTGGCTATCTCTTTGTATTTATCTTTTTGTGATGGATCTGCTATGACTTCCAGTCTTGATAGGATGGCCTTATGCCATAATTGTCTTGTGGGACCCAGAAGTGCAATCTCCTTGATTACCTCTCCTGGTTGCCCTAGGAATGCTGCTTCTGTGGGTTATGTGGAGTCTCCTGTAGTAATTGAGTCTTCATTGCTATTTGTTTGCTTGTTTGTTTGTTCATGAGTATGGTCAAATCTCAGGCTGGATGACTGCTAGAATTGACCCTGACCACAGTATACAAGCTGTTGTGCAGGTACTGGCCATATGAAACAGAATTTGCTTTAGCAGGGCATGGTGTTGGCCAAAATCTCCCTTTGGATATGACTCTTATGAAACTAATTGGATCCTGCTCTGATGTTGTCTGAATTTGGCTACTGGGTATGTTGGTTCTGGGGCCTCTTGGGAGGGATTCTGATGAACGCCAATATCAGATGCTGCCTGAGACTGGAGCTGAGCAACCTGTTTGGAGCTAAAAATCAATCCATAATTTGTGGCTGCCTCTACTGGGCCTGAGTGTGTGTGGAAAGGACCAACTTGTGCCCCAAGGTAGGCTTTTACCAGCACTGCACCCTCACACAGGTCATCAAAATTCCCAAGGCATCCCAAGATCTGCCTGAGATATGACTTCACCTACCTCCACCCTCTGACTGCCCGATATACTCAGTCACTGAAAGAGCCTGTGGCAGCACTCCAGTTTCATGAGGTAGTTTCTCACGGAGTTCTCAGTTATGAGTGAGCGGTGTTTGCAAGATTGATACAGGTTCAATCCGAGTGCCAGTGTTGGCTCTGAGGCCGCTCAGCCAATGTCCCAAGGTATATCAAGTCTAACTTTCAGACCTTTGTGGTGGAGCAATGTCTCAGAGGGTCATCAAGGTGAGGTGAGCAGTTTATCAGGTCCAAACAGATCAAGAGCTGCTTTCACGTAGGGAGGGCTCTGTCCAAGTTGTTCATGCATCAAAAAAATGTACCACATCATAGAATCATACAATTCAGACTGACCAATATTTTGTCAGAAACCTGAGCTCAACAGAGCTGGACTGTCAGGAGTTGGAAAAGTGTGGCTAACAGATTTCCTGTTTGGGGGAGGTGCTGGTCAGGCTTGCTAAAAGGTGGAGGATTAACCCCTGCCCCAGAACTCAGTATGTACCAGATTCTGCCCAGAACTCACCATGACACGTCTTCCAGTAGTTGAGGGAGTGGGGCCACTTGGATCCCAGAGGGCTAGGGTGTTTCTTGTAATAGGGCGGTATCAGTTAAGTTAAAAAAGTGGGAAAAATGGTTCGTACCCCAAAGACAAAACACCTAGTCACTGAAATCCTCTGAGATTGTCCAGATCTCTAAATCTCAGCCCAAGGAGCTCACTCCTCAGCAGGGTGTAAGCTCCATATGGTGGGGTGACAGAGACTCAATAGAGCGGGGCTGTTGCATTCCTCCAGGCCGATGCCAGAAAAAGGCAAGTGATCCATCCAAGAAAGATGGCATCTGTGAAGCAGAAAAGTGACTCAGCATAGGGGCCCCATAAGCTATTTCCTCTGCTCTCTTGCCAGAGCCACAAACCCAACCTCTCCTCATGTGACTTCAGCCCATTTTGCAGTCCCTCTGCTGGAACTCAGGGTGAATGGCTGCTAATGAGATTCTGTGCATTGACTCTTTAAAAGAGCACCTGTCTCTCCCTGGTGGACAGAATCCTTGGTCATTTTCCACAGCCACTTATAATGTGGCTGCCTCTTCCCAGGTGCTCTGGGCTGGGGAGTCTGATGTTGGGTTGAGATCCTTCACTCTTTAGGGGAACCTCCGCAGCTGAGATATCCCTCCAGAATCCTAGCTGTTCTGTGTGGGACCAGGGCCAGATCTTTTCACATCTCCACCCCTCCTACCAATCTTGATGTGGCTTTTTATGTACATCATTGGTAATAAGACTTCTATTTAGATAATCTTCAGTTGATTATTCAGGATGATTGTTTTGTATTTTTATATTTTAATTTTAACTCCATTCTAGTACTGGGAGGAGGTGAGTGTAACGTCCACCTACTCCTTCACCATCTTGAATCTTTCTCCCAATACTGAGGAAAATGCTTTGATATCAGGTTACAAAGCATAGTTTGTCATTTGTAATTTGCACAGTACTGGTATATTCTCTTAACTTCTTGGGAGTTGATTTCTTTATTGGTAAAATGAGGTTTATATTATATTTCTTCACATCATATAGAATCATTTTATCATAATATGTAGAACAATTTAAAGTACCTTGACAACTAATGAAAATATTGCGAACTGAAAATATCTCATAAGAAAGTGAAGAAACAGGAGAGATCATCATATCTACTTAGAGAAGGTGAAATTTCAGGTCAACCTTGAAGAAAAGAAACTTTTAAATAGCAATAGAAAAAAAAGGAGCTAGCAGATTCATAACCTGTCAACCTGTGGTTCTCAGTGTGAGCGACTGTCCACAGGGATTTTGCCCCCTGGGGACATTTGGACGTTTTGGAAACGTTTTTGTTTTTCACAGCTGGTGGGGAGTACTAACTGGCACCTTCAGGCTCAAGGCCAGAAGTGCTAGTAAACATTTTACAGTGCAGAGGAGAACAGCCCCTCAAAACAAAGAATTATCCAGACTGAAATATTTCTATTGCTGATGTTGAGAAACCCGGCTACAGACTGATGAGTCAGTAACCTGGCAGTTAAACAGGAAAATGTTGGTGAATTATGAATGCTAAAATGGGAACCTGGTACTTTTTTATACAGCGAGGAACTAAAATTTACTTGTCAAGAAGTGATGCATTTTACATGGTAAAAAAAGACAATCATTCTGAATGTAATCATTTGGATATAATTTAGCAAATGACTTATGCAATTGTTTATTGCAGACTAAATATAAAGGTGAATTAGGTATACAATACATCTGAATTGATTCACTCGGTCATCATAATGTTTTGTTGCTCATAGTGAGTCTCGAACAATCCTTTGCATCACTTTCATTTCCAGTGAGCTTTCACTATCCAGTGAGAGTAGGACACATGGGAAATTGGAGTTATTTATCCCCTTGCTTTAGGAAAAATGGCACTGTGACATGTTTTATCCAATAAAATAGGAGCAGAGGGAGGCATACTGTCCTGAGGGAAAGCATTCAAGAACTGTTACACAATTCTCTCTGCTCTCTTTCTTCTCTTGCCATGTGACACAGATAGGTATGTTTTACAAATTTTGTAAATACAAACTGAGGGAGCTTCCTGACTGATAGAGGGGCATGCCTTGCTCTCTCTTGGTTTACCATTAAATATGTGTGATATGTGGTCAGTCATCGCTCTCTTTCAACTTCAGTCTTCACACATTTCAAATTGAGTTAAAGATAAATGATTTTAAAAACCTTCTTAAGCTCCAACATCTTAAAATTAAATAGATATTTATAAATTCATGAGAAGGCACTATTTTTTAAACCTAAATACTTGGTTTTATGTAGACATCTGTTTGCCTGGAGATTAAACAACCCAATATTCAAATAATTTGGAGTTTTGGTCTCAGATTATATTTCAAGTTTCCCTGAGATAGTGTTGTTTTATTATGCATAGATACCTGTCTTTAATCATTAGAAAAAATGAGAAGATGGGAAAGTCTAATTACCAAGGAAAACTTAGCTGTTCAGGACTCAGATATAATTTGGTTTGTGCTACTTAGATATCTGAAGAGCAGGTGCATAATTCTTTCACACATAAAGACATTACTCCAGAGTTTAGAGTCTCTAATCAGGGTTTTTCAGTCTGTGAAGGATGAGCTATAATGTGTACCCTGCTCCCATACACTATCCATGATCCTGAAAAGCCTTGATAACTTCATGGAGTCATCTGTGCTACTCTAGTAAATATCTCACAGCCGACTTATTTCTATTCAGCATCTTTTACATATGCTTATCCTTTCTTTTCACTGTACAGTCTAAGATTGTGAAGACCAGTGCCTGGGTTTTTTCCTATCCTGTGTTTTATTGTTAGTAGTATCACTATCACTATTATTATTAAACTTTTTTATTTTGAGATCATTATAGATCTCATACAATTGTCAGAAATAACATGGAGATATCATGAGTCTTTTTTAAGAAATTTAACCAGTGGTAATATTTTGTAAAACTATAGTAATAAAACACTTAGTTTATCAGTGTTGATTCAGTAACAATACAGAGCTGTTCCACAACCAACAAGATCCCTCATGTGGGCCTGTTTGGTCACACTCACCTTCTCATTAACTCCTGACAACCACCAATCAGTTCTCATTTTATCATTTCATAATTCATGAATATTATATCAATGGAATCATACAAGATCTATTCTTTGATTTTTTTCACTCAGCATAATTCATGAGATTTATTGAAGTTGTTGATTATATCAATTGTTATTTCTTTTTTTATTTCTGAGTATTATTCTATAATATTGATTTATTGCAGTTTTTTTAACCATTTATTCATTAAAGAGCATTTGAGTTACTTTAGGCTTTTCGTTGCTGTGAATTATGCTGTTATCAAACACCTTCCAGCAAAGAAAACCTTAGGATGAGATGGTTTTATTGGTGAATTTTACTAATCATTTTAAGAAGATTTATTGCTAGTCATTTTCAAACTTTTCTAAAATATTGAGAAGTATACCTATAAACTCATTATATAAAGCCAGCATTACATAGATATGAAAGTGGAGCAAAGGTACCACAAGAAATAAACAAACAAACAAACAAACAAAAACTACAGACCAATATCCCTGTTAACTATAGATGGAAAAATATTCAACAAAATATTAACAAACGAAGTCCAATGGTGGTTTAATATATGTAAATAAATTAATTAATGTCATACCCCATATTAACAGAATGAAGGGGAAAGAACACCTGATCCTCTCAATAGATTCAGAAAAAGCATTGGACAAAATTCAGCACACTTCCCTGATTAAAACAAACAAGCAAAATTAATTAGAATTTTGATGACAGCTTTAACCCAATAGATCAACTTGGGGATATTTAACATTTTTACTATGTTGAGCCTTCAGTCCATGTGTACAATGTCTATTCATTTATTCACCTTCTTTGATTTCTTTTTTTCTGCATTTCATGTTGTTCAGTATACAGTTCTGCATCTATGTGCTTTTAAGTGTATACCTATATTTCATTTTCTTTGGAGCAATTGTACATTGCATTGTGTTTTTCATTTCATTTTCCATGTTTATTGATAGTAAATAGAAATGCAATTAACCTCCTTTCTGGACTGTCAAACTCACCTGTTATTTTTATTTTTATTTATTTATTTTTTTAAATATATCTTTATTGATTTCAGAGGGAGGGAGAGAGAGAGAGAGAGAGAGAGAAACATCAATGATGAGAGAGTCATTGATCGAGCCCACAACCTGGGCATGTGCCCTGACTGAGAATCGAACCCCTATCGCCTGGATCCTAGGTCAACGCTCAACCACTGAGCCACGCCCAGCCGGGCCACCTCTTATTTTTAATGAGACGTTTTAATCTAGGGTAGGGATGAGCTTACTGGGATCACCTTTTATTGTTGTTAGAGGTTAGGAATCATTAGACCCGAGTACTGGTTGGGTAATAAGATAACCGTTTACTATGTTGCTCTCCCAGTCCTGGGGGCCCAGATCAGTCTGCTTTTCTCCTTCACCTCCCACAGTTCCCTGTTGCTTCCTGCATTATTTTTATAGTTTCTTGTTGTGTTTACCTGGGAAAAACAGAAAGAGATGAATTTATATCACCTTGTTGAGATTAGAATTCACTCTGGATAAAAATTAAAATACATTGCTGAATGAGTATATCTATGTAGAAAAATGGGAATATCAATAAAAAGTAAATTGTTAATGTGTGGGAATAATGAAACTCATGTTATTCCTCAATTCATTTAAAAATTTTCTGTTATATTTCTTCCAAATCGAATGTTTATATAATTGAAGTATAGTTTATATTTCTTCCTACATGTTATGCAAGGCCTGAGATTACTGTTCTGTATGAAGTTAGTCCCCTCTGCTTATAAAGGGAACCCACAGATGTAATGCTGCTTCACTGCGTAGTATTATCAATACACATCTGTTTTTCTTGATGCTCTAATGTCAGTTTAAGAAAAATAATGCTGAGAGAATGATGATCTGTACCCCCATCCCTATTGACTAGCCAACTAGACCGACTTCCATTCGCTGTCGCTTTAAACTTAGCTTAGCAGTGATTTTTCCCAAGAAACTTGGGAAATAAAGGCATCTGAGATTGGGAAAGTAAATGTTTTCAGTGCCAATAATCGTATCCTGCTGTTGGGCCACGCATTTCACTGATGTCCTGCCCCTACCCCCACCATTTCACTCTCCCCTTTAGCTGGTGATACGTCTTTTACTCATTTTCACTAGATTTTCTTTCATTGGGATTTCTTGTCACTAAACTTAGTATTTTTGGTCTCTTTCCCCTTTGCTATCTTGTTGCACTAACCTGCCACTGAGTGAAAGTGGTTAGGGATTAACTAAAGAATATACTAGATGGAGTTTGTAGAATTTCGGAAATTGCCTGAAGGCCACAGCTGTTATCTTTGTTCATTCTAAATGTAATGGAAACTTCTTCTCTTTCCTCAAAATGTACTCTTTCAATTTACACCTCAAAGCCACACATAAAAATCAACATCCCCCAGGTTGCTAGAGAAGATGACAGCAAAGTTATATAAATTTCGTGATAAAACCATAGACACTTGCAGCTGGAAAAGGTAAGGTGCCTGGAGGCTTTTACATTTGGGAACATACAGTATATAGTTCCTTCTAATTCATATTCAGTTAAATATAGAACACACTTTAGTTAAACTGAGCATTGTTTGCTCAACTGCTATTTACATTCAGAGAAAACTCCTTCAAATTTCCTATGGAATTACGAAAGAAATATGGTTATAAATAAGTAAATTTAAAAAAACAAAAAACAGAAGCTATTCCCAGACTTTCTATATCTACTTTCTGTATCGGTGATGTTTACCAGCAATTTACCTGATTTTTTTTTTTTTTTTGGCTGCCATGGGGTGTACAAAGGACAAATTTGCTTGTGCGTATGTGTATGAGCATATGGCTACATATAGAGGGTGTCCCAAAAATGTATACACACACTTTGAATAGTTATAAAGGCAGTGTTTATTAAAATACGTTTTGTTTTCAAAATTGACTATCAGCTGTTAAAGTGTGTATATAATTTTTGCAACTCCCTAAATATTTTTATATCATGAAAATTGAAGTGAGTAAAATAGAATCACTTAAACTGCTATAATGATAAATATTAGTTACAGAAAATAGGACCTTGGGTTTGCTGAAGAAAAGAAGTTCAGTAAATGCAATTTATTATTTTCTTAACCTTACTGACATTAAATTCCCATATTACATTATATTTGCTATTCGAAAGTGATGTGACTGAGGTCTCAGTGTCAGAGGCCATTTTGCAGCCCTTCATACTTTTCATATGGTAACAGATGCGGTTTGGACTCTGAGTATACAAATCATTACTATTCTCTTTGTTCTGAATTTTACTGCACTTTATTACTGTGCATATTTTACTCTTAGACTCTGTGATAGTCACAGGAGTTTTGTGACCTGGATAATAAAATGGCTAAATATTTTATCAAGACATACATGCAAGGGTTTCACAGAGTTGTCCACTCAAAACTCAACCTCAGATCATTGAAAACTGGAACACGTCTTATTTACATAATGCTCAGGACTGCATGAGTTACAGAGCGTGGCCCAACCCTGTAAGCTAATTGTTTTATAGTATTTTATTCAAATTCATCACATGGGTGTTAATCATTATTTTAATATATATTTGAGGACATAAACAAAGAAGGCCATCTGTGTTCTTAATTAACCAGCAACATTTTTTAAAATAATGGAGGATATTTCCACATGCTAACAATCAAAACATGATATATTTTGAAAAATACAGTGTTTGTAGGGCAGTAGTAACTGCTTCTGCATTTTCCTCTCAAGGACTCTTGCCTCTGATTAAGGGAAAGGGGCACAGGGTCTCTTCTGTAGTTGCTCCCTGTTAAAGAGGGGCAGCGTTTTCCCTCATAGCCAAGGCTCCTTGCTCTCCGTCACAGGAATGATGAGGCCTGGGCGCAGAAGGGGGCTGCAGTGGTGTCCAGAGTAAGGGGTGATATTCCTAGAGTATGAGTAGGGCTTGTACCCCGGTGTAGACAAATTGTTACAAATCTCAATAAGTCCAAGTCAAAGAATTAGAGAAAGATAAAACATTAGTTTAGAGGGTTGTAGCCAAATATTTAAGAAAAGAAAATAATTCAGAATTCAGTTCAGTTCATAGATGTAAAATAAAACTTTGAAGACAATCAACTGAACTAAAGTCTAATATACACAACTGTGCATCATAAATTATGTTGAAACACAATTTCCCCCCCTAAAATCACCATATTTTTTATCAAAGAGCAAAATTAAGACCAATTTATTGACTGCATTAACTCTAGCTTCAATTTGGCCTGAGTATTTGAATGAACAAAACAAGAATAGTAATTGATCATATAGGCTCTTAAATCTACTTTGATGGACTCTTATAAAGAATCTCCAGATCAAGTTTTAGCTTGTCTGAGTGAAGGAGCCAACACACATACTTGCCATCCAGGCTTGCCTATAATACTCGTAAGTTTGGGTGAATTCTTCAAGTTCTCAAGATTTCAAAAATATCTTCAGGTTCTTTCTTTATTATCTCCCAAAAGAGCAACCATCATTCCTTACCTGGAAAGACAGCTATGAACCACGCAAATAAGCAAGATACCAGGCAATTTTCCAAGGGGCTTTCATTGTCCTCCGAAGTTGATCATAATTCCTTAAAACTTTATGGTGACATCCAGAAGTCTAGGCATATCTCTTGCAAACATGACATTCCAGTGAAAGTCTTGGTGAATAAAACCAGTTTCTAAATGTATCCTATCATACAGAGAACAGACTCTTATTGGATGCATGCAAACAAACATATTACCATGGAAATAATAATTCTCACTCATTAAGAATTTTCAAATCCTGGAGGGATCAGGTAGGGAGAAGAATACAAATGCTTTTATATTGCTTGTAAAGGTATAATTTACCTAATCTTTTTTAAAACAAGTTTTCTTATGACAGAAAGCAAAAGAAAAATGCCTACATTCATTATTCAGCTTATGCATATAATTTTCTCTCAAGATTTATCTTCACAAACCTTCTACAACTTCTTAGCCCCTTTTAAGTTACTTCTTCTTACCCATTCAGAAATAAACAGCTTTAGAATAACTCACTTTCTTCTTATTTTCTCAAGAAGTATCTCTGTACTTTATACCTTCTACAACTAAAACCATAAATGTTTTTTTTCCAATTGAGTTAGAATTTTTAACTTTTGGAAATCTTCATTTTTTTATGACAACTAAAATGTAAGCAATTAGCACTCTATTTAGTTTAGCAAATGTATTTCATAACTTCTAGAAACATAAGCTTCTCCATTAGCAAACATACTCACTTTTCAAAGACATACTTCTAATAAGCTATAAGATATTTAATAACAGCTCCAAATCTATTTTCTAGTTCTCCACTAATTGAAAACCAAAAGAGGGTGACCTTAAGACTTGTCTAGCAATCAGTGTTTCAATATTCCATGTTATTTCAAGATATCTAGACATTTAATATTTTTATCCTAATTCACTACTTTAAAAAGGGACACCTGAAGTAAATTAAATCAATCTGCTTGGATGGCTAAGGTTTTTCCCTTTTAATAAGATTTAATTCTCAGAAACTTGCATTTAAAAACATGGCCCCAATAAGAGTTCTTAAAGAAGATCAGGTGTTTGCATTTCAGTTGCAGGAAAATAAATGCAAGCCCCTCTTAGAAAAACTTTGGTTTCATAGAGCCAGTTATCTATAAGTCCTTTGAGATGAATAAGGGAGGTGTTTGGGAAGGTAAAAAAAAAAAAAAATTGTTGTGCTTTGCATTGTTTCTGGAATCACACCTCTGGCTTTGTAAGGACTTTATTTGGAAGACAAGGACAGTCATTTTTAATACTTCAAGAATTGGGCTGTTACCCAAATGATATCAAAGGACTGGCGAATCTACCCACCAATTTTCAGAACACTTCTTTTCTCATCAGAGGACGTTTTTCTTTCTTCAGGCTCTGGAGCAAATACAGAGGATCTAGAATGCAGGTAATATACAGCATAGGGTTATCTCTGAGGGCCAAAAAGGCTTGGAAATATGGAACTGCAGTCCATTTTCCCTTGAGAACAGCAAAATAGTCCTGGCTATAAGATAGTATTAAAATTAATACTTCCATTAACTGCCCAAACCTCTCTACCACCCAATTTATACTGGGGCCAGGCTGTGCTGTAAAAGAAGATTAGCCTCTTATTCTTGAGGGTTTCAGAGCCTAGTTTATCCCAGTTGGCAAGTATGCATCCCAAAGGTGGCTCCAGGTGAACTGGACTGCTTTCCCTTCTATGGAGATATAGTCATGTTACAAGCCAAGTCAGAGCTGACCCACAAGTCTTTGGGCTGTTTCGGGCCACCTAAAAGCAGACACCCTGTCCCCTGTCATCCAAAGCATAGTGGGGTGGACAACCTCTACCCTGCCACCGGAGCACCACCGCAGGTGTGGAGTGCTTACCCAATCTTCTGAGGGCAGTCCTAGGAATGTCACAGTAGTCACCGGCCACTCTGGCTCTGGGCTCACTGCTCAGGCAGGCAGCCGTAACTCCATGCAGATGATAAGCATGGTCCATAGCTCACGAGGGGTGTCCCTCAACTGATGGCTCCCAGCCTGGCCAACCTGCGGGAGGTTCCCCCACTCATCTCTGTGTACAAGAAGCTCCTAGTAGTACCTCCATCGCCACAGATGGAAAGCTCATTCTATAACGCTGGTCTTTAGTATTTGGGCTAAAGACCCATTGCCCTGCCTCTCATGTTCCCAGCAGCCCTGATCCTTGAAGTTTAGGAGGCAGAGTAAACCTGCTCTTGGAAAGGGAAGGTCCCTTTTAAGCTGTCCCTGAGGCTGTCAGGGAAGTTAATAATAAAGAAAAGATGAGCATTCAGTCAGTCTGGAGATTAGTTTCCTCTTGTTGAAGTTCCTTTAAAATCATTATTTTCCCCAATTGATTCAGTATCTGACTCATTTAGTTTGAAATACATGACATCCTTCTGGAAAAGGGCTATGTGGCTTCATTAGTTGCGAGAAAATTTTACCTTATCAGGTAAATTGGGGGGAAATTATTGCCCCATAACATTCCCTAGTTGGAAGTGGGGGGCAGGTTCAGATATAAAAATAGTCATTGGGTGATTAGATCTCCCTACCATTTGTACAGAAGCTTTACTCTGAAGGAGGCAGAAACTCGGTTGGCTTTGTAGCCTCATTGTCTACAAAGGCCCTAGTCGCTTCCCATTTTATGGTGATTTCAACTGCTCCTGAATAATTAATAAGGAGAAGAGGAAACACCATCTCACAGTACTTGAAGCAACCCTATGCTTTCTTCTGTTTCTTTTTTCTTTCTAAGTTCCATTGCAGTTCCTTATAATGCTCCTTAAGATGACCTGGCTTTCTACAATAAGAACAGACTCCTCTGCAGAGACTTCCCAGTCCAATTCTGTTGTTTTTATCCCAGAAACCAGTAAGCATATTAATTGGAATAGGTCAGAATAGCCAGGATCACATGTTCTAACAGTTAAACTCCTTTGTATACCCACCAAGGTTCTGGAGAAAATTGGAAAAATATGTAGATAGATTCCTTAATTTTGCTCTACTCCAACAAATGTATACATTTGCTGGTTCTGCTCTGCTAAAAAACAGTTATTCTGGTTTTCTGCTTTGAGTTTAATTTACCTGTGCTGATTCTAAAAGCTTCTAATCTCCAATCAAGTCAAGCTTCCCATTCATGTAAGTGCTTGCAAGTATTAATTGTATATGTTCCTATTAATTGTATGTCTGCAAGAGTATTACTGTGGGCTGGGATCTGAGTTTCCCGGCTTGGAGGCATGCTTACTAATGTTAATTTTTGTTTTAGTTTGGGATCTCCAGAGTCTGAACAAATTTCTAGAGATATTGTAAAATGGGTTGAATTGTGCTGCTTATGGGTTTAGCTCCAAGAAGCTGTGACCTCCTGAGTCATCTCAACTCTTTTATGTGTCTTGGTTTCTCTCCCTGGCTATCTAATATAACCAGGAGGACACAGAGTTCTAGGCAAACAATCCTTATGTGTGCATCTGTAGGCAAGTCAATTATTTATTACATTTGAATTGGAATTACCTAGGGGGCTCCTGCATGTCTTACAGGATACTCTCAGGCACCTCCAAAAAGATTCTTAGTCACCTAAGAACACCTAAAATTTGAGCTAAAGTAAGGAAGCACCACTTATCTTAGGAACCAAATGAGTACAAGCTCTTGTTTATCCAGTAAAAATTTTATTCAGACTCTCAGCAAGCAATTTCAATTGAAAATCCAAAGTTAAAAACCAGCCACCCATATTTTCTCCTGTGCTTACTTATTTTGACTCTTATCTTTAACCTAGGTTATCTCAGCACTTAACCTTTAGCTCTACCTCAAGGATTTTTTAAAGAAAAAAAAAACTCAAACAAAGATGGCCTTTTAACTTAAAAAAAGAAGGTCTAGAATTCCAATAAAAACTCATCCAAATCCACCCGATACAAAGCAAGAAGCCAGTAGGGCACAACATGCCCCTGCTGTTACTTAGCCTGGGTCTGAGTCTGCTAGGCAGTTCTGGATGGGCTTCCCTGGAATCCTGCTGCACTACACCTTGATAAAACAATCCACATCATGACAGCATCATGTTAGCAGTGAAATGACATGCACTAGCATGTTATCTAACCTCAGTTCAGGAACCGGGGTACTTGAGTTCTGGCTAAGAAAGAATTCAGAATCAAGACTCAAATACAGCAAAAGTTTATTTAGAAATTCATAGAAGTGAGCCATGAAGGAAACAAGCCAACTGGGCTATGTGGGCTGAGAAAGCAAGTTACAGAGATGAAGGAAGGGCCCTTGGAGCTTAGGAGATAGAAAACTAAGACACAGGTCTAAAGGAAGAAGGTGAGAGCAGGTTGAGAAAGCAAGAGAGAGAAGGAGGAGGGAAGGGGAGAGAGGTGTCCTCCACACTAAGGGCCTTTAAGGGCAGGAATTTTAGGGAAGATCCCAGGGGAGGATTCAGTAGAATATTCTCTAGTTTTCCAGGTGTGTCCTTTCAGATTCATGGTCTCCACTGATTGGTCGGAGCTAGGATGAGGGTAATTAGTCATCACAGATGGTCCTGGTGTCAGTCCTGGTGTTGCCCCACCTGGCCTTGCTGCTTTTCTGGGCCTGAAGCTGAAATACAACCAAGGCCTAGATGCTATCTCTGGTTTGACCAAATCCTATCTCTGTGGTCAACAGACCAGGGGCTTTGTTCCTAAGATTATTTGATGTGATCAGAACCTCATTGTCTTGAGGGTTTAATGCTTAAGAAAGTGGTCATGCAGGGGCTTATATGGCAGTCATATGAGGTTATTCTCTGGCCCTTTCCTCTCTAAGGGTGTCTACGACATGACTAGTGACATGTTAAGAGGAAAGGTCAGGAAAGAATTCAAATCATATGACCAGCAATATGCCAGAGGGATGAATGGTCACTCTGGGGCAAGGTCCTTGTCTTCCCAGTTGTGCCCATTGCTAGATACCCAAGGCTTTCCTCTCTGGTGAGCTTCTGTACCTGGACCACCGTCCTTGCTCTGCTCATGCCTGTATAACTGCCTTTAAAAAATCCTGACATATAGATTTTAGAACTCCACACTTTGCTTAAAAAATGCTTTTTAAAAAGTCTTCTCACCACTCTTTCAGAGACATAGAGACAGATAGCTTTGCATATCAATTGCTAGGGCCACTTAAGGGAGAGGAAAGAAAAGAACCAAAATACCAACCGGGACAAACCATTAACCAATCATATTTTGACCAACTGTAGCTAGAGTCATGGGTCGAATGAGCATTCTCTACCTGGAATGGTTAGAAAAATTATTGTATTATTTTTCTGTCAAGTAACCCCCCCAGAGAAAATAGTTGAAAATAAAATCATTTTAGTAGAGATATGGTATTTTAGAAACACTGGAAACTTACAGATTGTGTAAACTAACACTCCCGTTGCTAGTGGAGAAACTAAGGCCCAGAGCCTCGTAGGACTTGCTCTGGGGTGTTCCCTCAGGTAGGGACAATCTCAGGACTCTGCTGAAGGTATCTAAGATTTTAGTTTAGCAGCAAGATGTTTTAAGTTGTTGAGAGAAATAGAACAAAATAATGAGGCTTCTATATTCCAGCTATTGAATTAAGTTGAAGATATACAAAATATTTTGCATTTCAAAACCATGCAAAAAATAAATAAAATAGTATAATTCCCAAAGAGACAGTTAAGGGAGAAAGTGAGTAGATACATGAAGTAGTGCTGAAAATCAATTAGAGAAAGTGGATATAAGATCGAGATAGAAAGAAGGGAAAAGAACAGATCAGGCAAGAAGTGAGAGAATGTGAAAAAAATGCCTGGAGAATAATAACTATGAAAGAGCCACAATTATGGAAGGAGAGGAGACTGAGCGAAGGTGTAGGGAAAGAGCATTTTTCTCCTTTTGCCCCACCTTCCGACTAAACCATGCTTTGAGTGTTACTATTATTGTTACACTTCTAAGTGTCCACCATACATGTAGCTGATACCAAGAGATCTGTAACTAATCTTTCCTTCATTCTTCAGGTAGCACTGTAACCCCGCCAGCAACAGCAGATCCCCTGACAGGGTGGGGTGTCTCTTTGAGCTTTAAAAACAAACATCAGACTAACAAGTTAAAGCCAGGTGTGCCCGCTGGCCAGAGTTTTCTTCTACAAATTTACATGAACCAGCGAATCTGATAACTAAATTAGATCTTTTTACTGTCCTGGATTTATTTTAATCTGTATAAAGTTTTGTCAGGGATGTAAAAATAATCAATAAATGGTATGTGTATCAGGCTGCTTCGAAGCTCACTGCTAATGGCATCAAGGAAAAGCTGAAAAAGGTGGCAGCTGAATTATTGTTACTCAGTAAGTTCCTTAAAGATAAATATTCAGCCTTAGTTTTAATCTCCAAAGTTATAAGCATATAATAGGTACTCATCGTGTGTATGTTGGAGAAGTTAATAAAAAAAAGTTTATTTTTTCAAAACAACATTTTGGGTATGTTCAAACATACATGCAGATACTCAGTTTAGACTTACAAAGTCTGCCTCGTTCTCCTGGTGCTTTGACAACCACAGGGCATATCGCTGACCAAAGAGCTGTCTGCCTACTTTATATGAGAGAAAATGTTGGTATTTCAAGCCATAGTCTTTAATTTGCCTTGGCACCCTTAGGGGCACAATAAAGAGACTTCTGCTTAGTCCACTGTCCTGAAAATGCTGGTGTCTGAAGGTGCTTATCAGTATATCTGATACACATAACAAAAGCTCCAGGAATTTAAAGGCCGCTAGTAACATAAATCACAATATTGGGGGGAAATCGACAATATCCCTATAGCAGTTTTATTCTAACGCAACTGAGTTTCTTTGCCTGAAAATCCCACTTCAAACTCACCATTTCAGGGTTTTTATCTCTAAGCCTCCAAGTCATGGGAAATAGCCGGGAGTGGACCTTTAGGGTCATTCTCCATAAATAGTCTCTGCTTGAATGGAGTTTGAGTCAAAGAGTTCCACAGCGTTATTCTCAGAGCAGCTCTATTCAGCCAGCCTCTGTGTCCGTTGTAAAGATATCCCTAAAGATATCTTCACAAAACAGGAGCATTTCTCTGTCAGTAACCCTGGAAGGAACAGCCTGCTTCGCCACCCAGGCCAGTGGGCTTGTTTGGCTTTATGGTCCCAATGAAATGGGTAACCGGCCAGATTCTTAGGCTGGGTTCTGGAAAGATTAGAATGGAAACTGTGACCCACATATAGGAAGAGGGTATATATTTTTAACTCAGTATTACAAATATCCTCTTTCCCGACTTTTGCAATTTCAGCCCTTAACTTTAGTATCTTGTATTTTTACATGACCTTGTAGGAATTACAAAATGCACACAAACACTTCTATAGCACCAACCATTGCCAGATGCTGTCGTAAGCATTTGCTTCAGTGATCTCATCTAATGTTCACAAAAAGTCCTTTTGGGAAAGCAGGATATTAAGCCCATTTTCATGGTTCTAAGGATCAGAGAACTAAGTAACTTGCCAATTATTATATAACTCGAAAAAGCAGAGACAGAGTATGATCTTAGTCACTGGACCTGAGCCACTGCTGCGTGCTGGAGGCTGCAGAGTCTGCCTCGTGAGGCGGAATTCAGGTGAACCAACGAGGGGCCTTAGCTGGCCAAGTCGGCATGACCGGGCTCGTGCACACGACTACCTGGCACTCTGCCGCCCATTGCTTCTCTAGGTGTGTTTTTAATGTTCATTAGTAACTCTGGCATTCTTTCTCACGCTCCATGTACGAAGTGTTTGCATAGAAAATATAGATTTTATTTAACATTCCACAGCTTACTTCTTACTGGCTTTAATCTTTAATTTGCTCTGACTGTCCCTTAGAGGAGGGTCTTCACTTCCCTTCCTGACATTGGCATTGCTGCCCAACCTCAAAATCCTTCATCTCTGGGCAGGATGCACTTCAGCTTAGTGCACCTATCTTCATGTGTCCACATGTGCTGACTGATTAACGTGGCACACGGGCCTCAGTGCCCCGCACCTCAAATTAGTCTATGCCAGCATTAGTAACATAACTTAAATATTTACATTCTAATATCCCTAGTCCAGGTCACTTGACAGTGGGGATTTCTGTGTTGCCTAGAAACTCTAACAAGAAGAGACATATATCCCTGCTCTTCCTCTTACCATCTTTAACCACTAAGTTTGACTATAATTTAGGTAATTTTTTGTTTTTCACTCCCATTCATCACAAAAACTGAATTTTAGTCACCAAACCCCATGCGTTTTGTTAGTCATTGGTGGTAGAGAGATGAGAAGAATATATCCCTACAGGAAGAAGGGCGTGCTCCGCTGAGGAACAGACTTTCTGGTAACAGGTGGTGAGCTTTCTAGGCGCCAGGGAGTTAGTGTCTGCGGAACACGAATTTGAAAGCGTCTTTTTAAAATCTAAACAAATGAATAATTTAAATATGTACAGATAACAGAAAATGCATTTAATCTGCACAAAATATTACTGACCCAGCGGGTTTCACTTCATCTCTCAAACCTGTTCTGAGGTCAGCATTGGAACTTCCTCCCTACAGATAGGTTATCCATTTTTTCCAGGTTTTTAAAATTATTTTATTTCAGAAAAAAAATAACCTCAAGGTTGCAAAGTTTTCTGTTTTTCTTTGCATTCTACGTCACACCCTTTTAGTGAACAGGCTTCCTTCTTAACCTTGAGAGAGTAAATGATTCTTATTGAGATATTGACTTGGGTGGTAATTCAAGGCCTCTGCATTTATATGTAAGTTCTGTCATTACAATTTTAAAGCAAGGCATTGAATAGTGGAAAAATCATCCTTATGTAAGAAACAATTGGATTGATTTTTGTGATTGATGTTTTTCTTCGTTACATAACTGTTTTTCATTCATTCAGTTATTTGAATGAGCCAGATGTTTTAGTGCACTGAGGCAGCCTTCGTTACTTCCTTAAAACAAAGACAAAATTTAAATAAAGAAAAGTGGTCAGTGGAAATCGCTAGAGGTAAGAAGATAAATATTATTCAATGTGAAATATTCAAAATGTACCCTAAAAATAATATATAAAAAATCTGCTAAACTTTAATTGATTTATTGATTTATTTAACTTTTTAAAAATTTCTTTACCATGTTTCAAGGCCTGTACTAGTTATTGAGAATACAAAAATAATGTAATGAGATCTTGTTGATAATTTGTTTGAATTCTAGAGGGGAGGATATTTCCAAGCCTGCTCTTTTATATACAATGAATATTAATTGTACCATGCATGGTACTAGATACATAGTGTAAACATAAAATAAGGGAAAAACAATTTCTACCACCAGGGAGTTTATAGCCTATATATAAAGGACTGACAGGATTAGTCGTTATAATAAAAGTGATGATTGTCATGAAAAGTCTGTAGTACTATGAGATTATTAACTGAAATAAGAATAGGGAATAAAAAAAATTAGGATAGTTTTCCCTGGAAAGGATTCATTCAAGCAGCCCTAGAAAATATTGTAATTTATGAAGGAACAGAAGATGGAGGCAATGGAGGGGTGTTACTGAGAAGATGTATTAGTAATTCAGTACAGAAACATCCAGAATTTTCCAGCTTATTGAAAGAAACCCTTTAAGCTTCAACCTTCTTAATATACCAAGATTAATATTAATATAAATTAATGACATTTTGGGGGCTGATCTAAATCTGAGTTACCCTGATAAATATTTAGGAAAAAAATGGGGAGGTATTTTTCCAAAGAGAAGATCAAACAGATCTTTTAAATAATATTGTAAGAAACAAGGTGTGCATGTGTTTAATTGCGTTACTGAGCCCATAAATACTGCATCTCTTCTATCCTGTAGAATCCTACTCCCATCGCAATTTGAAAAGAAAGGTACCACACCAAGACCTTAGGGGTAATATGTTTTTAAGCCATATATAGTATTCAAAATGATGCTAATATAAAAGGGGTAAAGTGCTTTTTCGAACAACTTAGTTATCATTTCATTTTTTGTTATATGAACTTCCAATTCCCATTTTAGATGTGGCTTTGATAAAAAATATCTATAAATACTTGATCAAATCACCTTGATAAATGCTTAATAAATATAACCTATGACTTTATATTATTACTGTTATCATTTTCATACATGTTCTACTTGGATTTTGATGAATAAAATAAAAGTTCATTTTCAGGTCATAATCTAATTGCTCACAAATATTTGATTCTGATGATTTCTACTCCAGGAAGTAGAAAATTAGCAGAGTAACATTCCCACATTCACAGAGAGAAAGAGACAAAGTACATCAAGTTAATTTCCTATATCTAATTTATTAGAGAGGTGAGGACACAGAGCTACAAAGGAGACCAAAATAGAAGGATAGGTGACACCTACAGGGAAAGGGGAGGTGAGAGAACCTTCACTTGGGCTACTCACACCAGTAAGAAGAGGTCAGCAGACCGTCGACCAGCTGAGGAAGACCAGGTAAACGTTTAGGGTAAACCAAAGCGTCTGGGGCCACAGACATGGGTAATCTGTATCTTCTTCATGGTCCATAGTGAAAGCCACTAACTAATCACCCACAGCAAAAAATACTAAAGGCTTTATAAATGTCTAGGCTGAAGGTCTGGGGAGGGGAGCAGATGTGCGGGTGTCAGGATTTCTGCCTGGGTTTCTCCCTTTTCTCTCTTATGGAAGCAGAACCTACCGCAGTGGCGGCGAGCGGGGGCCGCAGCAGAGAGGGAAGCACCGCTGCCGTTAAGATACGGGTAAAATACCAAGCATAAGAGACAGAAATGTCAAGGACAACAGACACCAAATTACATCTGGCCAAAGAGGATAACCCCATGCTAAGGCCACAACTGTAAACAAAGAGCATGAACTGAGAAAAGCCCAGGCCTCCCAAGAGCGAGGGACTCCTTGTAGGCCTAATACTAAGTCTTAATAAAATAATAGAGACTGAACTTCCACTCCCACCCTCATAACAAACTTTAGGTAACATGATATAGGAAAATAAAGTTGGGAGGAGGACAACAGTTACCGTTTCTAAAATTCAGAAATGCACAGACATTGATCTGGAAAGCCAATCTCTATCTAAGACACGAAAGTTCCTCCGTCGGACTCCGGAGCCTCCGGTGCTAAGAGGATAACCACAGCAACAAAACCTCAAATCAGTCAAACTCCTAGCTGCATAATTCAAACTAAACTCTGGTTCTCTCACTAAAGGCCAAGCAGGAAGGAAAAGCATGATGATTTCCAGGCATGCAAGGTACTTATCTAGTCTCTAGTGCACTATAAAGATGTCTAGCACATAACAAAAAGTATAGGGCATGTAAAAATCAAGCAAAAGCAAGGGGGGAAAACAAACAACAGCAGCAAAGAAAAAGGCTACCGGCAGAACCACATTTGTGTATGGCACAGGATTGTTTGACTCACTAAATATTTTAAAATGTGATTAATATGTTACATGTTTTAAGGGAAAAGTTGGACAACATGTCAGATCAGATGAATGATTTCAGGAGAGAGCTGGAAACTATGCAAGAGAATCAAATACAAATGCAAGAACTGTCAAAAAATCAAATATTCTAATGTGTACAATTTCAATCACTGAAGACTGCAAACAAGAAATTTTCAAAATTAATGAGAGACACCAAATCCCAGGTAAAAAATGATAAAAAAGTGCCAAGAAGAATAAATATCAAACAAGCAACAAAATAATTAAAACACACACACAACTAAGGGTAACATATTTAAACTACTAAAAACAAAGAAAAACAAAACACACCCACAGGAGAAAATGTTGAAGTCAGCGAGAAGAGGAAACATTTCACAGAGAGGAACAAAGATAAATGTAGCAAAATTCTCATCAGAAACCACAGAAGATAGAGAAAAAATTTTTCAATTTGACATTTTTCAATTGCTAAAATAAACTATTCCCCCTAAATTGTCAATTCATATCTCAAAACTCAGGAAAAATATTTTAAAAATGGAAACAAAATAAAAACTTTCTCAGAAAAGGAAAAACTGAGAAAATCCATTGACAGCACATCTAAGTGAACAGTTAAAACCATTCTTCAGGAAAAGTGAGTGTCACGTCACGTTGAAACTGGGGTGTACACGGAGAAATGAACAGCACTGAAGATGGAATAATGGAAGGTTAAGTTTACTTTTTTATTCTTATATTCAACAGTTATACATGTACCTGTCTGTTAAGAATTTTTGGTTTCAACAATAAAGATAAATTTAAAGAAATGAAAAATATTAAAAATAAAAAGAGGGAAAAAAGAATCTTTGGTTTATGCTGGGTCTTATACTGAATTTCTCTATGAATTTTAGGACCACTTTGTGAATTTTTGCAGAGAAGTTAGTTAATTTTTGAGAGGGATTGCATTGTATCTGTAGATCAACTTATGGTGCATTAGACAATCTTAATAATATTAAATCTTCTAATACATGAATATGTGATGGCTTCTGTTTATTCTGATCATTTTACATTTTTAAACAACATTTTGTAGTTATTGAAGAGTAAGTTGTTTCCATTGTGTCCTAAATATTTTATTTTAATGTAATTAAAAATGGAATTGTTTTATTAATTTCATTTTGGGTTTGCTTATTGTTATATAAGAGTACAATCATTTTTAACATTGATCTTTATTGTTGGAAGTATTACAGATGCTCCTTTTTATCCCGATTGACCCCTCCTCCTGCTCCCATCAGTTACTTTTGTATATGAACCATGCATCCTGAAACTGTGCTGAATTGATTGATTATCTAATATTTTTTTAGTTGTTTTCTTAAGAGATTATACAATATCATGACATGCAAACGCGGACTGTTTTACTTCTTTTCCTCTGATTTGACTGCCTTGATTTCATTTTCGTGCCTAATTGTACCAAGATAGAGTCAGTGACACCAGAAATCCTTGTCTTGTTCCTGATATTAGGGGGTGTTACCTTTCACCAGTATGTTGTTAGCTGTGCACTTTTTGTAGAGGTGCTTTGTCAGGAATGTTCCCCAGTTAGATGATTGTTTTCATCGTGAAGGGATGTTAAGTTTTGTCTTATGCTTTTTTTCCATCTATTAAGATGAGCATTTGTTCTGTCCTATTGATAGTTGTTTTATATTAAATGATGTTTGGATGTTAAACAAAGCTTACAGTAATGGGATAAATTCCACTTTATCATGGTATAATACTCTTTTTTATACATTTCTGGATTTGATTTAATAATGTTTTATTGAAGATTTTTGCATACATATATATGTTTGCAAAATTTAAATATATATTTGAATGATTATTCTACTTTTTAATGGATTTTTTATTCTGCTCTTTTATTTTTCTTTCCACTTGCCAATACCATATTGTTTTAGTTACTTAACTTTATACTAGGTCTTAAAATCAGGTGAGTTCTCTAACTTTTTAAAAATATATATTTTAATTGATTTCAGAGAGAGGAAGGGAGAAGGAGAGAGAAGAGAGACAGAAATACAGATGAGAGAGAAACATCAACTGCCTGCCTCCTGCACACCCTCTACTGGGGATCAAGCCCACAACCCCGGCACATGCCCTGGCCGGGAATCGAACCGGTGACCTCCTGGTGCATGGCCTGTGCGCAGACAGCTGACCCGCACCAGCCGGGCTGAATAGAATCTTTCAGATGAAGTGGAGTTAGAGCATTTCCGCGGTGGACCTAGGCCTCCAGCTCAGTTGGTACTCACAAGCAATGCTGATGACTACTATATTCTAGGCACAGTCTAAGTGATGTCACATTCTACAGGAACAGTGCTCTAGCTTTTTCTCATCTTATAGATGAGATTGTTGAGAATTAGTTACATATTAAAGATCTATGACTAGACTGATCAAAAGTATTAGATGCACTTGCATGTGCATCCATGGTCGTGACTGATCTCATGACTGCACTGCAGGGGCGACTTTTTCCACGATGAGATTGCAGAGAAGTAGAGGAGCCTGTGCACAGTGTCCCCTTCGCAGAAACATTGGTCTCTCACCGCTTAGTCATGTCTGAAATTCTACTATTACGGCATCGCAGAGGCTTTGCAAATCTTTTAGCATTTAAAAATCACCTATTTTAATGAGTTTTCTGAGAGAGTTAACGCTTGAAATATTTAAAAGCTGATTCCTTCACAGAAACTAAAGATTGTCCAGTGATAGCAAGGCCCCACACAGATTCACCATGGAGTTTGTTCAGGGAGAGATTCTAAAAGAATCCCATCTGGAGGTGGTGGTGGCTACCAGGTGGAGGGGAAAGATGATAATGACGCTGGGTAGGCAGACCCCTAGACTTTATTCTCAGCTTAGTAAGGTCCGTGTGTCCAGACAGCACCTCGTAGTTATAAGATTAGAGCAAATTTCAATGTCTGTCATTTTGTTCAGGGAAATTACTTTCCCAAATCTCATGGGTGCCTGGGAGCTCTATTCACCACCCCTGTTGATCTGTGCAAAAGCAGAGACACCTCCCTGGACAGCAATGGCCCTCATCTCAGGCTACCAAAATACTATAAACCTATAACTTTATTTTTCATGCAAATAAGACAGATGGGGAGCCCAGCCCACATGGCTCATGGTTGAGAGTCAACCTATGAACCAGGAGGTCACGGTCCAATTCCCAGTCAGGGCACATGCCTGGGTTGTGACTCGATCTCTAGTAGGGGGTGCGCAGGAGGCAGCCGATCAATGACTCTCATCATTGATGTTTTTATTGCCCTCTCCCTTTCTCTCTCTGAAATCAGTAAAAACATATTTGAAAGAAAAACAGATGGGGATACCATATCCTTTTTTAGGGCATCTTGTTTACTGTACAGGGAAAAAGTGAGAACAATCATTTCACCTACAAATGTATAATCTTTAAGACAGGGATATGTATCTAAGGGTATCTTCCTTGGCAACAGATAAAATTTAAATACAGAAATTGGAGGGGGATTAATTTATAGCAAAATTATTCCATTGAGGGTGGGTAAAAGGAATCAGAAGAAGAAAACACGCAAACTGTTAAATATATTTGAATATGTCAGAAATTTGCAGTAAATGTTTATATGTTTTGGCCCTATATCCGGCTTTCTGGTTAAGTTTGGTATTTTGAGTGAAATATTTATCATCTCTGCCTTTCTGTTTCCTCATCTGAAACTAGATGAAATCTGTATCTCTGAGTTGTTGTGAGAGTCCAATTAAATGGGGCAAATTAATAATAAAAAACTGTGAAAATGATGAGTAGTGTATAAGAGATAAACATAATATTTTTACTCTTGTCATTATTTAGAACTTTATTTAAAATATATCATCTATTTTCGCTAAGATATTCACCATAAGAAATGTGAAGGAAATGTTTGTTACAATAAAAACTTCCCCATCATTTTCTAAGTCAAGTCATGAGTGTCTTTTTCCTTTCTGAGTTGTAGAATACTAGACATTCTGGAGTCTAAGCTACCCAGCTTTCAGTGGTTAGAATGTTCAGCTAGAATTAAAATTTGGTCCTGTTAAAATTTACTATTTTCATGAATAAAATTTTTCTGATTTAAAAGTCATGGAATAATTTGCACTAAACTAACAAACAACTACTAAGTAGGGACTGACAGAGAAATGTCTTCACTTCTCCAGATATAACTGATGTGTACTCAGGGGGAAACTGCTCATATGAACAGGAGCTTTCAGTAGAAAAAACTAAGCTATGTAATTTATGTGGCTCTTTATAGTGTTTTAAGATAATGAATGTTTTGTCAACACTTTTTAGAGCATTTTAGAAATAAAATCTCTATATTCCAATTTCTCTATTTCTCCTTTGGTGGAATCTGAATAACAGAAGTCCTGCTGTGCAGGTAACACCCTTTCTAATGCAACAATAAAAGACATTTAGAATAGCCATGGTTTGATGACATTAATTATAACAATTACTTCTACAATAAATACTTGTACATCTAGGAAATTCAAATTCATCAAAATCTGCGAGACTTGCAGTTTTGTTCTGAGTAAACATACTCCCATTTTCTATGTGAGGAAACTGCAGCTCATTTTTGCTAAAATGATGTATCTCATAATCAGCAGAGCCAGGCCCTGAACACTAACATGACGCCTTTCCAACTATATTTTATATTCTCAGTTAAAACCACTAAATGTGTAATTGACTCATCTTTATGTTTTTAGTTTTTAAATCTCTACAAGTGCTGCATGGAGCCTGGTTCCTCTGCCTCCATGCCCGCTGCACTGATCCCTCACCTTTTCAGGGGTGCTGCAGGTGACTGCTTATTTTGTATGAAGCATTGACAATGTGGTTGACCAGAGATGAGAAACATAATGGCACCAAGTTCACACTTATGTCTTTGGTGAAGAGATATTTCCAAATATACCACAAACAGGAAAAGATCCAACTTTCACCCAGTAATTTCTCATTAATGTAGAGAAAGTCAGTACATCTGATTTATTGGGAAATCTTTCCTTTCCAGAACAGAAATGTGCTCATGTCTGGGGTTTTATTTTCTACTCAATTAAGTGATGTATATGTTATTCTGGATCATAAGTGTTCTTTCTAAAATAAATTATATATATATATATATATATATATATATATATATATATGCATATACAGTGCTAATGGTAAAATAAAATTGACAAGTTAAAAATGAAATGTCAGCAATATAAAAATTGTAAAGCTGTTATAGCAATATTAACCCACCACACAGCACGCAACATCTAGGTTATGGAGGGTTTACTGGCCTAAGTAACAAACCAAAGCCTTCCTCTGTGAAAATGAGAATACGAGGTTTTGATCCAATTTCCGTGGCATCATCTGCTGCTGCTACATCACGGCCGGCACCTCAGTTAGCATCGCGGCAGAGGGGCTCTGCCTCGGTGCTGCGGGGCTGTGACCTGCCATCCAGGCTCTGTCTTTCCCTAACTCTGGGCTTGACTGTTCGTTCATCTCCTTGCCTCTCAACACTCTTATCTCTAAAGTGGGGGAGATATTTCCATGTTGCACAGCAGCAGAGTCAGGTAACCTCTGATGAACTAGGACAGTAATTCCGTTCCCGAGGGAAAGGATTCTACAGTTAACGTAAAAGGACATGGCAGGATGCAGAACAATCTCAAATGGGCATGGTCACCACCCTCGCTCACCAGGCGTCTAAGTTCTCATTATGTTATTGAATTAATGCTTTACTTTTAAACATATTTTAATTCACTTTTAAAATTTTAGGCTTTAAGATTTTGAGATGTACAATAATTTTGGAAAGATGTAAAGAGACAATAAAATTTCTGAAATAATAACATAATCAAATGTTACATACTGATTGAAAATAATTCAAATGTACTTGCCTGGGAAGCGCTGTTTGGAGGCTGGGACAGAGAGAGAGAGAGGGCAGTGGGGCGAGGCTGCTGAGCAACGTAGCTTGAGGCAGACAGTTCTCTTTTCCTGCTCTGGCCTTGCTGTCTCGCTGTCTTATCAATTTGCAAATTGGTAATATCATCTTTGAGCAAACACAGAATTTTTATTTATTTAATTATTTATTTTTTTAAACAAACATACCATAATTAACATGTTGAAGAGTATCCTACAGATAGTAAAATGTATTACCAATATTCTATAGCTTTTTAAAATTTTAGTATTTAAAACTGTTCACCAAAACAATGCATCTACATTTTTAGATGAAATAATAAAAAGATCTATCTGCCCCAATCTACGCTTCAGTTTCATTCCTCAGATGCTATTATTCTAGTGGACAGATTTGTTTATTAGTCACTAGTATGTCTTCAAGTGATGTCCTTCTACTACGGTTTCTTCATTATTATTAATAAGGGAGTGCTCTCCCCATCGTGAGAGAAGTGATGAGCTCTGCGGCTCACATGCACGCCCACGTGCACAGTCACAGTCTCTCTTTCACCCCTAGGATATTGTCTGTCTCTAACCTGATTGAAATAATTAGTAAAACATTATAGCCATGTAACTAAAGACAGTTGCCACTGAAGAATCACAAAGTGTATGGTAATTGTCCTTTCTTTCTAACGTGTAAACTCCATGTGGCAGTGACTGTGCTATTGATTCTGTAGTTGTTCACCCGGAATGTCCTGAGTCCACGCGGTCCCTGGCCCGCAGCCGGCGCTCGGTAAAGAACTGTTCAATGCACAAACTTCCTTCTAGGGGCATCTTTGTTTATTCAATTAATCACTGCTTCTTTTTTCTTTTGCAGTTTACCAATCATATATCTTTATATTTTCTTTTTCTAAAAGCACCTGTAATTATTTTTTCTACTGAAGCTCTGTCCGCCCAGGTAGACCACACTCAGGCCGTTATCCGATTGCTACAGGCCACACGGGCCACTCCTAGGCTGGTCCTGTGAACACAACTGACTGCACGATAATAATAATAAAGGACCTAAGCATTTGTTCATTTCCGCGTAAGTTCAGCCACATATGTGAATTCATTCATGCCATCACTCGTTTATTAGACACATTCGAACACTTACCACGTGCCGACACTGACTGTCACTCCTGGCGAGGCCGTCAGCCAGGCGGTGGGAGGCACAGCAAAGCGGCCGCTGAACTCGGAATGCGAGCGGAAGCGGAGCGGGTGTGCCAAGGAGAGGAGATCTAGAATGCACGGCAGGAGGTTATCCTGGAAATTCTACCCACAATTGGCCCAAGTTCTTTTCTGTTTTGATACAATTTTATTTATTTGGGATACATATTGGGGTGACTGGTTTATAAAACTGCATAGGCTTCAGGTGTTCAATTCTACAACACGTCATCCGTACACTGTTCTGTGTTCACCCCAAGTCAAGCCTCCTTCCCTCACCACTTACCTCCCTTCACCCTCTTCTAATCCACCCCCTTCCTCTGGCGGTCACCACTCTGTTGTCTGTGTCCACGAGTTTCTTTTTTTTCTTTGCTTAATCCCCCAAAGGATAGATGCGCAAAGAGGAAGACGGAAGGGCGAAGTCAGAGCCAGGGCTCCTGAAGCTCAGGAGCTGCAGCGCGGAGCAGAAGCGCGTGGCACAGGACGCTTGCGGGCAGGCTCGGGGCGCGGAGAGGCCCCGCAGGCAAGGAGCTCCAAGGCCACAACGTGTGGCTTTGATGAAGCTTAAGAAAAATATTTAGATTTAAGGTACATCGCTTTGACAACTGTACGTAGGACGCTACTGCACAGGCTAGGAAAGGACTCAGAAGCCCTGAACTTAGAAACTGTCAGTGAAGTTATTGAGAAGGGGGTAGAACTTAGAATTAAATAAGAGATTGAAAGCAAAGGATTCATATCTGAGCAATGATCAGGTCAAAAATCACACATTTAGTGAGGCCATCTTAATACCAGAACTGACAAGTTCTTAGCTGAGTCAATAGTGCTCTTTAGGAATTTAGACACAATTCTTCACAAAAAATAGTTATATCTAATTATTTTTTACTTTGATGAACAAATATATTATTTATTATCTAATATATTATATAGCAATCCTGGCCTTCACAATGATTAATTCTAGTTAAAAAGAAACACACACTACAATCTAACGGTTCAGAACGTTATAATTAGAGACAGGTCAGAGAGTAAGAGCAGGACACAGAGAAGGTCAGTGAAGGTCAAGCATAATGTCTCTCACGCATTACTTACTTTGATTTTTCAGACATGTAAAACCAAATAGGTCTCCCAAACCAAGGTTAAAGTGGAAAGTAATTGTTAGCATTTCGTTAACAAAACTAATTGACATCTAAAGCCTGTGCTGTGGCTGAATACATTGTAAACCCATCTTTCCAATATATTATTTAAAAGAAAGCAAATGGGATAGAATTAAAGAAAGAAATGAGCAGTGAAAAAGAAGAGTTAGTTTAAGTTCTACTCGACTGTTGTTTCTTTGTTTTGAATGTAACACCACATGAAAATTTATATTAATGAGCATTTACAGTGTGAGCATGGAGAACAGCAGACCACAGGGCACTGTGGTTACCCGAGGAGCCCTCCTCCAGGGGGACATGACGTCTTCAGTTTCAGAAACTCCTTTATTTTCATGCCCTTCACGTACCCCTTTGAGCTTTTTCTCTAAACAAAAGAAAAATAAGCAAAAATAATTCATTGTACATTTATGTGTGTGCTTCTTCTGATCTGGTTGACAATGTCCAATTCTTTATTGCCACAAAATTGTCACCACAGAAAGTCTCATGCCACTTAGTGTCATGGTGGAAAATAGTTATTAACCAATAAAATCCCTGCGTGTAGATTTCAACTTAAAGTCGTGAGGTGGCGGAAGGCAAACATCAGAAAGAAGTTGCTGGGAGTATATGGGAACCAAGCAGGAGCCTGGGAAAGCAGGTTGCATGCCGCACTCAGGGAAGCTTCCCATCCTTATTATTCAGACTATTAATATTAATGGATTCTGGAAGACAAAGTTAGGAACCGGGTCTTCCATCTTGCTGTGCAGAAACTGAATATTGCATGATACAGAATAAATGGAGTGTTACTGATGCAATTTTGTCTCAAATGAAGCTATGCCCTTACCCTCACTCCCTCTTTCCTAGTTGGAGCGCAGGCAAAAAGTAGCATGAAAAATAAATAATGCAATCCTATCTTGCAAAATCTGATAGACATGAATTGGGGAAGCCGTTTGCCCGGGTCCCAATTCATAAGCAAGGTTGCACTCCCCCAGCCCCGAAGGGTGCAGATCTGTCCATCGACAGTGCAATTTGAAATGATTTAAAAGTGAAAGACTTACTACAGGTTTTTCTTTTTTTTCCCTTTTTACCCACCACAGAGGTGTTTGCTCTCATGTCTATGAAAAATTAGGCATGGGATTGAAATGGACTGCCTGGCGTCATTGGTGTAAAGTTCCCATTTTTCATTAAGTGCTGTGAGGCTGAGTGATTTCATAAAAAGGTTTTTAGTGCACGAGGCATAGGATATTAAAGATAATAAAGATAGGTTACTCCACCACCCAGGAGGGGACATTTTTCTAAAGGAGCTAAATACACAGCCATTTCTTAACAGCCGGGGAGGCTCACACATTCAGCTTTCGGTATTTTCTATTAATGACACATCTCATTTAGAACTGTGAGGGGGAGTTGAAATTGGTATATGTTGGATCAAATGATGATTTCTGCTGTATTTACATGCATATATGCATGAAGGAAAAAAAAACTTTGTGGTGGCTCAAAACTACTAAGAAAAAAGAGAAGAACCTGCTGTCCCCCCAGCATTGCAAAATGAACTTCAGCAGCAGCATTTGTCAAAAGGTGTACAGATCATTACCCATATTTATGTAACAACGGTTGGCTCTAGTGCATTTTAACATGAAGGAGAAACTACGTTATATTCCTTTAATGTGGTCAGTATCTTCTTGGTGATTTGGATGCTTTTTAAACCATTGTGGACACTTTTCATCTTCCTGTTTGCATTAAAAATCACCACAAGTGCCAGGGTCCAGCCCCAGTGGTCCAGGGGTCCCCAAAGGTGTGGACGGCCTGGGCGAAGAATGAAGGACACGGAGACAGCGTTCAGAGCGCCAGGACAATCAGCTTCTCCCTTTATTGCTTTGTTACAACTGTATTTATACTATTTGATTTTATTGCTGGTTAAACAACATGACGTCATGCTTTGTTCCGGTTTCTGTTTTGGCCTTTCACAGTTAATGAATATGCCTTCTGATCTGACCTCTGCTAAAGAATTTACATCTGTTTAGGTGTGTTGATTTTAGTCTTACCTATTGTTTATATTTCTATAGGCTATTCTACAGGTTAACCTCTAGTTTGTTATTTATATTCTGAAGTTACTATTTTATTGCTCTACCATATAGCTAAAAGAGAATAACTAAGCCAGCTTTTCTTCTATGAAGGTTATGGGAGTCCTAAGTAAGGGCTCTGGAGCTTGCACGTGATTGTTTTTAGCTGTGGTGACTGACCGCCTGTCTGGCACCTGCCTCAGTCTCTCCGCTGACATTCCCCGAAGCAGCCAGTCCTGTGTATGGTAAGGGTTCAGGTGTAGATTGAAATAATCTCTTTCCTTGTGGGGATTCCCAGAGTTTTCCATTAATATGAACATCCCCAGTAATACATTCCTCACTGGGAACTCCCTGGTGGCCTCCCTGTGGATGGCCCTGCGCTGCAGAGTCAGCAGGGGCCCCAGCCCAGGCCTCTTCCCTGGTGGGAAGGCCCCCGGGGTCGTGGGCCTAACAAGTCCTAACTCTTCTGCTCACAGTCTGAGTCTAAGTTCCTCATAGGCGCCACATGATATCTTTGTACTACTTGGGGCTTTTACAGGGTCATTGTCTTGTCCAGTTCTACCCGACTCCCCTGTAGGGAAAAGTTTCCAGCTGGGACAATGCCCTTTTCTGGTGCAGTGACTCGGGTAAGGACGCAGAGCGTCAGGAAGGGGAACGAGCATGGGACGAGGGATGTGCCAACACCAAGTCCCATGGAGCACTGGCTGTGCAGATGTCTCCTCCTTGAGGACTGTGTCAAGCAGCAAGGATGGAACGGCTTCCGGCATACAAGAAAAGCATTTGCACAAGGCAATGGTTCAGAATTACATCCAGAAAATGAAAGTGCAATATGTTTGGTCTGCTAAAAGTACAACTGGTGACGCTCCCAGGAGAAATGAATTAATTGGGATGTCAGGATGAAGGCAGTTGGAGAGACTTAAGAGAAGATCATTATATTTATCTTGAAAATTTTAGCATAATTTCATAACTAACTTTTAACAATCTTACCCTAGTTCAGTGGTCAGGAGAGAAATAGAATAGAGAAAAAAATGCTGTTCCGAAAATGGTTCCTAAGCGACATGGATTAGAAGAGCCACCTCAGAGCCAAGCCCACAGCCTGGCTTCTGTAAGTCTGGATTTTCTTCTGTAAAATCTCTAGACAGAAGAGCGCTCCAGATATGTTGGTGGCATCTTTGGAGCTTTTAAAGTAATTACAGAAAACTATTCAAAATGAACTGTGAAATATACCAGGTTAATGAAAGGCCGCCGCTCTGTGGTCCCAGCAAGCAGCCGGCTGTCAGCAGCTGGCCCCGTGCGACGGGCACAGGCCTCCCGAGGGGCGGGCCTGCGGGGAAAGGCCTGGCGTCGGCCCGCAGCTCCGCGCTCCGCCCCCCTCGGCACTTCAGCAGGAGCCCCGAGAGCCGGGTCCCGAGGGGCGGGCGCCAGGCGCCCCTGCGCGCTCCCGCCTCCCGCTGCCGGAGGCCGGCTGCAGGTGCCCCCGGGCCCGTGGGCCCGCGTCCTTGGCCGCCTCCCGGGCCCGGCCGTTAGCAAAGCTCCCGGGCGCGCGCTTCCCCCGGGCGGCGGCGGGGGCCGAGGGAGCGCCGACGGCCCGCGGGGCGCGCTCTGCACACCCGCTGCGCTCCCCGCGACGGGGCGGGCGGCTCCCGGGCCCTGGGCACCGGGCCCTGCAGCTCGGGCGGGCCCGCGAGGGCCCTGCGGACAGCCTCGCTCCGGGGACCCTCCTCCGGCCCCTGAGGCAGGACTTCATCTCAAAGGGCGGCTTTCAAATGACAAAGAGGAGCCCGCCGCCCGCAGCCGTTGCCCCGGGGGCGCGCGTGGCCCCTGCGGGGGCGGCGCCCAGCTCCACGCACGGCCTGGCCTCGGCCGCCCGCGGTGCCCACGGCGCGGAGCGGCTTTGAGGAGGCACCCGCGGGCATCGCTGCGGCCCCAGGGCCCTTCACAGCCCTGTGTCTGTCTGTCTGCCTGTTGCTGGAGGAGACAGGTGCTCACACACAAAAAGGGTTTATATTTTATGTCTTATTGTCGGGCGAACATTTTTTTCATTTCTGAAAAGTGTGTACTGCTGGACATGTCTAAGTATGACGCAGACTGGAAAAGAGTTAAACCTGAGGGACGGGACAATGAGTAACGTTATCGTGAACATGAATGTCAAACAGAAAAGACATGTTTTCAAGCAGTGCACTTGCGAGGGACCGCGAGGGGACAGGGAACCCGCAGCGGCCGGGCGACGGGGGCCGCGCCCACCGGCTCCTTGGCTGTCATTCGGGGCGATGCCTCCCTTAACTTTCGGAAACACTATCGTCTATCTTTCCCTATAATTCAAATATCATAAAACTTACCCATTTAGCAGGTGCAGTTTTTAGTTTATAGTGTATTCACAGATTTGCTCAAACATGATCACAATCTAAATTTAGAGCAGTTTCTTCATCTAAAAATAGGCCCACAGTCATTACCATTCGCCCTCTTTTATTCCCAACCCCATACTCCTGGTCCTAGGCAAACATTAATTTATTTCCTTTCTCTATAACTTGTTTATTCTGAATATTTCATTTAAATGGAAGTATGCAAAACATGGTCCTTTGCAGCCTCTTTTTTTCACTTAGCATAATATTTCCAAGTACATCCATGTTGTAGTTTGTATCAATAATTCACGTATATTTACTGATGAACAACATTCCAACATATGGAAATACCGTATTTTGTTTATTTATTCAGCAGTTGACAAACATCTGGGTTGTTGCTACCTTTTGGCTATGAACATTCACATATAAGGTTTTGTGTAGACATATTTTTCATTTCTCCTGGATACATATCTAGGACTAGAATGGCAACTTTATGTTTAGCACTTTAAAGGAAATGTCAAACAATTTTTCAGAGGCTGCCCATTTTACAATCCCACCAGCAAAGTATAAAAGTTCCAGTTTATCTGTTTTCTCGCTAATACATGTGATTGTCTGTATTTTTTTTATTATAGCCGTCCTAGTGTGTGAAGTGGTATCTCTGAGGTTTTGATTAGCATTTCCTTAACGACATGTTTATCATCTTTCCATAGAAGATACTGTGTATCTTCTTTGGAGAAATATCTATTCAAATAGTTTTCCTATTGTTAATGGAGTTGTTTCTCTCTTTATTAATCAGTTGTAAGGTACCTTTATGTACATTAGATATATCCTCTATCAAATAAATACATTATTTATAAATAGTTTATCTATTCTGTGTGTTGTCTTTTTACTTTTCCTTTGTGGTGTCATTTGCAGCAAAATTTTAACTTTAATATAGTCTAACTTACCTATTTTTATTTTTTATTTGACTTTTGGAGTTACACCTAAGAAACCAGCACCTATCCCAAGATCATGAACACTTAACATGGGTTTAATTCTTAATTTTATATTTTTAGTCTTTCCATTTAGGTGTGTAATACATTTTCACACAATTTTTATGATGTGATATAAGGGTCCAAATTTATTATTTTTTTATCTGGATACCCTGTTGGCATAGGATCACATATGGAAAGGAATATTCTTTCCCCATTGAATCGACTTGGCATTCTTATTGAAAAACAATTGAACATGAATAGATAGAAACATCTATAATTTGTTAAATGGTTGGAGAAATCAAAGATGTCTGAGCTGAACAAATCCACACAGTAAACATGGGAATGTTTTTGTTCATAAAACAAAGATAATGAAGTAACTATCTTGTGTCCTGATTAATTGAATTTTCTAGTTTTATTTAATAAACAATTTATGTAAAACTTTTTGAATACTTATTCTTCCATTAATTTATTACTTTTTAAAATCATATGTTTTTTTGTTTGTTTTTTAAGAGAGAGAGAGAGAGGAAGAGAGAGAGAGAAACGGTGATGAGACAGAAACATTATCAATCAGCTGCTTCCTGCATCCCCCCTACCGGGCATGTGCCTTCATTGGGAATTGAACTAGCGACCTCTTGGTGCACGGGTCAACACTCAACCACTGAGCCACACTGGCTGGGTGATTAATTTATTATTTTAGCATTACATTTTTGTTTTGTTTTCATTAAGTGGCTATTCACTTGAATAGTTTTTTCAAAATAACTATTTCCATTGTTTCAAAACACCTTAATGAAAAGGTATACGTAATGGAAAGTTATATTTTGTAAGTTAAATATCAATTAGAATTAATGAATGGAAATATATCACTATAAACATATTAAACCTTTGTAGATATAATGAATAGATATATAAAATATGAGATCATTGATTTTACTTATTTTTTTTATAAGGTATAAGCACAAAAAAATGAATTACCTTAGTGTCCGAAGTTGTCTTATATTTAATTATATAAAGATTTTCATCCTAAGTGGTTATAATTTGTTATAATAATAATTAATTATATGAAACTTGCTGATCTACATGTTTATATAAAAACATAAAACACATATTTTAGTCCAAACGCCTCTCCCACAAGGTCATATATAGCAATAAGTTGATACTTGCTTTGTTTATCTTGTATTGTGTAACCTTGTTTAACACAGTAATTTTAGGAATTTTACTGTATTCCTGTGACTTTTCCCTGGCAGGGCACATGCTTAGAGTGAGGGTTTGATGCCTGCTCTGGTCACCTGCAGGAACAACCAATCAATGTTCCTCCCATTAATGCTTCTCTTTCTCTCTCTAAAAATCAATAATTAAAACAACAACATATTCTCAGGTGAGGATTAAAAAAGCAAAGTAAAAAACAAACAGAAAAAGAACTTACCTTTATGCTTTATCCCTTGGATCCAAGGGTGACTATATGGCATGTCTACTTTTTTCCAACTTTCTGCGTATTCTTACGCTGTTCTCAGCAGAATTTTCAAGGTGTTTTATTGTAATTAGGAGGAATAGAAAAAAAGCATGTCTATTCCTTCTTCCAATAAGCAGGCATGATACCTTAATCCATTTTTACATGGAAAATTCATGAGTTTCCAATGAGTTAAAAATTGATTTTGCACTAATCCATTTTTGCTCTTAATACATGTTTCCCTTTTTGTTGTTGATTAGCTGTTTGTAGCCTTGAAAGGAGATGCCAACTTTTTGATTAAGTCTTAATTATACTTTTAGATGTGTGAATGAGGCAAAATTGCAGAACACTGGACTGAATTTTAGAGATAGATCATCACCCTACAGCTAATTTTTTGTAGAGGTTAAACGAAGTTGTGTGTGCATAACAGTCTATGTGAACATAAAAAGGTGCATACAGATTCACAGCTCTACCGTGTGCACGTGGCATTAGAATTACATCATTGGATCTGCATTTCACTTTGTCTGATCACTTCTTCACTGCTTGAAAGTCCAGAAGAGCCAAGCCCACCAGCTGCCCATCAGAACCACGAGAAAAAGAATTCTCATTCATTCCCCACGCAAAACCCAGGGCCCGGCACGTCCCTGGACTTGGGAAACGTCCCCAGCGGTTGGTGAGTTGTAAAGACAGTGCTGGACCTTGGTCCCGGGCACAGCCACACGGGGCCCTGCTGACGCCGCCTCAGAGTGCGGCTGGCCGTCTCTTTCTTCTTGAACTGAGGCGGCCAGGGCTCACCGTGGAAGGGCACGTGAGGCCACGGGCAGTGTTCAGTGGGACCTTGTAACTTCTCCGTGAGTCATGTAATCAGGGCCTAAGCACTAGGCGGGTGGGGTCTGCAGAAGGCCTCGCATCACAGGATGGCCGCAGGAGGTTTAAAAGAACAGAGGCAGGCAGGTAAGGCTGTTGAAGGGTGGAGGGAGAAGCGCTACGTGGCAATTATTGAATAAGGGATTTTATGCACTCTGCCTCAATTTCCAGGAGCAATACCAGGTTGATTGCTGATCTTTAACGGGTGGCGAATTATGTGAGGATATGCAGCAGTGCTTCAGGTTGGGAAAGCAGAGATGGAAGAGGGGAGGCACCGAAAGGCTTCAGATAATTTCCATTTTCTAATGTGAGCCCCTGGAGAATGCCTTGCTTATTCATCCGAAACCACCGCTTTCTGACACATAATGGGTGCTTAATAATGGTTACTGGGGAAATAGTAAGATTTGATATTTAAATATCATGTTCAAGTCTCCCTTTTCTGTAGTTGAAGAATCTGAAACCTAGAAAGATAGTTTAACTTGTCCCAGGTTGCACAGCAACCCTGTAAGTTCTAGATGAGCCAGCTTACCACGTCCCAGACTGTGGAATGTATGTTTCAGTACGTTTATTGTAAGATTCTTGAATGCAGTAAATTTACCTGGCTTAATACTGAAGTGCCAGGTTAATAATGCAGAAAAGTAACAATTAATGTTCACTGGATAAAAAAAAACAAAAAAACAGTGATAAAAATTCAAAAAATAGAAAAGAAATTGACTTTGATTCTAAGAAATACAAATCTCATCTCCCCCAGTGTTAATTTGCAATATTAAAGCAAAGAGGTTTTAAATAAGTAGATAGCCTCCTAGGTTTCCAGGCTCTCTGAAGAAATGCTCAGAGGAAATAAAAATGTGTATTCTGCAGCGGGCAGGATATTGACTACATTTCAGCACTTGCCATTACACTTCTAAAACTACAGTGAGAAGTAGCAGTTAAATTCTGAGGCAAGATTTAATAGCAAATAAAATAGAGGACTTTAGTCAATCATCATAAGGTTCTGAAGACTTATCCTGGCTTAATAAGAACTGCAGCAGCACAGATAGCCATAGAGCCAAGATTGATTGCACTACACACAATGATAATAGATCAATATAAACACCAGATAAAATAATAATACTTCTTCTCTTAAATTGCATTAGTTATTTAATTCCAAAACATAGAAAAACATCCAAAATGATTCAAACAGCTCAACCACCAGAAATATTTAATTTTCATTGTTAAAATTATCTTTAAAAGAAATCTAAGATTAATTAATGTGACAATGGAAGAAGCACGATGTTGGAGAAAAACATGACACAGATTTGTGTTGTGTGATATTGCTCACATTTTTCATCTTCGAGGCTTCTCTGTGTCCTTATTTCTAAAAGGAGTGACATGAATAGCATAAAACTATTTGAGAATTAAATTAGAATCAGTAGAATTGTTAGTTATTTATCTTAGATCTCTCTCTTTTTTCTTTTCATCTCTTTCATATCAGGTTCTCTGGCAAGCCAACTCTAAGATGGAAATTGTTATGAATAAAGTGTAGTCAAGAATGCTGCCAGGCTCATCTTCTATAGGCAGGAAATGGGGGCAGGATGGGCAGAAGAAGCTGGACCCAGTACAGTCCCAACAAATATTTAGTTCCCCCCACTATGACTTCTAAAGAGGAGACGGCTACTTGGAGTGAGCCCATGTTGGGGTGGGGGCTGGGCCTTTGTCTCCCATGAAGATCTGTTACTCTAGGTGCTGCCTGGAAGGGGACGTGCCCTCACATGGGGCACCCTCTTCATCTGAGGGCACCTTAGAGTAGGTGCAGATGTGAGGACCTCAGTTATGAAGGCCGATTCTCCGCACCGACACAGCTGACCTTACTGTGGGCACTGAAAGTAAAATATATGACCAGCCTTTGCGGTTAGGACATTGTCACTTGACACACCATTGAACAATGAGATCTGTGGGACTCAGAGAAAACAATCCCGCATCATAAGAAGGAGAAAGATAGACAGAGGAAGAGAAATGTCATGAGGGAGACTGTCACGTCTCTTTCTTTCCCACCCTGGAAATCCTCCTGTATGGCCACAAGCTCGCTGCCATAACAGCCATCTTTTGGAAATTACAGTAAATAGTAGAGTAAAGTCAACCCAGAACCCACATTATACCGTTTTCTTACAGAATTAAACAATTATGAAACTTCCTGTCTGGTGGCTATTTGTGTTATAGAAAATTATCTAACTTTCTGGTGTTTTTATGTTTGTTTGTTTGTTTGTGGAGTGGTGTGTGTGTGCATGTGTGTGTGTGTGTTCTACTTGGAAGGTAAAGCATTCTAATTGATCTAGAGGTTAAAAAGGGTCTGGGATATAGTAAATGCTTAATATTGTTGTTTCCTTTCTTATATAACACGCGTGATCACAAAAAGTATTTTCCAAGATTCAACTGTGTAAACCTCTTAAAAACAAATCATTTTGTAGAGTTGGATTTTCTAATAAAACATCCGATGGGCATAATTTTTCATTATAAAATACAATGCCTTACTATCTCAAAAAAGTCTTCTAAATAGAATTTATACATTAATTGATATCTCTTCAATCTATATAAATAATACTATTGAGGATTGCTTTAGTAGAGGGATAACGTCAGTATCTGGTGAGGTAAGACAAATGACTCCACCTGAGGGACCTCGGACTTTGAGAATCCGTTAGTCTGTGTGGCTCTGCTCGGACTACTCGGCTGCCCAGCATCAAAGGCCCCTGCTGACTGTGTGCTCCTAGCCTAGCCCCGCAAAACTTTATATACTGGGTGGGGCAAACCTGGGCTTGCAGTTGTGAGTACGTGAAACACGGAGTTCATTCTTGCATTATTACTTTTTAATATTGTATGATTTCCACAGGAACTACTGTAACCCTCCTTTCGCCCACCCTGCGTTGCGGTTTTGCCCAAAGGGGTCAGTTGCCGAGTCCTGCTGGAACGTGGTGTAAACTATTCACACAGAGGCTCCAGGAGATTCCCTGGCCACTCTTTTGTACTTGCCCTTCACAAGTGCTCCAGTGGTATTTTTGGCTCATTTTCTGGATTTTAGCTTTTTAGATTCACAAGTTATCAAGAGAACTGGATTACAGGTAGATGATGTCTTTAATCTTTCTTGTTTTTCTTATGTCAGTTCTAATTTCTTGAGTAATAGTATTTTAGTAATTCTTGCTATATATTAATTTCTTTCTGCATTAGGAAAAGTACAAAACACTTCATAATATTTTATATTTCATATAACAAAGTCCAGAATAATGGGTAAGAGTATTTCTGTTTTAAACATAAAAAAATAAAGCAAATGATGAAGATCACATAGTAAATGCTGCCAGATCTGATATTTCAATCCATGTATAAATTCACTTTGTTATGCACTAGATAATTTAAATATTTACACACATGCTCACACATACGCATATATGCATATAGCTTTTCCTGCTTTGAGCTATTTCACATACATGCCAATATCTCTGGAAATCACAGTGGAGTTCAGAATATTTATCCTTATTATGAGAAAAGTGTAGCCAAGGCACTGGAGCCCGCAGAGCAGAATGCAGGCCTGTGTTGAACTTTCTGTCTAGAATATGTATGTCTATTATTGCAAAGCAGTCCTCAGTGCACAGTGTACTATTCCACTGATGTGGGCATGTCACACAGACTTTCGTCATTTTGGAAAAATCAAGCTATTTTTAGGAGAAAAAGACTGTACTTTCTTTACTTTACTTAAATATAGGTTTGCATCTCATTTTCATGAAGCCCTCATGGGTATAGCAGTGACCTAGCATTTCCAAAGCACTTCCATGACAGAAAACAACAGAACTCAGGAGCCAATAAAAAATTATGATGATCAGTGTTATTGCTTTCATAGCTGCATGAATGCTTTTGCAGTGAATAAAATACATGACACTAAATAAATGTAAACAAATTATGAGAACTAAAAAGCTTAAAATGTATAGACCAGACTAGCAATGACATTCAGGGACTTAAAACACGAGGATACTGCTGATGTTCGACGGTTGGGAGGAAGGGAAACAAGTGACCTAGTTCTGACGTTTGCATATTGTAGCATGGCGGTTTTATTTAACCACATCACTGCCATGTAGAGCATAAGAAAGACTCCAGTGATGCAATTCAAAGACCAGGCCATTTAAGGTGAAAAATAAAACACATTAAAAAAAATCACCGATACGTCAGAGCTAGGATATAGTGGAAAACAAATACACAGTTTTTGGTCCCATAGTGCCCACTCTCCTCCTACTCATGCATCCCGGACATTTGTCATCTCAGGAGATTTCTGCTCTCCCAGGTCTGATCATGAAACCCGCTTCCATGTTCTAATAGCCAACTGTTCTCATGCCCTCACATGCCCTGCTGTTCGGTCGTGCTCTGTTCATTCCAACGCCACAGGATGCTGCTCAGACTCCCTCATGGCAGGGTTTATAGTTTCAGTCTTTCTACTGCGCCCCTGGGCCCCTGCACTCTCCTCGCTCTTTATTTAAACTCTCCCAAACACAATCCCAGCTCCTTGCCTCTTGTGTTGTCTCAAGTCAGGACCACTTAATAATCTCAATTTCCACTGTTTTTTAGTCTTCATCATATAGACATTAGCATAAATAGAGAACATTTCAGATCCTATGGGATAATAGGAAAGACATTTTCCAGGTCCATTCACAGCCAAGGACTCCTGTCCTATTGGATTCCCTGCCCTGCCCTGTAAGGCAGGCCCCCTTCTCTCCACCCAGAAATGAGTTCTCAGTGCACGTAGGTTACCCAGAAGGTGTGGAGACGCCAACAAAAATAGAGAGTGTGGCCCAGAAAGAAGAGAGAGGCAATAATGGGTAAAATCAGGGGGTGACTGGAGTTGAACCCGACAGAGAAACTATGAGGGATTCTGTAAATATCTACCTGGTCCAGGGGCAGAAGCGTTTACACCTCACACCCTATTCGTTGCTTAAGGGCCTCCCTCAGAAGGACGTGTATTTAGGTACAACGGGCTCCGGCAACCCGAGGGAAGCCGTCCCGCAGAGATACAGATGCTAGGCGTTGGCATTCAGGCTGGCATGTGTGGACATGGGGGGGGTATGGGCGGGACACCCACAGCATCTGCCGTGATTCAACCTTAACTACATTCTTGGCTCATTTCATATTATGGCTGTAAGAATATCGGATCTTCCCAGCCTCTCCCTGTGTTCACGAATCTCACAGAGCATATGCTCTACTACCAATTTCCTTCATTAGATTTCAACTAATGCAATATAAATCACCATTGCTAAGCATGATAAACACAAGACAATAGCTTTTAAAGCCTCCACTACATGTAATTTACAGAGTTATTGCTTAACTTAACATTATGCCGCCCTGTTAGATTAGGGTACCTTGTTATCAATGTTTCTACCCACTACGTACAGACTTAGCTAAAAATGGCTGAAACAACTGTAAGTGTGACACTTTTATCCCGATTTCATTCCCTCCCACCTCTCCTTGTTTCCTAAAGCAAACTGAATTTTAATAGCATAAGTATCACTCCAAGGTTCTTGACGAAGAGAAATGACAATCCAGAGTATTGAAAAAGTGCCCTTCCCTTCTCAATCAGATATAAGCAGAATGATGTAAGTAATCAGAGCGCAGCTTCGGTGCAGGGTGCACCTCGAGGCTGAGGGAAGAGCTCGGGGGGGGGGGGGGTTTGCAAGCATTAGGCAGTGGAAGGAATCTACTCGAGCATATAGAGCGGCCAAAATGAGAAGAATGAAAAAGGGAAGAATAGAACAAAATGCCATCCCCTTAAATTTTGTGGAGACTTACTTGAGAGCACAACCTTAAATGCTGTGCATTTCTAGAGAAGTAAAAGCATGTGTGGATGTGTCTTCAGTTCATGTGAGCAGAAGGTACATTTTAGAGCCAGCCTGAGAAAAGTCACCCTTCCTAGACATCAGGGGCATTTCTGGTTGAATTGTGAACTGATCTGAGATCCTTCCACTTGAAAAAGTGGATAAGAAATGAGGAATCTTTTTGTTACTGCTCTCATAACTGTTTAATCTCACTTGTTTAACAAAACTTGTGCTGGCTTAACAGTTCACCAGAGGGAGGTTCACTGTGAGTCAGAATAAAGCTTTAGAAAAAACGGCCCAAACTTGGCTCATTCTGATGACACAAACTTCTTGCAAACCCGAGTAATGTGCGGTCCTTTCCACACACGCAGGTGTTCTACCAAGTGCTGACATTTCTCCACTCCTTCAGTGGGAAAGTTTAAAGTGATTTGCTGACAGATGGATTTAAGAATCAGATGACAATGAAACGCAAACAGTTTTACTTTCTGGCAAAAATGTGTGTGTGCACTCATGTGTGTCTTGAACAAAAAATAACCACAACAATTTCACAATTAATGAAGATTTTCTGTGAACACGTTCTTAAAATTCTATAGTCTACTTTAAACAAACACTCTGGACAATGATAATTAAAAATTCTTCCCTGGAAAGATAAAGACTGCTGAGTCTTCAGAAAGCATCTTCGCTCAGATTAAAATTTCCATTTTCCTTTCTTTAGTGTTTGTCTACGTGGAGGGACTAATTAGAACTAATTAAAGTGAGTACGAGGATATCAAACTTTAATGAGTATCTATTCTGGATATATTTTTAAATGAAGTGCAAAATAAGATGCTTTGAAGCTTTTCCCCTTTAGCAAAGTTCAGATAAACAGGAGAGAGGAGTCCATCTCCAAGGTCCAAACCAAAATGGGCCGAGTGACATTTGGGAAGAGAAAACTCCACATGAACACACGTCACCCATGAGTATAGACCACCTGTGATGTCTCTCAAATAGCATAGCAGCTAAATCAAATCACTATGCTAGGAAACACACACACACACACACACACACACACACTATTTAAATGAGCCAGTGGAAGCTGGTTGGTTTGTATGACTGGAGAGCAGGAGAGACACAGTCTTTAAAAAACACCTTACATCTTAGCAGAAGCTGTTTAGTGTCATATCTTTTCCTCAAGGGTTAGAAAAAGAGGACCTGGCTTCTGAGCTACCAACCTCATGGGCAAGTTGTGGGCTGGGGTCCTGCTCATTGGTTAAGCTCCCAGGCCCTGGAGACAACTGCAGCCCCTGGTGCAGGGATGTCAAGGAAATTTCTTTATGAAGATTAAAGACAAAAATAAATGTAAAAGATCTGTAAAATGCTTTGCACACAAGTAGTTATTCTATATATCTTTGTTTCTTCCCCTTTCCATTCTTTCAAGGTCGATTTATTCAAATTTGGCAGAGTATTGTTCTTGTTTTCACAGAATACCAATAAAAATGTAAATTTGTTTGTGTTTTTTAATTATATTTGAAACTCATGCAAATTGAGTCAACCAGGAGTTTTCCAGGTGGAAACCCAAACATAGGACTGGCCTTGACACAGATATCAGAAGACACAATGCCCTCACTGTTCCAATGCGGCGCAACCATATTACGTGAGTGGATTAAAGTCCATTTATAACCTTGCATTTGAAAATAAATCTCAAATTGGGAACATAAAAGACAATTATGCAGACATCATTTGTGAAGGCATTAAACACTAATATGGGTAACATGCTAAATATAATTGGTCTTTCTGGTGATAAATGTAATTTAATTTATGGAAATTACATATCTAAGTTTAAAAATAAAATACAACTAAAGTTACGTAAAGAAAATGGCGATATTTTGCCTAATGCCTCCCCATTGCATAGTCTCACCAAACTTAATCACATTCAAATTTAAAACCTATATTTAGGCCTATACCCTTATGCAGCTAAATAATGTTTTTTTAAAATTTAGAAAATTTCTTGGCTTATCATTATTAGACATCACTTAATATAGTACTCGAAAGTTTATTTCTCTGATACAAAACCATCTCTACATGACATTTTCCCACTATTTTTACATGCTAATATTTTTGTTAAATAGCCATGGTTTTATACATATATATTAATAGCTTAGTCAAAACTTCTGTTAGCAAATTTTTCTCTTATACACACGTCTAAATGTATTCTTGGCATTAATAAACACTTTTTAAAAATATTTTATATTTTATTAGTATTCATTACATTTTTCTCTCTCAAAGCTACATTAGAACTTTCAAATCCTATGCATGTTTTGCAGGTGCTCAAATACCAACATAATCTACCAGTTACATGGACACGTTTCCTTATTTCCTGGGTCTGTTCACACAGCAGCCCGGCATCCTCCTGCGCCCACAGGGTGACGAGCCCTCTGCGCATCACACAGGGCCACCCTCCATGTCCCTTTGCCACTCTGCTGCAGAGGAGCCTAGATCCCATCCCCACTGTTTTTTTAAATGTACTTCCTGGTGTAAGTTAAAACATTATTTCTACAGAGAAGCATCTATTTAGGTCATTCTCCCATTTTTTTTAACTGAATAAAAAGAACGTACAGCCCTAGACAGTTTGCTCAAGGGTTACAGTGTCAACAGCCGGGGTCTGCGCAGGAGGCACGCAGGCAGTGTGTCCCTCACATGGAAGCTTCTCCCTCTCTCTCTCTCTCTCTCTCTCGCTCAAAAGCAATGAAAAAATACCCTCGAGTGAGGATTAAAAAACACACAACAAAAAAACAAAGAGGACATGCAGATCTGAGCTATTGTAAACTGTGCTGCTATGAACATAGGGGTGCATATATTCTTTCTGATTAGTCTTTCAGGATACTTAGGATATATTCCTAAAAGTGGGGTCACTGGGTCAAAAGGCAGCTCCATTTCTAATTTTTTGAGGAACCTCCACACTGTTTTCCACAGTGGCTGCCCCAGTCTGCATTCCCACCAGCAGTGCACCAGGCTCCCCTGTCCCCACACCCTCCCCAGCACATGTTTGTTGATTTGTTGATGGAGCCATTCTGACAGGTGTGAAGTGACACCTCATTGTGGTTTTAATTTGCATCTCTCTGATGATTAGTGACATTGAGCATTTTCTCATGTGTCTCTTGGCATCTGTATGTCCTCTTTGGAGAAGTGTCTGTTCAGGTCCTTTGCCCATTTCTTAATTGTGTTGTTTGTCTTCCTCTTGCTGAGTGCTATGAGTTCTTTGTACACTTTGGAGATTAGCCTCTTATCAGATGCATCCTTGGCAAATATGTTTTCCCAGACCGTGGGGTTCCTTTGTATTTTTAGGCTGTTTTCTTTTGCTGTGAAGAAGCTTTTCAGTTTGATGTAGTCCCATATGTTTATTTTTTCCTTTGTTTCTCTTGCCCTAGGAGATGTATTAGTGAAAAGTCCACTACGTGGGATGACTGTGACTTTACTGCCTCTGTTTTCTTCCAGGATTTTTATGGTTTCTCAACTTACATTTAAGTCTTTTATCCATTTTGAGTTTATTTTTGTGTATGGTGAAAGTTGGTGGTCTAGTTTTATTTATTTGCAAGTATCTGTCCAATTTTCCCAGCACCACTTATTGAAGAGACTGCCTTTTCTCCATTGGATGCTCTTGCCTCCTTTGTCAACTATCAACCGACCATAATGGCGTGGGGCTATTTCTGGAGTCTCTGTTCTGTTCCATTGATCTATATGCCTGTTGTTGTACCAATACCATGCTATTTTGATTACAATGGCTTTGTAGTACAGTTTGATATCCAAAAGTGATCCTTCCTCAAGATGGCTGCAGCTATTTCATGTCTTTTTTGGTTCCATATAAATTTTTGGAATATTTGTTCTAGCTCTGTGAAATATGCTGTTGGTATTTTAATAGGAATTACATTGAAGAGCCCAAGTGCCCATCAGTAGATGAGTGGATAAAAAGGCTGTGGGACATTTACACCATGGAATACTACTCAGCTGTAAAGATAAAGAATCTCGTACCCTTTGGGACAGTATGGAAGGACCTGGAGGATATTATGCTAAGAGAAATAAGCCAGGCAGAGAAAGTCAGAATGGCTCCATCAACAAATCGACAAACAACAAGTGCTGGCGAGGGTGTGGAGAAAAGGGAGCCCTGGTGCACTGCTGGTGGGAATGCAGACTGGGGCAGCCACTGTGGAAAACAGTGTGGAGTTTCCTCCAGAAAATTAAAAATGAAGCTGCTTTATAACTCAGAGATCCCCCTTCTGGTAATATATCTTAAGAATCCTGAAACACCAATCAGAAAAAATGCATGCACCCCTATGTTCATAGCAGTTTTAAAATGAAAGATCTCTTACCTTATGAGACAGCATGGGTGGACCTGAAGAATAGTATGCTAAGTGAAATAAGCCAGTGAGAGAAAGACAAGTATCCCATCTAATGAACAAAACAAACTGACAAACAAAACAGATCCAATGACACAGACTTAGAAATTTCAGAGGGAAAGTGGTGGCAGGAAGATATTAACCAATAACTTATACGTATATCTGCATAGCCCATGGACAGACAGAAGCACAATGAAGGCCTGGGGAGAGGGTGGGAGCTAGATGGGGGGTCAGTGGGGGAAAGGAGACATCTGTAATACTTTCAGCAACAAAGGTAAATTTTTAAAAAACACGATTTCTAGTAGATTTTTAATTAGAGATTGGCATATATTTTTTAAACCTTGTGAATTTGAAAATATATTTAATGTATATTCAAGATTAATATTAAGCCAAATGTAAAACCTACACTCAAAGTAATTTTTCCTTAAAATATTTAAAATGTGGCTCTACTAGAACCCTATGTTATTGCTGAGGAATCTGATGATAACTGACTTAGAAATGTCTATTAATATAGAATATTTTCCTGTGTAACTAATATGTATATGATCTTGTAGTACTGTGACAATCAAAACAAAATGTACATAATCTACTGTATGTAGAAAATGAACCCTAGTAACAAGATGGTAAGGGGGATTCACAGACATTCATATAAATATAGTGTCTGAAGGCAATATTAAGGAGAGTCATTTTTTTTACTAGAGTTAAGAGTATTGTACATACCTGGCTTGCATTCTTGGCTCTACAACTTGCTAACTGTGCAACCTTGGGCAAAGTAGCTTATCTTTCTTAGCCTGAATGTTGTTAACTGAAAAATAAAGATAATATCTGCATTGTAGATTTATTTTCTTTTTTTGATTAAGTCAAGTCTTTAAAATCAGTTATGTCATCTATTTTAGGTGGGCCTATTTCACTTTTACAAATGAATAAATTGGAGTGTTCTTGCAAGCTGACTTAACAAAAAGCTAAACTTATTTTCATATAAAATGAAAAACATAAAATAAAATAATGTTTTATGCTAACCATAAATTCTATGAAAAACATATAATCAATGGTGACAAAATATATTTATTAAAAACAAAAAATGTTTCAACAAACTCAATAAACAGGTGAATTGCTTTAAACTGTGCTTTAAAAAAATTAGATAATTAAGTGTACACAATTTGAAGTACAAAATAAAAATAATACTAAAGAAAAAATGTAAATTAAAATAGAAGAAACATTTATTAAAAATAAAAAATATGATTGACTACTTTCTTTTTAAACAATTAATATGTTTGAAAGTACAAAAAACAGCAGTACATCATATTTTAAATCAAAAGGGTAAAACTGAAAGAACACAAATTAAATCCCTCATTACACATGCCAATTATTTGCATTATAATTATACCTTGCAACCAAGGCTAGAAACTCCCTGCAACTATGCAAATATGCTTACAGTTAATATTTTTTCCCTGATAAGCAATATAACATGTCAGGCTTTTTATCTCTTCTTCTTTTTTTTTTGACAATTTCAACCCACTAGAATATTTCCTAAGTATTCATCTTATTTTATCCCCAAAGATTAAAGACTTAGCCTAGCTGGTAATCCCATTATCTTGCATGATAAAGGCAAAGTATGTTTGGCCATCGCCTGCAGAACTCAAAGGATTTATTATGAGTGAGTATAAAATCCAATTAATTCTCAGTTTTCTTAGCAGCCACGTGGATCATTAGTTTATACACTTGAATGCTTATGTTTATCACCATTTCACCAGGAGATTTATATATATATATGTATATATACTTGATTTGATTTGATTTGGTTCAAAATAAAATTATTTAGAATGAGATTGGTTTATGTGAATACATTTTTAAAATGAAGTGTTCCATATGGAAAAAAGAACAAGAGATCATCTATTTTATAAAGATAAATGGGTTGGATTCATGCATTATTATATGGCTCCTTTCAAGATCTGAGCCAGGAGGGAATGTTCTTCAGAATGAATCCATAATTTACATCCAGGGAGGAAAATCATATTCTCCCAGTCTTTATCACAAGCCCCTTTAATGCACACACACACACACACACACACATACACACACACCCCCCACAACATTTGGGGGGGATTTTAAAATACAAATTTGCTTTTATTTTTTACTTAATATGTTCATTTTAGTTTTAAATAAATAGTTGGAGTCTATGTACTAATATTTGATTTTGGAGTTTTATGCCTACATTCATACAGAGAAATGTATTGGGTTGACATCGGTTAATAAAACTATATAGGTTTCAAGTGTATAATTCTGTGATACATAATCTACATATTGCATCGTCTGCCCACCGCCCAGAATCAAGTGTCCTGTCATCACCGTGCATTTGACCCCCTTTGCCTTTCACTAACCCCCCCTTCTCTGGCGACCACCATGCTGGTGTCTGTATCTATGAGTTTTTGTTTTTCTAGTTTGTTCACTTGTTGCTTTCGGTTTTAAATCCCACATATGAGTGAAAGCATATGTTACTTGACTTTTTCTGTCTGACTTATTTCGCTTAGCATGATATTCTCAAGATCCGTCCATGTTGTCACAAATGTGCCTTTCCTTATGGCTGAGCAGCATTCCATTGCGTATTTGTGCCACATCTCTGTGCAATCATCTATGGAAGGACGCTTCTGTTTTTTGTTTTTTGTTTTAATGTCTTGGTCACCATGAATAATGATGAACATGGGGTGCCTTTGTGAATAAATGTTTTCAAATTTTAGGGGTAGATACACAGAAGAGCGATTGCTGAGTCATATAGTAACTCTGTTCTTAAATTTTTGAGGAACCTTCAACTGTTTTCCATAGTGGCTGTACCAGTTACATTCCCACCAGCACTGAATGAGGGTTCCTTTTTCTCCACAACCTCTCCAACACTTGTTATTGTTGATAATAGTCATTCATTTTGATAAGTGAAATCTGGCTGAAATAGGAGAATTTAGGCCAATAATCAGAGACCTAGCTTTGCCTATCAAAGTCTTAATGCTCCAGTGAGGTTTTTCATAAGAAGATAATATTTGGTAAAACAGTTACTAGCCTTGTTAAGACATAATAAATATTAATAAATGATTACTATGGCTGTTACTTTACTGGTGTTACTCTTAAATAACTCAGCATTTATTTCATGGTCTTGGGAAAATGAAATTCCCAGATGGGAATTTTTAATGGGACACTTAATATATTGTCTTAGGTTACCTTGGGGTATTAGATAAGGGAAAATAGGAGTTAAAATTAAGAAGCTTATTTCTAGCTGTTGAAAATAAGAAAGCCTGTCCCCTTCTATCTTTTCTTTCAGAATTTATTCTCTGTCTTTTACAAATGTACATAAATATTTTTAATGGCTACATTACCTCTTGCTTTTTCAAAACTCAGGAATGTTTCTTCAAGGCCTTTAAAGTCCTCTCTTTGAAATTTAATAATCAAAAAAGTAATGTGATACCTCCACTTTCCTGAGAGGGGATGGGCCTAATTCCACCTATTACCTGACTCCAAACTGCAAAAGCACCTACTCTATTTATTGAATGGACTATATCCACTTAGTTATACAAAGACTGAAATTTTGTTCTGTCTTTTGGAATTCAACAAATTGCTTATTTGCTGAATATCCCCCATCACATTCTGGTTTAACACTTATTAAATAATAAAATTGTTTTTGTTTTTATTTTTATCTTCTACCTATGTAGAGATGTTATTCTAGATTGGGAGAAGATTCTGTTTTTAATAATAACTCGCAACAAATCAATATTCTCCCTCCTCCTGAATGTCTACATGGCACCCTCAAAAGCTTAAGGTTGCAAGAGATCTTGGGTGAGAACAACACCTCAGCTGACCATTTTGTCTCTTTGAATCCTTTGGCAGTAATGTGAGTAGTGGATTCTGAGTGGAGCTGGACAGACTTCAGTTCAACAATATAATCTTTCAATAGGAAAGTTTTCTGATGAAAGCTCTTCAAGAAAATGTTAGCATCCTGAAGTTTTCTGTAAGTATAAAAGAGAGAATTTGTACCGGACACTTGTTAAAAATGGCAAGACAGATTATACTCAAGTTACTGCAATGGTGGAGAGAAATTTAAATATTGAAATGAGTTTAACTTAGAATACAACAAAGACAGCTAGCATTTAGAGCCAACAAGTAGAGTGATAAGATCATTGGATGAAAAATTACAAAGAGGAACTTGATTAGGCATAGAGGTAGAAGAATCCTTGCTAAAAAGGCCAAAAGAATTCATGCTGAAGGCAAGCCAAGGACTGGACTAAAGACGAGACCTACTGGCCAAGAGGGTTCAGAGGAGCATGCCTGAAGCCTGGTCAAGGAAGGAGTCCTTGTCATGGTTCCTACCAGCTATCACTTAATATTTTGGCTGAAATAAGTAAAAATGTGAAGAAGGGAAAGAATCAGAACTGAGATCTGGGAAGCAAAAGTACTGCTAGAATCTGCCAAAAACAAACTATAGAAACTTTAAAATTATTTGTGACCTCGTTAGAACCTATGGAACTCTGAGCCTAAAAATAAAAATCCAAGGTGAGAGGCAACAAGTGTTTATTTGAGATCACAGATTGCAATTTGGGGGCACAGATTCAAGCAGAAACCCAAATTGTATTTCAATTACAGGGTGAAGGCAAAGGGTTTCCATGAGGAAAGGAAAAGTGGTAGAAGAAACAAATTTCTAATGGTATTGACAAGTGAGTTACTCCGTAGCTATATACATGGCTCGTTACTGATTCTATCTTCAGAAGGAATGTCTGTATTCAACAGTACATATGACCAGGATGTCTGCTTTACTGTTACTTTTAGAAATAACTGTTTATAAGACAATTTTGCTTTGACCCAGTCCAAAAGTTATTTTGCCCAGTCCAGGCATCCCGAAAGTTCAAGACTCTCAAGCAGTTCCTCTGGAATTGCTGCTCTGGCTCCATTTTAAAATGACTCCACTTATGTCAAGTTTTCAGAAATATAATAATATAGATATTTAAAAGGTCCTCATAAGGAACTTACTGAGGTAACTGTTTTCTTACCTTTAGAAATATTTATCATATTTGTTGTTGCTATCGATGCTTTTAAACTGTCTATATTGACAAAAATGACATCTACAAAGAAATGCAATTTTATCTTTTCCTCCCCAATCTGAACACCTTTTATTTCCTTTTCTCCCCTTATGGAATTAGATAGAACTTCCAGTAAAATATTGAAAAGCAGTAGTGAGAGTGGCCACCCTTTCCTTGTACCTGATCTTGGTGGTAAAGCTTCGAGTTTTTCACTGTTAAGTAGAATGTTAGCTGTAGCTTTTTGGAGATAGTCTTCATCATAGTTGAGAAAATTCCCTTGTATTCTTAGTTTACTGAGAGTTTTTATTTTTAATGGTTTTTGAATTTTGTCAAATTATTTTGCATTTATTGATATGATCATGTGATTTTCTTCATTAGCCTGTTGGTGTGATGGATTAAATTAATTCATTTTTGAATTCTGAACCAGTTTCACATACCTAGGTCATCCCACATTGTAGTGCTGCATACTTCTTTTTATACATTTCAGGTTCAATTTGCTTATATTTTATCAAGTTTTTTTAAAATTTTTCTTTATGTTCATGAGGGCTTTTGGTCTGTAGTTTCCTTTTCCTGTGATATCTTTGTCTTGTTTTAAAAATAGAGAAATGTTGACCTTATAGAATGAGTTAGAAAGTATTTCTTCAGCTTTCTTTCCTAAATGTTTGATAGAATTAACCAGGGAACTCATCTGAGCCTCGTGCTCCTGTTTTGGAAAGTTATTAATTATGGGTTAAATTTCTTTAATATATACGTAGGCCTATCCAGGTTGCCTCTTTCTTCTTGTGTGAGTTTTTGCCAGTTTGTGTCTTTCAAGGAACATATTTGTTTCATAGTTATCAAATTTGTGGATATAAAGTTGTTCACAGTATTCCTTGGTTATTTTTTTAGGGCCATTGGATCTGCAGTGATGTCCCTTCTCTCGGTTATGATATCAGTAATTTGTTCCTATCTCTTTTATGCACAGGTATTTTGAAAGCCAGAAAAAGAAATTCAAGCCTCTTCCTACTCTTATGGAATTTGCCCTTTCTGAGTTTATCAGAAAGCCTTGGCAATTTTTTCCAATACAACTACTGTTTGGGGGTTTTTTTGGGTTTTTTTAAATATTTCTAGTTAGAACTGATATAAAAAGTGGCCTGATATAAGAAGCTAGAAAGTTTCCTTTAGTTGCCTAAAGCATAGATTTAATTCAACTAATTCTATAGGATTTATTCACACAATCTAGACACTTTTCTAAGTGTAGAGAGATATGAAGATGAAAAAGACAAGGTGACACCATCAAGGACCTCACATGGGAAGAACAACGACAGTGCAAGAGAAAGAGGTAAGAACCATGCCAAGCATGATTGCTGGCCTCTAAGAGGGCCCCAGTACCACTGCCTGCGGGTCTGCACAACCTTGTGCTGGTGAGAGAACCTTCATTTCTTCAGGTGACCGCAACCCCGGCTGATGCCTGAAAGGCAACGTCATGAGAGACCCTGAACCAGAACCCCTGAGCTAAGCCACCTGAAAATCCCAGACCATCATAATCATTGAGAAGTCATGCATGTTTGTTTTAGACTGCTGTTTTAAGTTTGGGAATGATTCCTTATGCAATAACAGATAACTAATAGAGACAGATGTACAATTAAGGAAAATACAGTCCTAAGACGGACGATGCTGGTTCCTGAGTGAACACGTCAAGGAAATGGACCACACTGCTTGGAGACAGTGAGCGGCAAACGCGGTTTGAAGACTAGTTTGAGTTTAGATAATAGCTTGTTGAAGAGGGAATACCTAGGAGGTGCAGAGAGAGAACTTAATGGTACAAAGGCTGAGGAAGATTATCCACGAGTAATCACAATACTCTAACCACCTGGATTATGGGTGTCCAGAGAGAGCCAAATGGAAAAATATGTTGGAGCGAAATGATGAAATGCACCCATTTATCTATTGTCCTATTGAGAAACTAGAGTGTTGTATAATAGACAGGGAATGAGGGGTCAGTGTATAAATTGTATTCTATTTATAAGCAAAAGATTCACAAAATTATCCTGTGCTTTAGAAAAATTACAGGGCAATAGTGAGTTGCACAGTCTTTAACCTACATCTGGAATGTTCTAAGGGTGGGTATGAGAGACCATTCTAATTACTGGAATGCACACGGTTTTGTGGGAGTTGTGGGCAAATAAAACACTTAGAAGGCACATTATAGATGCTATAACAGGGGGACACAAGAGCCAAGAAAAGTTCTGTCCTAAGCAATGTTCTGTGTTCATGTTGAGGTAATAAATGTATAAAATTTAGACATAGAAAATTAAGTGGCTAAAAGGATAAAATGAGAAACTATGCATGCAATTTTCATGCCCCAAGGGAGCCGAGTTTTTATATATGTATAAAATTCAATCTTAGTAACAGTGCTCAACAATTGATATATTTTTAATGATAACTCACAGGTGAGAAAAATGATGCAATTACCTGTAGTCACACAGCTTTGAGGATATTGAGCATGGTTTTGAATTAAGATCTGTCTAATAATACTTTTCCTATACTTTATACTTCGCTCTGATGCAGGAGGCTGTGTTTGTCAGGAGTTACTGTAACTGGAACTCAAGTTTGCCAAGCAAGGCTGAATCATATAAGACTTTTTCTTTGTTTTATAACTTAAACTTGGAGTGTTTCTGTTGAGACTGATATCTCTACTCAAATGAGCTAATGTTGTATGATCATTTTGGCAAAAATTCATTATCTTGGTTGAGTGACTGAATCCACTACTTTTGTGATTTAGAATCCATCAAAATAGTTGGTCTGACAGCCTTGTATAAACATCACCTAAAGCAAGCACCTCACAAAAGTCTCTTTCACTTTCTGGGATCATGTAAGGTAATGTGGAAAAGAGAATGCTGACTTGTAAAATGTTAAGGTTGAAGTAATTAAAATAAGTTATTGAATGGGAGAGGTCTCCATCAGAGAAGAACAGACTCTGGAGTTTTTGCCTTAGTCTTTGGCTTTAAATGAATTTTAACACTAATAGCCTAGATTAACAACAACAACAAAAACCAAAAAACAGATCATCCAAATATAATTTCTACTTTTAAAAAAAATAACTGATATTACATTATTTTATTATTCTCCTGGCCAGCATGTATTTACTTTTTTGCACAATAAAAAGGAAGCAAACAATAAAACAGAAATGCATTATTAACGTTTATATCCCTCAAGAGATTTATATCTCTGAGCATGTTTGCTTAGGTGTTGATGGAGTTCATTGTCTTTTCCCCTGAGGCACAGACTTTCCACTTTGGGAAAAACAGGGGACTGTTTGGGGCACATGCATGTGGAGACCCAGGAACTTTACATGTCTCTCTGTTCCTCTTCCATCCATGTGGAGACTCAAAGACATTATATCACCCCCTGTCCTCTGCTTCCATGAGGGGACACAGGAACAGTACATCCCCCTCTGTCCTCTCCATCAATGTGGGGACCCGGGAACTCACTGTCTCCTCTTTCTACACTGTTTTTACAGCTCACTAAGTCTCTTTCTTTTTTATACCAGCAGCACTTCCAGATTTTCATGGGATTGATTGAGAGCTTCTGTCCTTGCACACAAATCCTGCACAGGGCAATTTCATAATGAGCTGGAAGAAGAATTCCCAACATCTTTACTCTGAAACTGTATGTTCTCATTGTCACCCCTCACTGAAGCTGGTCTTCAATTTGGGATGAGGGGAGAGCATGCTTGCCAAAAACTGCCCCAGAGGGCCTTGGACCACATAGAGCTTATAATTTAATTTTCAGAAATTGCTTATTTTATATCTCTTAAATGCTCTTTTATTTCTTAAATTTTCTTACAGAATTTTTTTTATAATGCAACAGAAAATAAGAATCTGAGAAGCAAATATGCTACTGAGTGTCCATCGTCAGAAGAGCAGTGTATGTCAAAGACTTGTGGCAGTTCCTGAAGATTATGACAAAAATCAGTGCTAAACTTATACTATATGCAGGGGCTGGTTTTAACCTGAGTCCATCAGATCAGGTCCTGGGAAAGCAGAGACTGTACAAATTACAAAGTAAGCCTGAAAATGAAACTATCTCATTAATTCTAACCCAAAAAACTTCTCCAAATTTTTAACCATGGAAATGGAAATTTGTGCTTTCACATCATTTCCCTCTCTTATGCACACATTCTCTTAAACACACACATACATATGCACATAAATACATATATATACACATATATACACACACACAAATACCTCCTAGGAATTAAAACACTGTCTTAAAGATAAATAAAATTCAATAATATATTTTATTTCCAAATTTTAAGAATTTCAAATTCCTAATAGTGTTACTACCATTAAGAAAATGTAAATAAGAAATATTCCTTGAAACTAAACCTTAATAAAAGCAAATATATTTGTGGAATATTGAATGAATATAAAACATTACCTAAATATCATTCTGTTAACAATATTATCTTAATAATAAATAATAATAAAAGCAATACACTTCAGTTATTGATCAATTATTTGGAGTCAGGCTCTGTGTGCAGGGGAAATTCCCTAAGTCCATGCTCATATCATAAATTATTGAAGTGATAAATAGTTGAAATTTATTATTGTCTCAGGAGAAACATAACCTTACACAGATGAGCTGACTCCCTGCGGTTCACTTGGGGGAACACATTTAACCTGACAGAATAGCTGAATTCACCAGTTATGTTATCAAAATTGACTTACATGGAAATGGTTGAACCAGTAGACTTACATGGTGATGCTGCCAAAACTGCCTTTATTACATTGTTATTGCCCTTTGATTCTCTCTACCACTTAATTCCATGAGGTAGAACTCGTATTTTGTGTGTGTGTGTCTGTCTGTGACAATCTCAAGGAAGTAATGTAATGCATGTGTAAAAGTCTCTTCTTCCGTTACAATTCTACATTTAATGATTCCTTCAAAGTCCGTGATAACAAGGTTTCCCAATGAAACTAGGATCACTCAGGCATGTGTTGAGCAGCGATGCTGTGGAGCAGCCAGCTCCTGGCAGAGCCGGAGGGAGTGGGGACCACATGGCCGCATAAACTCCGTATTCTGCTCATACTCATGTGCTCATTCATTGTCTTTCACTCCTGTGATTAATGTTGACAGAATGCCTTTTGTGTGTCAAATGCTGTTAGCTTCTGGGGTTACAATGATTTATAATATACAAATTCTTATTTCGGGTTGATTAAAGTTGCGTGAGTGAGATTGACAAGCATTCATATAATTAAAGTGGCGACCAAAACCCCACCGTAATGAAGAGCCCATGGCCCTCAGCAAAATCCCCCCACCTGGGGAGATCCTCAGAAAACCTTTTGTCTTGGCTGTATACTGAAGGAAGCAGGGGGCTGGGAAGGCTTAGAGACTCCAAGAACAAAGCATGCAGTAGCCAACAGTTAAAAATTTGACATATCTGCCCCAGAAGCTTTCTGCTGTACACCTGACTGTAAGTGGAGGAGAGCACAGGGAGGCAACGTGGTAAGACTTCTATTTGAGACCCATCACTCTGGCTACAGCATGGGTAATGGAACAGAGCATGGAAATGCTGAGGTCATGAAAATTAACAGAATTTGAAGTAATATGCTTAGAAAATAATGGTGAGCTGAAATAAGGTAGTGATAGTGGGACTAAGAGAAGGAGAAGAACCTACAAAAGGGGGAGTTATAATCACTCACATAAAAGTAATAAAGGATTTGAATGAAGGATCTGGCAAGGATAAATCTCAGGATTCCAGAACATAGGAATAATTTCATGATGATGAAGAAAAAATATGGGAGGAGCTTTGGGTTGTATGAAGAATGTATAGATATTGAGAGGCGGGTGTGAGGAAGACAATGAAGAGTTCATTTTCTTTAAAACATTGAGCCTAAAGTGCCCAAGAAATATTTAAGAAGAGATGTTTAGTCACCAACTGAAGACTGAGCCAAGAGCTCAGGGGAGAATGTGAGTGCCTCCAGGGGGTACATGTTGACACCATCAGAATAGTTGGGCTCACCTTAAGAGAGTGTCTGGGAGTGGCTTTAGTTCTAGTCTAATGAACACTAAGAACTAGCTCAGAGAAATGTATATGCATATTTTAAAAATTGCCTGGTAAAACATTCAGACATCAAGTTAATATTAGGATGAAAAATTGTTCTGTCATTTATCAAAAAGGATGGTACTGGTAAACAATGTCATTGTTATGGTAGTGTCAAAAACCAAATGCATAAGGTTAAAGGACAGATCATATAGTTTATGTGATCTGTGTGACCTTCAGGGTCAAATCCAAGACAACCTCTATCTTTCATCACCTCAAAAGGGTCTGACAAATCTCAGCTTTCAGGGCGACATCACTTGTACAAGAACAGCGGTTGAAATTTTAAATCCTGACTCCTAACTCTAAGCTTTACTAACTTAACAAGGTTGGGCTATTTAATTAGCCTTCTGAGTTTCATGGTCTCTTCAGCAGGTGATTACATAATAAAGGTAATAGTAATACTAATAATATCTCAGAGGGCTGCTGTGAGGAAGAAATAAAATATGAGCAAACTTTAAATCACATGTAAATTTGATATTATCAGTAACATGTGCATGCTATTCTTTAATATTCAGGATGCTTTGTCTTTTTACAAAAATATCTTTTCTGCCCTGGCTCATGTGGCCCAGCTGGCTGGGCATCATCCTGTGCACCAAAAGGTGACCATTTCGATTCCCAGTCAGGGCACATGCCCAGAGTAGATTGTAGGCTTAATCCCCGATAGGGGGCATGCAGGAGGCAGCCAATTGATGTTTCTTTCTCTCTTTCCCTCTCCCTTCCTTTTTCTCTAAAAATCAATAAAAAACCTTTAAAAAAACCCAAAACCTTAAATATATATATATTTTTATATATTTATATATATATTTATATATATATTTATATATATTTATATATATATATTTATTGCCATAGTTCTTTATTTTTTTGTTATTGTAATTGAGGTGTAGGTATTAATTAATTTATTTTATTTTATTTTTTTACATTTTGGGGCTTAATTTCCAAGCAAATACCCACATGATAAAGAGAAGGAAAACATGCCACAACCCTATGTGGTATTAATAATACTTCAAGCTATTACTAAAATTGTGCTATTTAATGAGCAAATAAATAAATCTGGTCCTTGCTTCTGGGACTTTCTTCAAATGTTCTCAAAGCTCAAACTCCCCCATATTAGGTACAGTTGTTCGTGGATGGGGAGCTGGTGAGACTCACTAGCAAGGCCAGCATTCACATGTGACAGAACAGCTGCAGAGAACTGCCATCCTCCGGGGCATCTGCGGCTGGGGCAGGCGGCTTCCGTTCAAGGTCACCTGTGCATCACTGACATGCATCTACTTTCCTCTAATGTCAGTTATGTTGTGTGTTGATTTGTTAGTTCAGGACTCTGGTTTCACACATGTGCATGACTACAACTGTCTTTTCAAATGTGTTTTTTTCCTTAATTTCATTTTATTTTTTCCCATCACCATTTATGCCCCATACCCTCTTCCACCGCCACTCCCCCTCCACCTCGTACAATCACCACACTGTTGTCTGTGTCCATGAGTTGTCTCTTTTTTCTTCTTTTTGCTCAGTCCCTCCATGCCCCCCAATGCCTCTCACACCAGAGCTGTCTGCCTGCTCTCTGTCTATGAGTCTGTCTCTATTTTGCATGTTAGTTCAATTTGTTCATTAGATTCTATGTATAAGTGCGATCATATTGTATTTGTCTTTCTCTGACTGGCTTATTTCACTTAGCATAACACTCCCCAGGCCCATCCATGCTGTTAAAAAAGGTAAAATTTTCTTCCTTTTTATAGCTAAGTAGTATTGCATGGTGTGAATGTCCCACAGCTGTTTTATCCACTCATCTACTGACGGCCACTTGGGCTGCTTCCAAACCTTGGCTATTGTAAATAACACTGCAATGAACGTAGGGGTGTATATATTCTTTATAATTAGTGCTGTGAGTTTCTTCAGATAAATTTCCAGAAGTGGAATTGCTGGGCCATAAGGCAGATCCATTTTTAATTTTTTGAGGAAACTCCATACTCCTGTCCACAGTGGCTGAATCACTCTGCATTCCCACTAGCAGTGCACAAGGGTCTCCTCTCTCCATGTCCTTGCTAACACTTTTTGTTTATTGATTTATTGATAGTAGCCATTCTATTTATAAAATATGGTTCTCAACCCTACAAAATCCCGTACTTTATTTTATAGCATATGTTTTAATTGATAATTTAAACTATAATATAATCATAATATAACTTATCAACATACATTTAATCTTAAAAGAAAAAAGAAAAATCTAAATATTTTCCTACCTTTAATAGAAAATTATATATATGTGTGTGTGTGTATATGTATATGTATATATATATTAATATGTAAATTCTTAGGCAAAACTACACTAGAAGACATAATAAGTGGTCAAATATCAGGATTGCATTGTCTTGTTTTGGTGACTCCAATACTTGCTACTGGAGATAAACTTTCTAAAAATAGTGCACATCTATTAATAAAGTTATGAATATATGTGTGTGTATATATATATTTTTTCTCAATTTACCAAGTGTGTATTCTTAAAAAATCTAGACCAATTGTCAAAAAACATTTTTGTATACATAATGTAGTTAGCTTTTAAGTTCAAATAAATATAAACTGGTTTTCAGTTTTGAGTAGGACAGAAAAATTTGTATGTGTAGAAAAGACTGTTATCTTTTCACTTAAAAAATCATTTCTTTTCCTTATGGGAATATAGCCAGGCCCATTCCTTAGCCTCATTCACAATTCCACACAGGACTAAAGCAGAACTGAGCTGTGCTCTTTTCAGACAACTCTTTAAGCAAGCCTGTCCTGTCCTGTCCTGTATAAGTCATGCCCCCTGTAGGAAATAATAATATGTTCAAATTGAGTCATTTAAGGGGACTAATAGTGTCATTACAAGAGTAAAGGCAAGATAGAAGATATCGTAAAGGATAGTACAACTCCTGCACTTGTAGCAGGCCACTGGAGCTCCTAAGCCTGGAAGGGCAGGAGAAAGTACAAGTACAGGAGTAGGGAGAGAGCTGTGCAGAGGGGGCTCTCTGCCACGAGAGAACTGGGGTGTGGGCACAGTCAGCTGACGGCAAGGCCCTGGGTGGGAATCAGCATCCCAATCCCTCTCTGGCCCCTCCCTCGCATTCATTGCTTGCTCTGTTACTCGGTGGTTAAGCCCAACTGAAACCCTGTAGACAGGGGGCCCGTGGGTGTAGACCGCCTCTTGGGGCACCGAGAAGCGTGGAGGGGTTAGAGGAGCCGGGAAGATGCGTAAAGCATCCCTCCACACCCCCTTCCCTCTCACTGGCCGCTGCCGTCGGTAACGATCGCTTCAGCGTAGTGGCCTAAAGTTCTTATTCCAGGGACAGAATCCTCTTTACTTAGGAAAATTCTAAGAAATGTAAATTCTCACTGTCGCCAAAGAAGCTTACTTAATCAGAAGCTCCGGGTGTGGGGCCCAGAATTTGGGGTTTTAACAGGCCCTTCGAGTGACCCCGACACAGGCTAGTTTGAGAGCGGCTGCTGCAGAAAGGCCACGGCCTGTGCTGACAGGCTCTGGGAGAGGAGGCTTAATGGTCAAGGAGGCTCCTTCTCAGGCTGCCCTGGCGCCTTGTGTGGAGCCACTGCGCACCTTTCGGGCTGTAGCCCCTGGCGTCTGTTCTCATCCTAAATGGTGCAAGGAGACAAAGGTTTTTTTTATTTTGTGTGGGCTCCTCTCAGATTGCTGGCCACCTGGAAACCATGTCTGCCCAATACTAAAGGAGCAGCACTCACTCTCCCCAATGGGGCTGCGGCTGCCTCCTTGATAGGTTTGTTTTAGTGTCTGAGGCCAGAGTCTGAATAGATGTCAGCAGAGCTAGTGCAGGGAGGGGTTAGCAGAGAAGTTCAGATGATAATCCTTTTGTGTTTCTACAACCCTGTCTACGCACCTGCTTGCCTTCTGCCCGCGTAGTCTACCTTTCTCCCAGTGCAGGGGAGGGAACATACCGGCTTCCTGCTAAGCTTCTCCCTGCTACCTGTTTGGTAATCTGCTGGACCTCATGCTAGATGCCTGACTACCAAAATATTTAAAGTTTACAGATATCTTATATATTTTCTGTATGACTAGATAGGTAGAGAAGCTTAAGTCCAGAGAGAGGGGTACATACTTTCCCTATTTCACTTGGAAGCAAAGCAAAGCCACATAACAAAAGCTATGAATTTGTGATCTAGTGACAAGGAGGGACTAGAGAATCAGAAAAAATAATTCAGTCTTTTCCAGGTGATATCAGGTAATGTAAAAAGCATGTTTACAGGCTGAACAAAATGACAGTGTGTCATCAAGTTCATTCATAAACTCCCAAATGGCTAAGTCGGCTGGTTAATTCCTCTTCAGTACCTGATGTGACCTCCTGCGCTCTGCACATCTTTCTAGCTGACCACCCGTTACCTTGTGAAAAGCCTGTTCTCCGATGTTCTGGACACCACACCTCTCCAGCTATTCTATTACCCCACTGGCTGTCTTCCTCGGCCCTTTCTGCTGGAGTCTCATGTTACTTACAGTTATCAGTCCCTCCTTTGTTTCTATCCTCAGTCCCTCCCTCAGTGCTCTGCCTCCTGCACAGGGCTTCAGTTATCATTGGTATTTAGGGATCCACACTGCACATCCCCAGCTCCTCCCCTGTGCTCCGGGAAGAACAGCTGCTTCTGTGGCATCTCCACCTGGATGCCACCTGACCTCAACATGGGACAACAAAGCTCCTGGTTCCCACTCAGAAAGCAGCTGATTATCTTTCTGTCTTGGCTACTGGCACCAGAATGCACCCAATGGTACAGGCAAAAACCTAGGCCTCACCCATGTCCTCTTTTCCCTGTTCTCAGCCCCACATCCAATCCAGTCATTCCAGCGCCACTCCTCCAGTCATTTCCAGGTTTGGACTGTCTCTCAGGCCCTGCAGCCTTCCCCTGCATTCGCTTCCCTCTAGCCACTGCCTCCCCTTTTCCCTGTACTGCTGCACCCATGTGGGCTTTAGGGTACACAGAGCTTTCATCCACAGACCATTCCCTCTTCCCTCTTCCCCCTTCCCCCTTCCCCCTTCCCCCTTCCCCCTTCCCCCTTCCCCCTTCCCCCTTCCCCCTTCCCCCTTCCCCCTTCCCTCTTCCCCCTTCCCTCTTCCCCCTTCCCCCTTCCCTCTTCCCTCTTCCTGGAGCACTTTCTGGACGGTCATTACAGGGCTTCACTCTCATTCCTCAGAGTCCAGCTGAAGTGGCATCCTTCCTAACACACTACTTTGTTTTATTTTTCCTACGGTACTTTTTATTACCTGACATTATATTTATTTAATTGGTTGCATGTTCACCATTTTTCAGCACATTGTAAACTAAACAATGGGGTGGAATTTTTCACTTTACGGCTACCTCACCTATGCCCAGTAATTAGATCAGAGTCTAGCAAACTGTAGATGGTAATGTATAGCTATTGAGTGAATGAAATAAGAGTCTGTGTTGCTATTTTAAACACCCACACATATAGGATGCTATTTAAGTTGGCCAGACTCCCAAAGCAAAAGAGCAGGGCCTTTGAACTCTATCTGCACCGTGCTGCTATATTTAGCGATTTTAAGATCATTAGCACATCTTATGGCAGTGTAATGATATAATTATTTTATGCTATCACCTTTAATTTTAATTAAAAACCTTTAATTTTTCTAAAAAGTAATATTTTTTGTGTTAACAAATTGCAGTTTCTCAGAGCGATAATGCATAGGATGGAAGTTTTAATTAAATGAACCAGAATTTAACAAAACAACACTTGGCTCAGAAAAAATCTTCAGTGTTGTCTGGAATATCACAGAGTGATGTTGGGAATTGGCTGAAAGACAAATGCATCTTGGAAGTGGTGTATTGTGGTGATTAGAGTGCCAATCAGATCAGCAGTGGAGAAAAATTCAGCTTGATTGTTTATCAGAAAAAAATGTTTAATATGAATGGAGGCGCTGTCTCCATTAGAGACTGTCTGCCTGTGAAAATAAAAATAAACATAGCCATTGCCACTGGCAAGTTTATGAGCAACAGCCCTGCTTCTCACCTCTGAAAAAACCTGCAAATACATTTTTTTGAACTTTCTCTTATTTTCCGCTTATTTCCACATTAACAGTATCATTGATCTTTACTATTTTCGGATAAGGAAGAAAACAGATTTACCAATACTTGTTATGTACCAAATGTTAGAGAAATTATCATTCGAAGTATTACTATCCCATTGACCAGCCAGTCCGCCAGTGAGGTGGCTGGTGACTGCCCTCGGCCCTGGTTCCTTGCAGCAAAGCAGCTGCAGCCACCCGCCCGCATACTGTGAACCTGGGCTGTGCTAAGCATTTCACATGTGTGATTTAATTCAGTCCTCACGACGACCACATGAGACACAGTGTCTTACTTTCCTGGGAAAACCAAGGTTTTGTACGGTTAACTGCCTCAGTAGCCAGTGCTGCTTCTGCAGACTACCCTGCTAAGGCTTCATGCCGGCCCTGTGTCCAATCTCAGGCACCCCTTTTTCCATCTAGTTTCTAAAGCTTCCCACATTCAGGTGGACAGTAAATTAATTGGATTTTTCAGAACACATTCCACGGGTCAGGTCAGGGCTCTGGATTTGGCTGGTGCAAGGAGAGGAAGTGGGAGGAAGAAGCTGCTGAGAATGCACCACACCAGAGTCTGACGAAATTCCACGATGAGCGCTGAGCTGGTTAGAATTCTAAAATTTACTTTTTGCTGTGATAGAAAATTGGATACATTTCGGTCCTCAATAGTTGTTGTTTTTTCTCCTCAAACTCGTGTTTACTAGAGACCGAAGCTGAGTCATTTTGTCAATAATGAGGAAAAAATAAACGTTTCAAAGACATATTTTCAAATTAATGTTAAAAACGACAATTCAAGATGATGTTTAGCTTTTCATTGCAGATGAGCTATTAGAAATAAGAGGGGCCAGGAAAGAGGATAGGCACATTTAAAAAGGAACTGAGCACGGAGCTTTCAAACCTTGATAGTCTTTGATTGAATTTGTAGAGGCTAGAAAGACCCTCTGGGTTACGCATGCAATTCAATCAAGCCCCCTCCTAACTCTTAAGCAATTTTGTTCACCATTATTTTTTCAATATGATGGATACAAGGTAAGGTAATGAAAATTGTTAGCTCACGTGACATTTGGAATTAGGATGGAGGGGAACTGCACACATAGGAAACAACATTAAGAACATACCAGAGGGCTCTGGAACGCGTGCTGTGGGCTCAGTGCCAAACAGTAGTACGTGTTATAAAACAGTGTTCCTGCCCGGCCGGGTGTGGCTCAGTGGTTGAGCATCAACCTAGCATCCAGGAGATCAAGGTTCGATTCCTGGTGAGGACACACGCCTGGGTTGCGGGCTCGATCCCCAGTCGGGGGCGTGCAGGAGGCGGCTGATCAGTGACTCTCTCATCATAGATGCTTCTCTCTCTCTCTACCTCTCCCTTCCTCTCTCTGAAATCAATAAAGATATATTAAAAAATAATAATAGTAAAAGAATATAACAGTGTTTCTAATACCAATAATGTATACTTTAATCAGCACACTCAAATATTTCATCTTATTTTGGCTTGCTTGATTCTTTTATAAAATATGACTACCAGAATGTATAGTCAATACGCTATACCAAAACAATTATTTCCTCAAATTAAAATGTTATGTTCTTAAAACTTACAAAGTACAGGTATAGTCTCAGGACACATTCATGTGTAAGTGCCTCAGAGAAAGTCTGGCTCTTGTTTCCATTGTGATGGGAAACAAATTTTTAGACAGAATTATTTTCACAAAAGGTTGAAAAATGTTGACATAGCATTTTTACCTGCTAAACCAACAGACACTCAAAGAAATGAGTCCCTGAGAAATGCAATTATTAAGAACATAGGTTCAGTACCGTTCAGTAACTTGGTGGAGGTCCTACAGATGTCATTGGTAGAGTAGGAACTTGAACCCACATCTGGTGAACACTGTGTACATTCCAGTATGCTCACTTCATATCATAGCATTTCCTCACCAGTGAGAGAAGGGAATGAACCATTCATGAAGGAATGAAATATGAGGAATGCTTCTGAGACGGAAATGGCCATGACAGATAAGAGAGATAGGAAGACGCCTGTGAGTAGAGGAGCAAGTCTGGTGAGAAGATAAAAGCTGGAGTAACCTCATTAATAATGAACTTTACCATTTGGAATTTTTTTTAAATTTATCTTTATTGTTGAAAGTGTTACAGATGTCCCCTTTTTCCCCCCATTGATCCCCTCCAACGCATCTACCCCACACCCAGGCCTTCCCCATACCAATGTCTGTGTCCATGGGTTATGTTTATAAGCATATAAGTTCTTTGATTAATCTCTCCCCACCCACTACCCCTCCCCACCTTCCCTCTGAGATCACTCAGTCTGTTCCACGCTTCTATGTCTCTCCATCTATTTTGTTCATCTGTTTATTTTGTTCATTAGATTTCACATATGAGTGAGAACATGTGGTACTTTTTCTCTGACTTGTTTATTTTGCTTAGCATAATACTCTCCAGCTCCATCCATGCTGTCTCATAGGGTAAGAGATCCTAATTTTTACAGCTGCGTAGTATTCCATGGTGTGAATGTCCCACAGCTTTTTTATCCACTCATCTGCTGATGGGCACTTGGGCTGTTTCCAGATCTTAGCTATTGTAAACTGTGCTGCTATGTGCATAGGTTCTTTTTTATTGCAGTTTCGGATTTCTTAGGATATATTCCTAGAAGTGGGCTCAAATGCCAGCTCCATTTTTAATTTTTTGAGGAAACTCCACACTGCTTTCCATAGTGGCTGCACCAGTCTGCATTCCCACCAGCAGTGCACCAGGTTCCCCTTTCTCCACACCCTCGCCAGCACGTGTCATTTGTTGATTTGTTGATGGTGCCATTCTGACAGGTGTGAAGTGATACCTCATTGTGGTTTTAATTTGCATCTCTGATGATTAGTAACTTTGAGCATTTTCTCATGTGTCTCTTGGCCATCTGTATGTCCTCTTTGGAGAACCTTCTATTCAGGTCCTTTGCCCATTTCTTAATTGGGTTGTTTGTCTCCCTTTTGTTAAGTCGTATGACTTCCCTATATTTTTTGGATATTAACCCTTTATCAGATGTATCCTTGGCAAATATTTTCTCCCATACAGTGGGTTCCCTTTTCGTTTTGTTGATAGTTTCTTTTGCTGTGCAGAAGCTTTTCATTTTGATGCAGTCCCATTTGTTTATTTTCTCCTTTGTTTCTCTTGCCCTAGGAGATGTATTGGCAACCATATTGCTATGAGAGATGCTTGAGATTTTGCTGTTTATGTTTTCCTCTAGGATTTTTATGGTTTCATGTCTTACATTTAAGTCTTTTATCCATTTTGAGTTTATTTTTGTGTATGGTGAAAGTTGGTGGTCTAGTTTCATTGTTTTGCATGTATTTGTCCAATTTTCCCAACACCATTTATTGAAGGGACTCCCTTTACTCCATTGTATGTTCTTGCTTCCTTTGTCAAATATTAATTGACCATAGTGGTATGGGTCATTTTCTGGGTTCTCTGTTCTGTTCCACTGATCTATATTTCTGTTCTCATGCCAGTACCAGGCTGTCTTGATGACAGTGGCTTTGTAGTACCACTTGATATCTGGTATTGTGATCCTCCAACTTTGTTCTTCTTTCTCAAGATGGCTGTGGCTATTCAGAGTCTTTTTTGGTTCCATATAAATTTTTGAAGTGTTTGTTTTAGATCTGTGAAATATGCTGTTGGGATTTTAATAAGGATTGCATTGAATCTATAGATTGCTTTGGGTGGTATGGATGTTTTAATGATGTTAATTCTTCCAATCCATGAACACAGTATTTTCTTCCACTTGTTTAATTTTTAGAACAAGTCTTTATTTGTCCTGATAAGGAAAAGCATACAAAGTTTGGATCACCCAGTCCTCATAATAACAAGTTAAAGTTCAAGCTGCAAAAGTGCATCTGGGGAATAACGACCACCAGCGTCAGGACAAGAGAGAGATGAGTGGTGGAGAGCTGGGCCGCCTGGTGCAGAGACTAAGCTGGGCCATGTATGGGCAGGAGAAGGGAAAAAGCTTATGGAAGATGGTGGGACTTGATGACTGACTGGCTACTAGAAGGAGAAGTTGAGGTAAAAAGCTATTTTGAGAGTAGCTGCTTTGGGGTATGGGGGGATGGTGTGACCAGTAATGATGGAAGTCTCTTTAAAGGAGGGTCAGTCCACATGCACACACACAACCATCTTAATTTCCATGACTAGATGAACAGAAGCAGTGAGTCATCACTGGCCTGACATTACTGTGAAGGAATCTAGGCTTCAATACACATTTGGACAATTTTCCTTAATTCCTGAAATTGCCTTATATTATAAGTGCCACAGTCTGGACCAGTGATTCTGTTTTCTGAAATAACTTGGCTTTTGGAATAAAGGCAATGTACCACATATTAGTATCACAATTACTATAATCTTGAACACATTTCTCGTAAATAACTGATGCCTGTTATTTATTCATCATTGAATTAGAAATTCATATTCCAGTTAAACGAGCCTTTTAGAAAAGAATTTCTATTCTCATGCCAGCTGAAGTCATTTGGGAAATCACTAGAGCTTATGACTGAATGATTGTCTTAATATTCATAAAATGGCCAAACTGTGTTTGAAACACTCTAGAAGATTACATTAAAAATGAAACACCAGCAATAACAGCAGCATTAACAATGCAATTAATATAAAACATTTCACTTACTTCTGGATGAGGTCAGTTGTCAAAGAAACAATAAGTCATAGTTAACCCCCCAAAAATGTCAGGGTCAAAATAATTATTTCTCAACAATTACTCATGGATCCGGGAGACACTAAGCACATGCACATTCTTCATTATTTGCTAAAAATTTGGCCCAAATATATATCTAAACTCCAACCCTCTTGAATATGGTCACTGTAGGAAACTAATTCTGCTTCTATTTTTTAATCCCTGTAACTCTCAGGTGCAGACATGAGTTGCTTTCTTCTGAGTTATTTGCTAGTGTCACCTACTGTGCCACCCCATGAAGTAAACCAGAGGCAGATGCCCATTAACTTTTTTCTAGAGTCACTTGGGCATGGTAGTGACAAGCATGAGCCCTGGAATTAGGATGTACAGGAAATAACCTTGGTCTCACTATTAACTTACTGAATGACTTTGATAAAGTCATTTAAATATCACTTTTCTCATTTGTAAAATAGAGCTTTAGAGGGTTTTGAGTGTATCCAATGAGGTAGAGGTAGGAACCCAACATTTAAACATTTTATCATTATCGTTAAAGATGTATTTTTATTATTCCTAAAGATGTATATGAGCTCTAACCAAGGGGCAGGCCTGACTACCCCTTACCCAACTATTTCAGGTCTCCAGCAACAGTCCATTCAGCATATCTGACATCCCAACACCAACAGAATGAAGAAAAAAAAAGGGAGATGAATTGCAAGAAAGAGAATTCTAACTCTTTCTAAACCTGATTTTATACGATGACAGCTCTTCAAGGAGTGGTCACTGAGTTTCCCTAAGCCCTTGATTTTATTAGAATTCTTCCTTCTATGGGGAGTAGGGGTGGAGGACAAGAGAAGCTTTTAGTGAACACCCTGCGATTAGAGTGCATCCATCAGTGAGAGGAAAAGTAGTTAATTCATTTGTGGTTTGGCTTCTATATCATGTTCCCGGGACAAAAGTTGTGCAGTGAAAAGTTTGAGTGAGTAAGAGGTAAAGACTGTATGGGCAGAAAGCATAACTGGTAGTGCAGAGCAGTGGCTCCCAAACATTGACGTGCATGAGGTCCCCAGGAGACCTTGTTAGCACATAGTTTCCTGGGCCAGTTCCAAGACACTCTGATGCATGGGGCAAAACTCATGATTTGCATTTCTAACAAGCCCTCAGATGATACAGTCATGGCAGCCTGAGGACCACAATGAGAACTGGAATTGAAGGAGAAAATGATCACTCATCGGCTCTAGAATGACCCACTTCCCATGCTCTCTTGACAATATATCAGACAATTGATATTACCTAAGAGAAGTAAATAAAGAGAATGTATATTCTTATTTTAGATAAATATTTTAGAATAATAAGAAAAATAAAAGTAACAGCTATAATTTATTTTGTGCCAGCCTCTTTCTATACTTCAAATATAATATATACAACAGGTTTATAAGGGAAGTATTGAGAACATTCTTTGGAAGACAAATACTGAGATGCAGACAGCTTAAGTAAATTGTTGCACAGCGATTAAATGGTAGAGCCAGGACTCAAACTCAGGCCTTCCCAACAATAAAAGCTGCTCTCTCAATATTGTGTGTTAGCTCCAAAAATGGTCATATTAGTCATGAGGTAGGGACAGAGGAACTAAAACATTAAGCAGTCAGAGTTGTACACAACTTCCCACTAAAGCTTTCAGTGTCCAGCTTTTACAAACATTCTTATTTCTCTAAGAATTCCAAGAGATGATGTCATAGCTGCAGCAGGAACATAACTCACTTCTACGGTGTGCATGGCACTAGGTACCATACCTATTTGCTTCTGAATACATGGTGTGTGTATGCATGTGTATGTGCATATGTGTGCACGTATATGCATGCTTACAAATTTTCTGAGAAAGGTACAAAAAATTCATAAGATATTTTATTGAGTTGTTTAAATCAAGCATCCATGCCTTCTTAAATATATGTGTCTTCGACATTTCTATTTTTCAAGTTTTCCTCTAGATATTTTGAGAGAGTTAAGCCATTAAATTATGCTTTTCTTCCCCATGGCTAAAGTTCTTTTACATTTCCAGTTTAATTTGGGTTTTATGTCTATAACCATTAATCCAGGGTTCTTCTTTTCAGGAGAGTGGCTGGCACAATAAAGGCCTTGGTAATGATTTTTGACTGAATGAACAAACAACTGTCTCACCCCGCTAACACAAGCAGTTAATGAAAATAGATTTGTTACTTGTTTACACAAAGCAAGGCCTATTCAATGATCATTTGGGAAATTTCTAATGTAGCATTACATATGCCAAAAGGGAGAAAAAGGAGGTGAGACAGATGGAGAGATAAAGGAGAGAGCAGAGGGGAGCAGGGAAAGAGAATTTTTGTGATTTGTAGGGAGTTGTGAAATAAAAATAACATTAAAAATGATTGTGGTACACAAAACTACATTTTTTTGATCATAGACATAATATTGCTACTGTTTCCAGGTTTATTGAAGTAAAATTGACATATAACATTGTGTAAGTTTAAGATGCAATGTGTCTATTTAACACACTCATATACCTATTGCAAAATTTCTCCCAACATAGCATTAGCTAACACCTTCATCACCTCACATAATTAGTACTTCTTTTATGTGCTGAGAACATTAAAAATCTGCCCAATTAGCAAATATTGACTGTATAATATGGTATTACTAACTATAATTATCATGCTATAATACATTATATCCAGAGGATGTATTCACCTTATACTGAAGTTTGTACCCTTTCATGAACATCTCCCGATTTCACCAAACCACATTAACTCTGATTCTGTTTTTATTTTATATTAGTTTGGCTTTTTTAGATTCTACATACAAGTGGTATACAGTTTATTTATATGACTTATTTCAAATAGCATAATGCCCTCCAGTTGATCTATGTTATCACAAATGACAGGATTTCCTAATTTTTGAAGGTCGAACAATTTTCTGTGTTTATGTTGCTTGTGCTTTTGGTGTTATATCCAAAAATTGCTGATAAGAACAATGTAAAGGAGATTTCCCCCTATGTTGTCTTCATCTTATGCTTATGTCTTTAATCCACTTAAGTTAATTTACTTGAGTGGTATTGAACAGGGGTTCAATTTCATTCTTTGCATGCGGTTACACAGGTTTCCCAGCACCATTACTTAAAAAGACTATTCATTCCCTTTTGAGTGTTCTTGGCTCCCGTGTCAAATACTATTGATCAAATATGCTTGGGTTCAGTTATGGGCTCTCTCCCTTGTCCCAGGGGTCTATGGGTCTTTTTTCATGCGGGATCATGCTATTTAGATTGCTGTAACTTTGTAGCATTGTTTGAAATCAGGAAAAGTGATGTCTCCAGTTTGTTCTTTCTCAAGGTATCTTTAGGTAGTCAAGGTCTTTTGTGGTTTTAAACAAAGTTTAGGATTTCTATTTCCATGAGAAGAAAAAAAAACACATTGGGATTTTTATAGGATTGAACGGAATCTATAGAAGGCTTTGGGTAGAGTGGACAACTTAACAATTTTAATTTTTTCTGACCCATGAACTTAGGATATCTTTCCGTTTGTTTGTCTTCTTCAACTGCTCTATTCAAAATCTTCCAGTTTACAATGCACAGATCTTTCATCTTTTTGATCTTTGATAATTTTATTTCTAAGTATTTTATTGTATTTGATGCTGTTTAGAATGGAATTGTTTGATTTCTCTTTCAGATATCTTACTGTTAGTGTACGGAAATGCAACTAATGTCTTCATGTTGATTTTGTGTCCTGCAACTTTACTGAATTTGTTAACTAGTTCTTACCATCTTTTGGTGACGTCTTTGGAATTTGTTTATATACAAGACCATGTTATCTGTAAATAAAATCTTACTTCTCTCTTTCCTATTTGGATGCCTTTTCTTCTTTTTTCTTGACTTATTATTCTGAATAAAATGTTCAGTACTTTGTTGAATAAGATTGGTCAAGTGGGCAGCTGTGTCTAGTTCCTGATTTTAAAGTAAAATATTTCAACCTTTCATTATTAAGTACTGTGTAGTGGGTTCTTTGTATATGACCTTTACTGCCTTAAGGAATGATCCTTATACACACAATGTGTTTTACGTTTTCATTATGAAAGGATATTTTATTTTGTCAAATGCTTCGCCTGTATCTTTTGTGATGGTTGAATTATTTTTATTTTTTATTCTATTAATATGGCATGTCACAATTACTTATTTGTATATATCTCAACATCCTTATATCCCAAGAATAAATCCCACTTGATGGTGGTGTGTGAGCCTTTAAATGTGCTGTTGAGTTGAGTTTGCTAATAATTTGTTGAGAAGTTTTGCATCTATGTTCATCAGGATACTGGCCTATGATTTTATCTTCTTGTGTTATCTGGCTTTGGGGTCAGGGAATGCTGGCTTTGTAAAATGAGTTTGGGGATATTCTCTCCTCTTCAATTTCTTGGAAGAGTTTAAGTAGCCTTCTCATTTATTCTTCTTTAAATGTTTGTGAGAATTCACCCCTGAAACCATGCAGTCCCGCACTTTTTTGTGTGTTGGGATGTTTTTGATTCTTGATTCAGTTTCCTTATAGTTGATTTCTTCATATTTTCCATTCTTCCTAATTCAGTTTTGGCAGTTTGCATGATTGCAGGAACTGGCCCATTTCTTCTGGGTTGTGCAACTTGTTGATGTATAATTGTTTGTATTAGTCTCTTAGATGATCCTTTGTATTTCTTTGGAAATAGTTGTGATGTCTCCTCTTTCAATACAATACCTATTTTACTTATTGAATCCTTTTTTCTTTTTTTCTTAGTCTAGCTAAAGGTTTGTGAATTTAGTTTACATTTTCAAAAAAAACCCCCAAAAATCCAGCTCTTACTTTTGTTAATTTAATATATTTTTTTCTGGTCTCTATTTTATTTATTTCTGCTCTGACTATTGCTATTTTCACCCTTCTGCTAACTTTTTGCTTAATTATTTTTTTCTAGTTCCTTAAGGGTATATAGTTAGGTTGTTTATATGAGGTATTTATTATTAATGCAAATATTCATTGTTAGAAATTTTTCTCTTATAATTATTTTTATACCTTCACCTTGTTATGTTGTGTTTCCATTTTGTTTGTTTCAATATATTTTGTATTTTCCTTTTTATTTCTTCTTTGACCAATTGGTTGGTCAGGAATGTGTTGTTTAATTTCATGTGTGTGTGAATTTTCCATTTTCCTCCTATTATTGATTTGTAATTTCATACCATTTTGGTCAAAAGAGATACTGGATTTTAATCTTTTTAAATTTGCTAAAATTTGTTTTGTGACTTTTCATATGATTTAGCCCTAAGATTATTCTTTGTGCCCTTGGGACTTGTATTTTGATGCTGCTGGAAAAAGTGCTCTGTATATGTTTATTTGGACTAAAAGTATGGTTTAAGTCCCACATTTCTGCATTGATTTTTTTTTTTTTTTTTTCTGTATGGATGACCTACCTGTTGCTGAAAGTGGGGCATTGAAGGATCCCATTATTACTGTAGTGTTGTGTTTCTTCCTTCTGATCTGCTAGCATTTCCTTATGTTTATGTGCTTCTTTGTTGTGTCTGTATATATTCACAGTTGTTATATCCTCTTGATGAATTAACCCCTTTATCACTGTATAATGACTTTCTTTATCTCTTATTACCATTTTTTGGCTTAAATTTATTTTTCTGACATCAAGAAACTACTACTATTCTATTTTGCTTTATACTTGCATGGAATATATTTCCCATCCCTCGACTTTGAGCTTACATGTGTCCTTAAAGCTGAAGTGAGTCTCTTATTATAGACAGCATAGTGTAGGCTCTTTTTTTTTCTTTCTTTTTTTTTTTACCCATTCAACTACCCTATACCTTTTTATTTAAACATTTAATACATTTATATTTTGAGTAGTTATTTTTAGGTAAGAATTTACTACTGTAATATTATTGTTTTCTAGGTTTTTATTTTAATATATTTTTATTGATTTTTTAGAGAGAGGGGAAGGGAGAAGGAGAGAGAGAGACAAAGAGAAACATCATTGATAGAGCAACATCTATGGGCTCCCTCCTGCAAGCTCCCTACTGGGGATTAAGCCTGCAGCCTGGACATTTACCCTGACTGGGAATCAAGCCAGCAACCTCTTGGTGCATGGGGTGACGCTGAACCACTGAGACACACTGGCTGGGCAGTTTTGCAGTTTTGCTGTTCCATTCTTCTTCTCTTGCTGCCTTACTTTGTGAAGTCATAATTTTTTGTAGTGTTATGCTTTGAATCTCTGTCTTTTGTCACTCTACTATAGAATTTTTGCTTTCTGGTTACTAGGAATCTTACATAAAACAATATATGCTTATTGTGTATACACACACACACACACACACACACATATATTCTATTGTACACAGACAAGAATTTAACTTTGATTACATACAAAAGCTCTTTCCTTCTCTACCTTTTATAATTTTTATTACTCAATCACTTATTAACTTGTTTGTTTATTTAATCACATATTCAATAAATCCTTTTCGATTGCCTAATAGCTGTCACCTGCCCTGAATAAAAGTTACAACATTAAAATACAATACACTTATGTTTTTCAGGAGCTTCAGTAAAGTAAGTAAATAATAAACTTGCTAATTATTGATCACATTCAATAAATTCACAGAAACAGTGACAAAGACAGACCCAGAATTTCAAAGAATGAGGTTCAGCTTTTCACTGCATATCTATTGAGAAAAATAAAGGGGTAAAATAAGTCAAATCACTTCAATATGGAGAACCTGGGAGAAACATTTATGCTTTTAATGTCACAATTTGCATCATCTTTTATTGTGTATATATTATCAAATAATTGTAGCAAGAGCTATTTTAATGCTTTTGTCCAGTAATATTTACAAGGCTTAAGTATTTTAACATACCACCATACTACACTACTAGAGCATTCTGAATCTTAACATATGCTTACCTTGACAAGTATGATGTGTTTTTCATGTTTTCCATAATATCTACTAGCATCCTTTTGTTTCAGCTTCAAGAACTCTATTTAGCATTTCCTGTAAGATAGGTTTGGTGGTGATGAATTCCTTCAGTTCTGTTTGTTACAGAAAGTCTTTATCTCCCATTCATTTTTGAAGATTAACCTTTGCAAGGTAACGTAATCTTGATTGGCACTTTCTTTCTTTCAGCACTTTGAATACAACATCCCATTCCCTACTGACAGGCAAGTTTTCTGCTGATAAACACACTTGGAGACTTATAAGTTCTCTTGTATGAGAGATTATTTTCTTGTTCCTTTCAAAATTATTTTCTTGTCTTTGTTTTTAGACATTTTTATTTTAATGTGTCTGGGAGAAGATTGTTTTGTATTAAATGTATGGGGTGACCTATCCCATCATGAAGTTCGATTTCTTAACCTCTCCCCACATTTGGGAAGTTCTCAGCCTTATTTATCTGTGTGAATGTAAGCTTCTGCTCCCCTCCCCCTCTCTTTTTTTCCTAACAAAGAATTAGTTATTTTTTTATTGTGATTTCTTAGATTCCTTAGGTTCTCTTCATTCTTTTTAATTCTCGTTTTTCTCCTCAGATTGGGTTATTTCAAAGACTCTATCTTCCTTTTTACTGATTTTTAAAAAAAAATCTGCTCTGCTCTACGTTAATTGTCTCTGCTGCACTTTTCATTTCACTCACTAAATTATTTAGCCACATAATTTTTGTTGGATTCTTTTCTATGATTTCTATCTCTTTGTTGAAGCTCTAATTCTATTTTTGTATTGTTTTTCTGATGTCATTGAAAGGTTTACCTGTGTTTTCTTGCAGTCCTCTATATATCTTCAGAGGAATTTGTTTTAGGGATTGAGAATCCCAGATGGTGGCAGACTGAATGGGAACTACACTGTCACTCTCTCAGAACCAAACTGGAATTACAACTAAGTTAGAGAAAAAACATTCTGAATAATCAATGGAAGACTAGCTGGAGAGCACCCTCAGAAACAAGGACCTAAAGCAGAGACCACATAGAGACTGGTAAGAAGCGAGGACTGTGAGAAGGCTGGCTGGGCTCCCGCAGGCAGCACCTGAAGGTCCTAAGGAAGATTTCAGCTATTGGGGCTCCCACTGAAGACTCTGGGGCCTAAATGCAAAGCTGGGCTTCCCAGCCTAGAGCACCAGAGCTGAAAAAGGTGTCCATATAACACCTGGCTGTGAAAAGAAGCAGGGTTTCTGTCTGCCAGGGAGAGATGGCTGAAAATGCAAGCAACTTCTTAAAGGGCCAGCACACAAAGTTTTGTGTGCAGCCACTCACCTTGGGCTCCAGTAGAGGGAGAGCAGAATGGACTACAAAGGTGTGAGAAAAATCTGGGGTTTTGAACACTGGAAACAGAGCTCAGAGGGTAGTCATCAGGATTCCTGAGCTGAGTCATTCCCCCATACTGAAGAAGACACCTTTCTCAGACAAACCTTTGCCAGCCCCACAGTTTTTGCAAGGAGGGGAAGAAATTGCTCCACCCACTGGAAACCTTTCACCCCACTCTGTGCCTTGCTGTGGCCTACAGCTTGAGGCTCATTAAGAGACTAAGGTCAATCAGCCTGCAGGAAAAGGTGGATGGCTGGTAGCTTTGCCTGATCTGCTTCTGAACCTGGGCCTTGAAAAAGCAGACTTTGGTGTGCACTTTGGTTCTGTCCAAATGCACCCAGCCTCAGCAGAGAGACTAACTAGCTAGCCCAGCAGAGGGAACCATTAGCCATGGGTGGTTGATATCTCTAAACAGGGTACTCAAGAGCATCTGACATTAGCCTGCACCAGAGTCCCTCCAAAAAGACTGAGAGTCCTAGCAGATCCACCTCATACATAGAAACAACCCAATAGGCACCCAAAATGGGGAGACAAAACAAGCCCCAAATGAAAGAACAAGAGAGGTTTCCAGAAAAAGAGCTAAATGAAATGGAGATAAGCAATCTATCAGATATAGAGTTCAGAATACTAATTGTAAGGATGCTCAACAGCATGAGAAAAGATATGGAAACTAGGAAAAATGACCAGTCAGAAATGAAGAATGACATAGAAGAAATAAAGAATACATTGGAAGTAATAAACAGCAGATTAGAGGAAGCTGAGGATAGGATCAATGAGTTGGAAGAAATCACTCAGTCAAAAATCCAAATGAAGAAATAATTTAAAAACAGGAGGACAGACTAAGGGAGCTGTGGGACAACATGAAACATAACAATATTTGCATTATAGGAATGTCATAAAGGGAAGAGAATAAGCAAAGGATAGAGAACCTGTTTGAAGAAATAATGGCAGAAAACTTCCTTAACCTGGTTAAGGAAAAAGTCACACAAGTTCGAGGCACAGTGAGTCCCAAGCAAGAAGAATCCAAAGAGGCCCACACCCAGACACATCATAATTAAAGTGCCCCAAATTCAAGACAAAGAGAGAATCTTAAAGGCAGAAAGAAAAAAGCAACCTGTTACCTACAAAGGAGCTCCCATAAGGCTGTCAGCTGACTTCTCATCAGAAACTCTACAGTCCAGAAGGGAATGGCATGAAGTATTCAAGGTAATGCAAAACAAGGATCTGAAACCAAGACTACTCTATCCAGCAAGGCTATCATTCAAAATAAATGATGACATAGAGAGCTTCCCAGACAAAAAAAGGCTAAAGGAGCTTATCAACAACAAACCAGCCTTGCAAGAAATGTTAAAGGGATTGCTGTAATAATCAGAAGTAATAGAGAGAGAAACATAAGCATAGAGAATTAAAATGGCAATAAATAAAGACCAATCAATAATAACCTTAAGGACTTTAAGGGAGAGATCAACAGCAATACAATCATAGTCAGGGATTTTAACACTCCACTGTCTTCACTGGATAGATCTTCCAAACAGTGACTCTAAATGGAACACTTCACCACAAAGCTGTAGAATATACATTCCTCTCAAGTTCAGATGGGTCATTCTCAAAGATGTTAGGACACAAAACAAGTCCCTACAAGTTCAAGAAGATTGAAATCATATCAAGCATCTCAGATCACAAGGGCATGAAATTAGAAATCAACTACAGTAAAAACACTCAAAAACATTCAAACACATGAAGGCTAAATAGCATGGTATTAAACAATGAATAAGTTACCAATAAGATCAAGAAAGAAATAAAAAAATTCCTGAAAACAAATGAAAATGAACACACCACAACCCAAAATCTATGGGACACAGCGAAAGCAGTCCTGAGAGGGAAGTTCATAGCACTACAGGCCTACCTCAAAAAGCAAGAAACATTTTTAGTAAACTATCCAACCCTATAACGTAAAGAATTAGAAAGCCCCCCTGTTAAACTGTCTGGACTAGGGCTTTGGTTTGCTGGGAGTTTCTTATTTCTGCTTCAATCTCATCAGTTGTTATTGGCTTATTCAGGTTTTCTGATTCTTCTTGATTCAGTTTTACATGATCTCATTCATATGTGGCATCTAATAAACAAAAGGGACTGGGGAACAAAATAGATCCAGAGACAGAGAAGCATGGAGCTTACTGATGAATCTGTGGGAAGGCAGGTGTGGGGGAGTGGGTGGGGAAAGATTAATCAAAGAACTTATAAGCATATATGCATAATCCATGGACACAGACAGCACTGTGGTGAAGGCCTGGGTGGGAGATGTGGGGTGGAGGGTATCAATGGGGAAAAAGGGGGATATCTGTAATGCTTTCAATAATAAAGTTAATTGTTTTTAAAAAGTATTTATTTTAAAGTCTTTATGGGTTAATTCTTTTTTTTTTTTTAACATATCTTTATTGATTTCACATAGAGGAAAGGAGAGCGAGAGAGACAGAAACTTCAATGATGAGAGAGTCATTGATTGGCTGCCTCCTGCACGTCCCCCTCTGGGGATTGAGCCCACAAAGCAGGCATGTGCCCTGACTGGGAATCGAACCTCGATCTCCTGGATCCTAGGTCAACTCTCAACCACTGAGCCATGCCTGGCCAGGCTTTATGGGTTAATTCTTGAATCTCTATTTCCTTGGAGCTAGTTGGGAGAGGTTTACTGTATTCCTTTGTTGAAGTCAAGGATCTTTGATTTCATAATTCCTGAACATTTGCTTAGGTATCTTTAATTATAATGTTTGAATAAATATTTATCTCTTCCAGAATTTCATGACAGACTTTAGTAAATATGAACTATCACCTCCAAATTTGGGCACACTAGTCTGTACTTTGACTCTGGGTGTAGTTGTATAGGGCATCAAGTATGGGGACTTGTGATGGTAATGGGTCTGGTGAAGTGTAATGTCTCTTTTCTTGGGTCAATGGATTCCATAGCAATGACAACTGTGTGGTTCCTGGTGAGTACTGGGTAGATTCTACTGTGGCTGCAAGGAATGCTGGGGTCTTCAATGCTGTCTCTAAGTCCAGTCCCTAAGAACCAGGTCAGATAATGGTGCTGGTTGGAGCTGCTGATGTGCACATACTCAGCCATGAGGGCCAGCTGCGGCTTCCTATTTAGTGCAGGTGCAAGTTGCAAACACACATGTAGTGACGTAGGTCAAGACAAACAACAAGGACCAGGGCCTACTATTGCCTCACTGGCAGCTACAAGGACCCTGGCTGCCTATGTGTTCTCCTGTGTCTTCCCCATGTAATCACACTGCAGTGGAAGCCAGTGACTAGATAGGTGGGGATGGATATGTTCATAGGTTGTGACTAGTTACAGGTGAATGAGATTGTGCAAATCAGTGGTAAAAGACAGGAATTGATCCAGGCCAACAAGCAGCTGTAGGAGCCCAGCTGTCAGCCTGCTCTTTTGTGACTGCAGCTAACTTCCTAGAGGACACACTGTGATGGAAGCCAGTGAAGGGCATCTGGCTGGCAGCATGCAAGTGCCCAGCTAGAAGGACTAGGCACAAGCATGGACATAGTGAAGGAGTCAGCTTCAGAGGCCCAGGGTGTTTTCTTGCACTCACACAGCTGTAGAGGCCTGAGCAGGCTGCTGGTGTGGTTCTGGTCTGTGATGGTGGAGGGAAGTAATAGGGACAAACTCAGGTGGCTTCAGTGTGTGCAAATACCTATGGAGTGAGAAGGACTGAAATATGCAACTTGTCCATGGCAACTGTGTTGGCCAATCATTTCTTTACTTTTGTTTTGTTTTTGTTTTTCACAGTTTAACAAAAACTTTATTTTTTTAATTGAGTGTTGACACTATTATGGATGTCCCCCATATCCTTCCCCTTTACCCTGCTCCACCTTACCCTGCCCCCTACCTCTGGTCATCACCACACTGTTGTCTGTGTCCGTGGACCATGTATATAAGCTCTTTGGCTAATTTCTCCACCATCTTTCATCCACTCTCCCCATCTTCCTCTGCTCTGACCTCTGTCAGCCTGTTCCATGTGTCCAGGCCTCTGGTTCTACTTATAGTTTAATCCTCACCTGATGATATGTTTACATTGATTTTTACAGAGATAGAAAGGGAGAGAGAGAGAGAGAAACTTCCACATGAAAGAAACAATGATCGGTTGTCTCCTGTACACACTCCAACAAGTCAAACCCTCAACCCTGGTATGTGCAATTACCAGGAATCAAACCCACACATTTTTGGTGGACAGGATGACATTCGAACCAACTGAGCTACCTGGTTGGGGCTCTCTGGTTCTATGTTTTTCATCAGTTTATTTTGTTCATTAGAGTCCATATGTAAGTAATATCATTTGGTATTTCTCTTTCTCTGTCTGGCTAATTTTGCTTAGCATCATAATCTCCAGGTCCATCCATGTTGCCCAAAAGGTAAGAGTTATTTGTCTTTTATACCCTTGTATATTCCATGGTGTGAATGTCCCACAGCTTTTTTACCCACTCCTGTACTGCTGGACAATTGGACTGTTTCCGGATCTTTGCTACTATAAGTAATGCTGATATGAATTTAGGGGTGTGTATGTTCTTTCTGATTGGTGTTTCAGGATTCTTAGGATATATTCCTAGAAGTGGGATCACTGGGTCAAAAGGCAGTTTTATTCTTAATTTTTTGAGGCACCTCCATACTGTTTCCCACAGTGGCTGCACCATTCTGCATTCCCACCAGCAGTGCACCAGATTCCCCCTTCTCCACACCCTCGCCAGCACTTGTTTGTTGATTTGTTGATGGAGCCATTCTGGCAGGTGAGAAGTATACTTCATTGCAGTTTTAATTTGCATCTTTCTCTCTCTAATGATTAGTGACATTAAGCATTTTCTCATATATCACTTGGCCATCTATATGTCTTCTTTTCAGAAGTGTCTGTTGAGGTTTTTTGTCCATTTTAAATCGGTTGGTTGTCTTCCTGGTGTTGATTTGTATAAGTTCTTTATACATTTTAAAAATTAACCCCTTATCAGATGTCTCATTGACAAATATGTGCACCCATACAGGTTTCCTTTTTATTTTGTTGATGGACTCCTTTTCTGTGCAGCTTTTTTAGTTCGATGTAGTCCTATTTCACAGATCTAGAAGAAAAAATTCTAAAAATTTATATGGAACCTAAAAAGAACTTAAATAGCCTCAGCAATCTTGATAAAGAAGAACAAAGTTGGAGGTATCACAATATCAGATATCCAACCACAAGACCATTATAATCAAAACAGCCTGGTACTGGCATAAGAACAGGCGTTTAGATCAATGGAACAGAACAGAGATCCCAGACATCAACCCACATCTCTATGGTCTATTCATATTTGACAAAGGAGGCAAGAGCATTCAATAGGGTAAAGACAGTCTCTTCAATAAATGGTGTTGGTAAATTGGACAGGAACATGCAAAAAAATGAAACTGGATCACCAACTTACACCATACACAAAAATCAACTCAAAATGGATAAAAGACTTAAATGTAAATAGCAAAACCATACAAATCCTAGAAGAAAACAGGCGGCAAAACCCCAGACATCTCTCATTAGCCATATATTTGCTGATATATCTCTTAGGACAAAGCCAACGCTTTCTTTTGTGGTAGAACCTACTAGGATTGCCTGCCGAGCAGCAGGTCAACGTGAGTGGTGATCACAGCTCCTACCTGGCTCCCGTTGGCAGGCACCGCATTTCTCCCTGTTCTAAGCTGTCTCTACACCTCTCAGCTTTGCTGACCTGGGTGCCGTGACACTGAAACAGGACATTCACATGGTGCGCGCCCTATACTGGCTTCTCATCTTATACTTTCTTTCCTGGTAAAGTAAGCTCTTCGTAGCGGAAATTTTCCCTGGCCCTGAGCAATCCTGGATCTGGCGATGGGAGTCTGCATAGAAATGCAGCACTTTCTTCTCCTGTCATGAGGTTACTCCCAGGTGTTTTGTTTCGCCATGTTACTCAAGTATCATAAGACCACTCCCAGAGTTTTTTTCTTGTTTATGGGTAGCTCATTATAGATCTTTTTAGAGGGACCGTGAATGGGGCCTCTTGTCACTGTTTTGGTGGCACCATTCCACAAAAATGACTTCTGAGTTAAAATAATGAAGAGTCGATACCCAATTATACACTGGCATTTACTTTGGGCAATTATCTTAGGTTTAAATATTTTCATATTTTCCTTTTCATTAAAAATATAGGAATATTATTCTCACATAGGCTGATATGAAGGTTAATAAGATAACTGCTAGAGTACCTGAGAGTCTATAAGCTTGGCATTTAGTAATGGTTATTATTATTATTATTTTGAAATATACAGTCTCATGTTCATGCCCATTGTCACCCCACAGCTCTCGTTTGCCAGCCTGACTCCACTCACTTATATTTCTGAACTAAACTCCTGGTTGACTTCTTACTTCGAATCTTATCAGTTTTCAATTCTCGGTAGAATCATTTTGAAATACAGATCTGATGATAGTAGTTCTGTGCTGAAAGAAGGAACTTGCACCATCACTATACTTGTGTTGGCACTATATTAATAAAGCATGCTTTGTGTGGTCACATAATTTTTCTTTTCATTTTACAAGCTTAGAAAAAATATTCAATTTCTATATTAGGAGATAAAGGTAACAAAATTTATGTTAATTAAGCAAATGCTGTGCATTACCACAAAAGTAAGTGGTAGAGGTGAGATAGTAAAAATGTAGACACTGACTAGTCCTTATAAAATAAAGCAAAAATTCCGAACAAACCATAGAAGGTGTCCTTAATGAAACCCTAACTTTGAAGTTATCACCCTTTCTAGCCATCATGGCCCTGGGATAAATCCAAGGGCCTCTGTGCTTTTAAATTTGCTCCTCTTCCTGTTAGTGTGTCCCTCTAACCCTTTTCCATGAATACCACTTATTTACTTCTCAAAGATTCAGCTTCAAGAGACCTCTTTTGAAGTGTTGCTAAAAACATGCAGACCTATTCTTCTTTCTGGCTTGATGGTAACCCATTCATATACATCCACAATTGTTCTAGTCCATATGCTATTACAGGTTGATGTGTCTGTCTTCTGCCTGAAACTATGTGCAAGAATTAGACTTGTCCACCTTTGTGATGCCAGAGACTAGAATAGCGAACAAGACTGGGACTATGTCAATAAATGTGTGGTAAAGAAATCAACAAATGAAAAGATGAAAACTGAAAAAGAAACAATTAGGTTCAGAGTTCTACTGATATTTACTCAACTTCCAACATAAAGCAAATTTAAAATCCTGTCTACATTTACTTGAATTTTCTGAGAGATAGAAGCTATAAAGAAGCAATCTACAAGGTAAAATAAAGTCATTAAATGAGTACAGCCATTATTTTGTTATAACTGATAATATAATTTTAATTCATAAGCTCATTGCATAGATGACTAATTGTGATATTGTAAATTTCTCCAAATATTACTAGGTAACTAATTGTAATTATTTTATAAATTTCTGATTTAACAAATCCTTTCATGAGCACTATTTATCATTACATATAAAGAATAGTTTTATATGTAAGAGAAAGAGAGAGATAGAGAATGAAGGAGAATTAATTTATATTAAAAAACATGTGCATGTATATAGAGCTAGAAAATCATTCTAGGACAAAAAAAGCTAAAGAAAATATTAATATAAACTATATTCATAAACATATGTGATTGTCAAGAAGCTCATGAGGGTGGATTTAGAAAAAGCAGAGGCTCAGAGCATTGGATTCCCGAAGAGAACATTCTTTCAACTGCTGGAATGTGCCAACTCTATTGTTACTGGATCTTACCTTCAACTGGTGCACATGGTATAACTGCTGGGCACCTTACCTCTTAAAATCAATGTGTCCAGTCTAGAGGAAATGACAAGTGAATTAAGTATTTTTTGTTTTCTCAATAAAAGAATTGGTTGATTCTCCTACTGTGGGGAAAACTAAAGAGATCAAGTACCAAGAGAAGTAAATTACCTCCACAGATGCCAGGCTGGGCTAGGAAAGTAGGCATTAGCCTCTAAGAAAGTTGGCTTTGTTTTTCTACAAACCAATCTCTGTGGTACATGTCAATGCATAGTTATTAATAAATACACATACATACATTCTAATAAACACTTTAATTTGATGATTCACATCTAATTTTCTAGTGATGATCTATATATTCCTGAATATCATAAATAATCCCTAATTTTCATCAATAAAGATTCAGATTAATTGGAATGTGACAAAATACCTTTATCTAGGTGGTGTTTTTTTCTTCCAGCACTGGGTTCTTTCTGCAAATAATGAGAGATCTCTGCATTGTAGTCTTCAGGGGAAGTAGTTAGTGACAGAGGAAAAGGAAATAAGCTAAATTATGGTGCAGAAAAAACTCTAAGCTCAACTTCACTGAGTATTAATCAGAAGGGTTTTTTCCCCTCACGGCAGCTGATAATGATGATGTGATAACTGATGAATTTGTTATATTTTAATGGCATGATCCTTTCTGGAAGCCTTCACTACTCTTCTTTTTGTCCATGATGACTTAGTGTGGAATTTCCATACAGTGCCTCATTGTAACATGATATTTGGTTACTGGCATTTCATGAGAAATAGGGAGAAATCAAATCAGAACACTGAAGCAAAATGTGTAAGAAGAAAGTTTAAATATTGTCTTGTGTCAAGGAACCTGAAGTGTTTTCTAAAATAAGAAAGATAAGACTAAAAATACATTAAAAATACAAGAAGGTATTAAAATAGCAAGAAAAGAAAAAAGGCAGTCATTTGTTCAAAGAGGTTAGTGTGTTTATCTGAACAGTTAAAAATGCATGATAGGTTGAAATAGGCCATGATCCCTGCAACCCAAATGCGGGTGCACATTCCTATCTTCTTCCCCACCAAAGAGCCAATGATCTCTCCCAAATTGGGTCTAGTAAACCTTTTACTAAATTCAAATAATCAGAATTTATCTTGCAGTCATTTGAGGAGGGAAAATTAGAAAATGCTGATTCAGGTCTCATTAGTTTGGAGCTATTTGCCAAAAACCGAGATGTAGGTTTCCCTGTCATCACTGCACCAAGTTCTCTTAGTGAGGCTTGCCATTTCTGAAGACAAAATGTCTATGAGAAAAAAACATGGTGTTACCCAAAGTACATGAGCCTCTCTTGCACATATTGTGGAGGGGGTGCCCTTACTCTTGACATGGTAGCATTGCCCTGGATGTGAGTTTCTAGAGCATGGGTATTATTTCAGTGTCTCAACATTTTCAGATCATCAGTAAATACAGACAGTGAAATGTTCAGTGTTCCTCATTAACCATCACAGACATTATTACTTGGCCCATCACTGTACTTTCTGTTGAGGTCAAATTAAGCCCTTTAATTTTTGGTAACACATGCAGTCACTATCAGCTGATTAGATGTGGTAGTAAGATAATATGTATTTGCTACTCAGAGCCTACAGTGGTGTCTTCTCGAGGTCAAGAACAAGCACTACTGTTTTTAATCTATAGGTGAGCTTGCCAGGGATGATGATGATGGTAATGATAATGAAGATGATAACAGAACCCGCAATTCATTCAAGACTTGTTTTATAACAGGTACTGAGCTAAGCTGAGGGGATTAAAAATAAAATGCCAATGTTGTCCTTATGGAATCTATGAACCTGACTAAAGAGAAGTAATAGATATATGCATTTTAATTATATGAAATTTAAAGCGATATTTTTCAAGTGGCCAAAGGGACAGAAAAATGGTAGGATTTTGTACTAGACACGTGATACTAGCCTAAGAAATTGTATAACAAAATCTTAGATTAAATGTACAAATTCTTAGGCGTGACTACAAATACAGACACACAGAGAAATAGAAAATATAAATTGAGATGTAATACATAAGAAGATTCAATGGCTAATTTTAAAACTTCTGAGACCTAGGTGGCTTTGTTGGTAATTTCTACCAAGTTTAAAAGTAAATTAATACCAATCATTTAAAAATAATTCCGAAAAATAGAAAAAGGTCTCACGTCCCAATTCATTCTATGAAACTAGTATTATTCTGATACCAAATGCAGAAAAATATATCACATGAAAAGAAAAGTACAGGCCAATATTCCTTATGAATATAGATGCAGAAATCTTTAAACACTAGCAAACATAATTCATGAAGCATATTAAAAAAGATATGCAATGTAACTAAACAGGATTTATCCCAAGTATGCACAGTTGGTTTAATGAGAACGAGGAGTTGCTGTTTAAGGGCGTGAGGTTTCCTTTTGGGGTGTTGGAAGTGTCTGGAACTAGATAGTAGTCATGGTCACACAACATTGTGAAAGTGCTCAATGACGCTGAAATGTACACTGTAGCAATGATCAAAAACATAGAGCTTATGCCATGTGTGCTTTACCACAATAAAAAAAAAAAATGCTAAAGCTAAAAAAATCAGTAAATATTACAAATTATATTAATATAATAAAAGAAAAAATATAATTATTTCATTAGATGAAGATAAGCATTTGATAAAATTTTGCAAACTTAGAAGAAAACTTTTACAACTGGATAAAGGGTATCTGTGAAAAAACCACAGATAATACTATACTTAATGGTCAAAGACTAAAGACTTGCTCCATAGACCAGAAGCAAGCTGTTCACTCTGACCACTCAAACTCAACATTTTACTGGAGGTTTATCCAGAATAATTAGGAAACAAAGAGAAATTTAAAAAACATTCTGCTTGGAAAGAATCACATTCTCTATTAACAAATGACATGATTTTATATAGGAAAATTCTTAAAAAACTATTAGAATAGTTAAGTGAGTTCAGCATGGTGGCAAAATACAAGATCAATATATAAAATCTAATTGTATTTCTATGTAAAAGCAATGAATAGACTGAAATGAAATTAAGAAAATAATTTCATTTGCAATAGCATAAGATGCATAACATTTAAAAATAAATGTAATAAAAGTGCAAGTCTTATACAATAAAAGCCATATATAATTACTAAAAGAAATTAAAGTAGATATAAATAAAACAAAAGAACTACCATATTCATGGATCAGAACTCTTAATAATGCTAAAATGGCAATAAAGTATTACTAATTCTTTACAAACTCATCCAAAATGTAGAATGAAATGGTATACTTCTGACTTCATTTAATGGGACCAGCAATATCTTGATAACAATATCTTTACAACAGCAATATCTTCAAAACTCTACAAAAATATCTTTACCAAACCTTAGCAATTCAAACCCATTAATATATGTAACAATAATGTGTTATAATTAAGTTGAATTAGCCTGAGAGCGTCAAGGTTGATTTACCATTACAAGGCAAATAGTTTACAAGTCACCTGGTAAAGAGACTAAAAGAGAAAAATCATTTGATCATGTTAACATGGTTAGAGAACAACATTTGACAAAACTGAGCATACATTTATAACACAAACACATAAGATATGAAGGGATGGGACCTACTTCAACCTGATTTAAAAATGACATCTATAAAGAAATAACTACCAACTGAAACCATGATTTTCTACTAAGGCCAGAAAAAAGGCAATGATGTTTGTACTTGGAAATTGACTCCAACATTAGAGGTTCTGGTCAACTTTATAAGGTATATTAAAAAGAAAAAGGGGTACATATTGCCAAACAACTAAAACCCTCTCTATTCACAGATGACAAATTGTCCAAGTAAAAAATACTAAGGACTTTATTAAACAGCTACTAAAAATAATAAGTGAGTTTAGCAGGTGTGTAAATATTCTATGATGTATAACAAATTACACAAAGCTAGTTGCTTGAAAATAGCATTTGTTATCTCATAGTTAGTTACTTCAGGCTAGAAATGCAGAAATGATTTATCTTCATCTTCTGCACAGGGTTTCACAGGCTGCAATCCAGGAGTCAGCTAACTGGGCTCGCATCTAGAAAGAGGTAACTTCGCACTCATCGGATTGCTGGCAAAATTGCTTTCCTTGTGTCACAGGATTTGTGGCAGCTTGCTTTTTTTTCTTCTTTTTTTTTTTAAATAATTCTTTATTGGTTTCAGAGAGAAGAAAGGAGAGGAGAGAGAGAGAAACAACAATGACAAAGCCATTGATCAGCTGCCGCCTGCAAGCCCCCTTCTGGGGATCCATCCCCAAGGAGCATGTGCCCTGACCAGGAATCAGCAGAGATCTCCTGGATTCTGGGCGAGGCTCAGCCCTGCCCACACCCAGCAGGCGGCAGCTGCTTTTTTAAGCTGGTAAGGGAATGAGAGTCAAAGATGAGTTAGCCAACAATGGAGCGTCTTACCTGATATAATGTCATCGTGGGAGTGACAGCCATCATTTTTCCTGTATTCTATTGGTTCAAATCAACTCACAGATCCACCTACACCAGAAAACCAAAACTAATTTTTAACCAGTCTTCTCAAAAACCTTTAAATTTGACAACTTTAATGAAATAGACCAATTTATTGATGTATACAAACTACCAAAGCTCACTAAGGTAGAAATAGATAAACTGAACCATCCTATGTCTATTAAGGTACTGTTATATCTATTAAAGACATTGAATTTGTTGTTAAAAACTTCCCCAAAAGAAAACTCCAAGACCATATAGATTCACTGGATAATTCTACCAAACATTTAAGAAAAAAATAACATCAGTCCTACACAAATTCTTTCAAAAATAGAAAGATAAAATTTTCAAAAATTTTATGAATAGGTAGACATATTAAAACCAGAAAAGATATTATGAGATAAGAAAACTTTAGGCAAACATTCTTTATTTACATAGATACAAATAAACTTAACAAAATATTGCAAATCAAATCTAGATATTCATAGAAATGATAATATATTATAACCAAACAGAAATTACCCCAAGAATGCAAAAGTGTGAATTTTTTTAAAAATCAAACAATTTAATATACTTCATCAATAGACTAAAAGAGAAAAATCTATGAGTGTCTCAATAGACACACAGAAAGGATATTTGAGGAAAGCCAGCCCCACATGATGGCACATTTTTTAGATAACCCAGAATAGAAGATAAGTTCCTCACTATGATAAAGAGCATCTAGAGAAACTTACATCTGACATCATAGTCAACAGTGAAAAATTAAGCATTTTGTCTTAAAAATCAGAATAAAAGCAAAGATATCCACTTTTAAAACATTTTTTTACTGGAAGTTCTGTAATAATTAGAAATAAAAAGCATAAAGTTTAAAGAATAATACTCTTCATTTACAGGTAACATAATTGTATCCATGAAAATCTCCCCAAATTGACAAACAATCAGTAGAACAAATATGTTAATTTAGCAAGATCACAATTATAGGGACAGTAAAAAACATTGAATCCATTTCTAAATACTAGCAGTAATTTTTTTTTAATTAAATTAAATTTATATTTAAAAGCATAAGAAATATTAAATATTGAGCAATAATTCCAACAAAATCTCCATTAGACCTCTATATTAAAAACTAAAAAAAATTGCTGAGAAAAATTTTAAAAGGGATAAATGGAAGGATATTTCATGTCTATGGATCAGAAGACTCAATGTAGTTAAGATGTCTATTCCTTGTAAATTCACATATAGTTTTAAGCCAACCATTTTAAATTTCACCTGACTCATTTAAAGATCTAGAAAACATGGTTGAGTTACAAAATTTATATGGAACTTTAAGGAATCTGGTATAGAGAAAATATTATTTTTAAAAAGTTGGAGGGCTATACTACCTGAATTCAAAATTTACCTTAAAGTCACAATAATCTAGACAGCAAGATATTAAATTAAGAACAGACAATTAAATTAACCGGTAAGAGTAAAGAGTCCAGAAATAAGTCCTCAGTAGGTCAATCGTCAAAATCCATGGAACTGAACATGTACGGTGTGCGCATTTCATTGTGTGTAATTGATATCTCAATAAATAAAAGACAAAATTGAGGGGCAATGAGAAATGATGAGACCTGAAGTAAGTCTAATATTATTTTATTTACTTTGGCTTAGCTATTTTCTCACTTAACTTCCATTATTTCCACAACTGGTAACTCTATATAAAGTCTGCCCTAACTTGTTATTCATAGTCCTAGATCTGCCTTCAGAACGATGTTCGAAATCTAATGATCTGGGTTCTTCCCCTTCTTCCAGGCATCCCACCCACACCACCTTTTACTGTACCCACTGATTTTCCACTCCTTGATTATTCTGATATATTATGCTCTATCTCCCCTTCTCAGCCCTCCCAATTGTTATAGAGGGAGTTGGGGAATCATCTTCCCCAGTGAGTGCTGGGGGTGGAGTCCTTACGATATCCCTAGAAAAAGACTTTTCTGAGACTTGCACGGAAGGATGAGTGATTTCTATTTGTGTGGGAATAGATCCCTGGGTTTCCAAAGTTCCATTTCCCTTAATCCAGCCCTGAAAGTACATGTAGTTGGGGTTTTAGAAAAGCTAAAAGCAAAACCAATGTCTAGAGTTTCAGTTCCATGACACAGTGGAGTCCATTCAACATCAGGCCAGTTACAGTCCATTAGTCATTGTGTGTGGGATCCCCATGGCCATGGGCCCTGTGGGCAAGTACAGGAAGCAGGAGTGGGAGAGTCTCATAAGCTGGGAGACAAACAAGAGGAACCAAAAGGCACAAGAGAGAGAACATCTTTGTTCAAGGAATTAAGTGTCCCAAATCTTCCCATACTTCAGTGGCCACATCCATTCTCTCCAATGACCTCTGTTCACAGGTGTGACTGACAGCAGGCATCTTCAATACTCACCCCCAACTTTACTGGACATGAGTCTATCTTCTCTCCTGTCCAGTCCCTTCTCCCAGTGATTTGAGGGGAATGGACTGTGGATAGGCTGGCTCCCTGGGGAGTGTTAAGTTGTAGCTTCCTGGTGAAGCTGCCTAAATGACATACCTATAGCAATTGGCCTTCCCTTTGCTCCTTTCCTGTTATTAATAACTAGGTTAATTACAACAATACTACAATTTGCATTATTAGTGTTTATTTCATTCTGTTTCCCTAGCACAGTGCTTATAGCTTACTAAATGATTTCTCAATAAATGTAAAAATATCTACCAGGCAGAGCAGCTCCTAGGATAAACCCTGATTTCAGGGTAGTTTCCAATTCATTCCGTCACATCGTAGATTGGTACAGACCATCACAGCTATGATTACACATAGGCACCTACACTGAACAGACCAGAATTGCAGCTGCCTGACTCTTTCTCTTTTAAAAAATATTTATCTTTATTGTTGAAAGTATTGCAGGTGTCCCATTTTCCCCAAAATTTACCCCCTCCACCTCACTCCCACCCCTCCCCAGGCCTTCATACTGTTATTGTCTGTGTCCATGGATTATGCATATATGCATATAACTTTTTTGGTTAATCTCTTCCCACCCTCCACCCCCTTCCCTCTGAAATATGATCCTCTGCTGCATGTGTCAATGTCTCTGGATCCATTTAGTCTGTCAGATTCTTTTGTTCATTCACTTCCTCTTAAAGAAGACCCTTCAACATTTCATATAGTGCTGGTCTGGTGGTGATGAACTCCTTTAGCTTTTCCTTATCTGAGAAGCTCTTTATCTGACCTAAAATTCTAAATGATAGCTTTGCTGGGTAGAGTAATCTTGGTTGTAGGTTCCTGTTTTTCATCACTTTGAATATTTCTTGCCACCCCCTTCTGGCCTGCAAGGTTTCTGTTGAGAAATCAGCTGACAGTCATATGGGTGCTCCCTTGTAGGTAACTAACTGCTCTTCCCTTGCTGCCTTTAAGATTCTCTTTGTCTTTAACCTTTGACATTTTAATATGATGTGTCTTGCTGTGGGCCTCTTTGGGTTCCTCTTCTTTTGAACTCTGTGTGCTTCCCAGACTTGTAAATCTATTTCTTTCCCCAGGTAGAGGAAGTTTTCTGTAATTATTTTTTCAACTAGGTATTTAAATTCTTGCTCTCTTTCTTCCCCTTCTAGCACCCCAATAATATAAATGTTGGGCCGCTTGAAGTTGTTCCAGAAACTCCTTATACTATCTTCATATTTCTGGATTCTTTTTTCTTTCTGCTGTTCTGCTTGGGTGTTTTTTGTTTCCTCATGTTACAAATTGCTGATTTGATCCTCATTGTCCTCTACTCTACTGTTGATTCCTTATAAATTATTCTCCATTTCAATTTGTGTAGACTTCACTTCTGATTGGTATTATATTAGGTCATGGATGGTATCACTTGTTTTCCTAATAGTCTTACTAAGATGCTTGAGCATCCTTATAACCATTATTCTGAACTCTGTATCCAGTAGCTTGTTTGGCTCTATTTCATTGAGTTCCTTTTCTGGAGATTTCTTCTGTACTTTTCTTTGTGACATGTTTCTTTGCCTCCACATTTCAGCTGCTTCTTGGTGTTTGTTTCTATGTATTAGGTAGAGCTGCTCTGTCTCCTGTAATTTATAGAGTGGTTTGTGTAGGTGTCCTGTAGGGTCCAGTGGCTCAGCCTCCCCAGCCACCTGAGATGGGCCTTCTAAGTGCTCCCTTGTGTGGGCTGTGTGCATTGTCCTGTTGTAGTTGAGTCTTAGTTGCTGTTGGCATCACTGGGAGGAACTGACCCCCAGCCCAACAGGCTGTGAGGACCAGTTGCAAATACAGCCAGAGGGCTGCTGTTCTGGAGACACCCCTATGGAGCAGGATTTACTTCAGTGGAGCTTTGGTGTTCACTGAGTGCGCCCCTTGAGTGTGTCACTCATGGATGTGATAGGGTTGTAATCCAGCATGCCAGAGTCTCACCACTGGGTGCACAGTCTCTGGGACCTCCCGGGAGGTGCAAAGTCAGCCTGTGCCAGTGCCTTGCCCAGGGCCATCCAGCATGAGCTACACAGCAAACCGTAGTTAGCTGCTACTTGTGCTGGGCTTGGCATTATCCAAGAGAGACCAAGCTATGAGCCAATGCAGGCTGCTGCTAGTTCCAGGCCTGGGGCCACTTACCAAGCCCTATGGGGCACCTGCTGCTTGTTTGATAGATTTTAGGAAAGTCCTAAGCCTGAGGCTTGAGAGGCCACTTGCATAAAAGCCCCTGGAAATGGCCTGGATGAGCTGCAGGTGGGGAGGGGCGGGGCCTCCGGGAATCACGGGGCGGGGCCAAAGGTGTGAGTCAGGTGCTGGCGATTCAAACATGGCGCCTGCCTGCCAGCTGTGCCGGGAGGACTCGCCACAGGAGCCATGGCCTCCGCCAGCCCTTCTGCCCGGGAGGAAGCCGCCCCTCCGCCTCTCGCCCGGATCTCAGGCAGGTCAGTTCCTCCCCGAGTGTCCCGGGTCCTTTCAGGCTGCTGCCTGGCGCTGGGCTCAGAGGGAGCGTCCGAGTGAGTCCGTGTGCGGGCCCTTTAGGAGGAGCTGCTGGGCCTCCCGCAGCCTCCGCGACCCTCACGGACAGTCCCCTCTGGTTTCACAGCTGAAGGTGTGGGGAAGTCTCTTCCCAGCCCTGGAACCCTGGGCTGGGGCCTGCTGTGGGGCTGGGACCCCTCACTCCTCCGGGAAACCCCCACCACCAAGATTCCCTCCCGGGTTTCAACTTGGGCACAGGGTGTGGGCCTGATGCATGTCTCCACGATTCAGCCCCGATCCAAACGTATCTCCGCCCCTCCGCCCGGTCTCGGTGCTGCTTCAGTTCCCTGGTTGCAGTGCTTCTGTTCAGCCAGATCTCAGGAGGCTCTGAGTGAGGGTGGTTCTGTATTTTACTTGTAATTTTGATGTGGTTGCTGGAGGCTGCGGGCGCAGCTCTCACCTACGCCGCCATCTTATTTCTCTCTTTTCCTTTTTTAACATTGTTATTGCTTCTGAGATTCTATATGTATGAAATAGCCTAGGTCTCCAGAAGCTAGTTAATAAACCAATATTCCACTGTTTGTTACTATTTCCTACTTTATGTTTAGATTTTCCTCCAAGCATCTGGAAACTGAATCCTAGAGTAAAAATATAGAACAGAGCAATAAAGGAAAAATGGTAAAGTAAGGGTTCATTTTTTTAAATTATTGGGTTTTTATACAATTTACAAATATAGAAAAGTGCTTGGGTATGGGATAAATTTCAACAGCACAATTTTCTTTTCTTTTTTTGCCAGAAATTCGCTCATTCAACTTTGCTCTTTTTCCTACCAACATCAAGTTGTCTCTAAAATCTCAGCTCAGAGGCCTCCTCTGCTTGGGAGCCTTTGCGATTCCTGTAGAGCAGGTTGTGTTCTCTTGTACTCTCACCTGGGCCTTGTGACCAGAGCCTGTATCTCATCCGCTTGCTACTGCTTCCTTGATTGCTTTCCTCGCTAGATGTGAGGTCCTCCAGGGCAGGGACACCACCTTATTTATCTCTGTGCTCCGTTGCCCAGCACAGAACCTGGGGTATAGTGGTCACGCAATAAAGCATTGTAACTACCTTAGTTTTTGAAGGAGTAGTGAATGCAGATTGCCTGATTGCTTGAAGAGAAGTTTCAGACACTTCCTGGAAGGAATGAAACACTAGTCTAGCTTGGGTCATCCCTGACATACTCAACACTGGTCAGAGGAAGATTCTACTACAGAGCAGTAGTGAACATATCCAAAAAAAGTAGTTGTCTAGGAAACCATTTTCTCACTTGTAAGATTTTTCAGGATCATTTTGCAAGTCAATTGACATGTATTTCTAGTTAGTTTGCCTAATAAAAAGCAGATGCTTTTTTGAGCTTCTGCTCTTATTTTCGCATCAGTTGCTATAAAGTGTTATCTTAAGATGGGCTTTTTATGCAATTCCAGGTAATGAGATGATCTACTGCTTCCAGTTATCATGTTCAAATATGTGATTGCAAATATTGAAAAAGAAATAAAACTCTGAATACCACACTATATTTCTGTCAATCCTCCTGTTTGCCTCATTCCAAGGACTATAACACAGGATCAAATAGTCTTTCTTCATTTCCTTGGCTGAGGTCTGAAACGTTGGGTTGGATTTGACTTGTCAATATCTCCATTTTTTTTTATCACCATTTCAATAGATATGTTCTTCTTAATTCATTTTCTCTCTATGATTAAAATATCTGACCCGTTGTTAGTTCACTGCCCCTATATCAAGCACTTTGCTGTGTTAGAGTCAAATCCAGGAATATTGAATGTGCTTCTCAGGATAAACATAGAAAATGTATCTCTTGCCTAAAAATTCATTTATGATGTGGATATCCAGATTTTATTTTCTTCTTTCTGTAGTTTCTCCTGGACTCGCCTGTAGAACTTGCTATTGAAAATCCAATAAAATAGAGAATTAGAAATGAATGCAAATAAACATGAGGGCTGCTATAACAACATACCATAGACTTAGAAACAATAGGAATTTACTTCACAGTTTTGGACACTGGAAATCCAAGACCAAGGCCTGGGTAGTTTTGGTGTTTGGGAAGACCCTCTTGCTAGCTCATGGATGGCAGCTTTTTAACTACATCATGTGGTGGAAGGTGCAGGAGAGTTCTCTGGGTCTTCTATAAAGGCATTTATCTCATCATAAGAAACCTACTCTCAGGACTTAATTACCTCTCAAGTCTCACCTTCAAATACTATTGCTTTGGGAATTAGGTTTCAACATATAAATTAGGAGATAAAACAATTTAATCTCTAGCAAGGAATAACTGTGGCTGTCTATCCAGATTCAAATTTGCTAATTTTGATATAGCAGTGGCAAAGATGCAAACAGGCCTGGGTTGTCATCACAGATGTAATACAGCTGTTCCCTTATCCACAGGGATCTGTTTCAAGATACTAAGCAGATGCCTGGAACCATGGATAATACCCAACCATATATCTCTAGATCTAGATATATGCACATTTCCTGTTCACGTTTGCAACCCCCAAATCCAATGCCTTCTTCATCTTAATTAAGCATCTGTCTTGCACTTTGTAATTTTTGCAGTTGGAGGTGTGACAACAAATTATTTTTCCCTTTTCCCTTCACAATTTCAAAGATGTAAGACTTGTTCTTACTGTAGATCTTAGCAACTTCAACATACATTTCCTTCTTTCCTTATTAAGTTGAAAACTTTACTTTTTCAATTAAAGGAAGCACTTTAAGGCTTCTTTCTCCTCAAATATCCGAATTGCCAGCATCCCTGCTCTTGTGCTTTGGGGTTATTACAAATTAAATAAGAGTGATGCAAACAGAAGCACCGAGATACCATGATAGTGGTCTAATAACCCTAAAGGCTACAGGGTGACTGAAGGGAGGGGCGTTTATAAGCCCAGATACTCTGGACCAAGGGTTGATTCCCATCCTGGGGAGGATGGAGCAGGAAAGTACAAGATCCCATCACACTACTCAGAATAGCACATAATTTAAAACTTATAAATTATTTCTTTCTCAAGTTTTTCATTTACTATTGGGTAGCAGATAATGGGGAATTACTGTATTTACTGTATTTACTTGTATAAATTATTTAACTTCTGGGAGATTTAGATTATTTATAAAGTGAATATTTACCTTCCATTCATTTATTCATTCCCTGAATCATTTATTCAAAAGTATGTGTTTTGAGTTGCTTCTGTGTTCCAGGCACTGTTCTATGTGCTAGGGTTAGAGCAATAAAAACCAAACAAACAAACAAAAAAACAAAAGGAAAACACTCGAATGTCTGACCCTCTTACTGAGCTTACTTTGCACTGGGAGAGATATACCAAAAAATAAAAAGAGATATGAGTTGGCTTCAATTTTGTTGTTTGTTTATTTTGTGGACTGGTGGTTACCAGAGAGAAGAGGGGTTGGGGGACTAGGAGAAAGAGGTGAAGGGATTAAGAAGTACAAACTGGTAGTTACAAAACAGTCACGGGATGTAAAGTGCAGCACAGGGAATATAGTCAATGATGCTGCAATAACTATGTGTGGTGCCAGGTGGGTACAGGAGATATTGTGGGGAGGACTCAGTAAATCATATGATTGTCTAACCACAAGCTATACACCTGAAACCAATTCAAAATACTATTGAAAGCGAACTTTAATTTAAAAATAAAAAGATAAACAAATAAAAATAAAATGCCATGAAAAAAAAATTAAAGAGTGAAGAGATTAAAGAGACCTGGGTACTTCTGTGTGCGATGGTGAGGGGAAGGCAGGCCTGAAGGGGAGGAGCCGCGGGAACGAGGCAGGAGTGAGGCTGTGGCTCCTGCAGTGCATCTTCCTATTTCCTCTCTGGGCTTTGCATTTTGCTTGGATTGGGTTCATATTGAAAAAGCTCTTAGAGGAAAATAATTTCCCTTGATACTGCTGGCATTATGAAACACAACATAAAATGGCTGAATCTTCCCTCAAGAGAGTTACTCTCCTTTCTCTGCCGGTACCCCAAATTTCTGGCAAAGAAGCTAGATGAGTTAAATGGACATAGTGACTGAAAACCTAGCTTATTCCCCTTGAAATATATTAGAAAGCAGGGTATTGGGATTAAACATTGATTGATGGATTTCATACACGGAAGGCAGGGTAGGGGGTGGATTTGGGGTCTGAAACCCATGGTTGTGAATTTGGGTTTGCTCACGATGAAGATATAACCTGGTGTGAGTGGCGTTTCCTTCTGTAACCTTATTTCTGTCATTTACATGGTGGTGTCAATAAACTCCTCTTTTTGTGGTTGCTGGGAGAGTAAATAAAATATCACATGGTAAATGACTGAAGACTGGTGGACATAGTTATTCTTGCTATGACTCAACTAGCCCAAGTCTACGTTTCTCAAAGTAACTCTTCCTTAGGTGGATCCTGAGGTGGAGAACAGGCTTTGAAGGCCTGGACAGTGTCCAGAGCAACCACCTCACGTTACTGTAGACAAGCCCTGTTCACAGAGAGGACCGTGCCAATGGAGGGGCCCAATGTCTCCTTCCCCATGCCCCGCCTGCAACTGGCACACTCCTGGGTGCTTCTGATCCCTAGTAATTGTACCTTCACTTGGTATTCCTAGTAACGAACCACTTCCAAATTTTTAAGTGTCTAATTTCTAGTTAAAATCCTGCAGTTTACTCAAGCTGACAGTTTAACTCTGCATATGCTTTCGTTCAGGATTTACAGAAGCTTTTCCTTGCTGCCTTTTGATCCTAATTATGGCCAGCTGTAAACTAATTAACCTTCTAGGTGCTTCCCAGGAGGTTAAAGTGCTTGGCGGCCAGGGCAGCAGCAGCACTGCAGCTGGGAATCAATGATAAGAAAGCATATCGACTCTCCAGGCCTGCCACGCAGGGGGCAATTTCCTCAAAGTCCCCGTGCTGGCAGAGAGAACAAAAGCATCCCAGAGCAAGGCTTTTGTAATGGTAAAGACATTAAATGTTCATCTCCTTTTGATTTGGTTCCTCAATCTAGTCTATAACCAGTTTAACTGCAAATGAATAAAAGATTTAATTGATAAATGAGTGAGATAATGGGTACCTTGAGTGAATAAAAGAGGCGGAACCGAGGTGTAATCAACCGAGAGGTCGGTGTTTTGTGTCGTCCATCGTGTTGCAAGAGCTTTGCTGGGTCCTGGGTGCTTGGTGTTGAGAAGTGGTTATAAAGACGTAAAGATTGGGCTGTAACCCTCACAGAAGATAAAGCCTAACTGATGGAACAGAGAATCATCCCACTACTCCTTTTACAAGGCCTTCTCTGTGTTTTATGTTGTTTAATCCCCTCTCTCTCCCCCAAAAAAGATAATTAAATTTTGATAAAGTTTGAAGATATACCTCAAATTGAACACAGTAACTTGAAGACAAAAATAAGAAATAATTACTTCTAATAGCATTAAGTGATTTTCCAAGAAGTTCAAGGACACATTGTAATTTTACTGAATTTATAGCAAATGTTACTGAATTTATACTGAATTTCACTGAACATGCTTTGTGCAAACAGAGGTTTTAAAAACTATTTCTCTGACATCCTCATGTGTGTCTTCAAAAAAACTTAACAAAATGTGCTGTAGTTCTTTGGTTTGCACATCTCTCTGATTCCAGTAGATTGGGCTGCTGGCAGAAGTCAGACCAGAGTAGATCCTTAAAAAAACTTGTGAAATAGATATTTAAATAAATACATAATGCATATAATTCGAAGTTGCAACCAAAGATCTTTTATGAATTACCTGAATTTGTCATTGCCTAAAAAACATCCTGGGCCAAAATCATCTTATAGTTGAATTTTGTATATTTCATGCTATCAATAGCTTTCTAAAATAATTATCTTTAAAATAAATGCTTACTTTGTTAAAGTTAAAAAAAAAAATTATACTTGTAATATACATGGTATATACACACATATATACTATATACACACATATTTATACATACGTACATATGTGTATACATATACACATATATTTGTTCTTATAGTATTACAATAAGTATAGTATATATAATGCGTATATATACTACATATACACATATACACACTATACATACATATGTAGATACATACATACATATGTACATAATTATGAGCATATTCATATTCAACATATGTATCTACTACTATCTACTATCAGTAGATATGTATCTATTACATATCTATCTACTATTAAAAAACTGTTTTCTGTTGAAATAGTGCATGAGGGATGAAAAAAGTTGAAAGAGCAGCAAAAAAAACTTCTACAAAGCAAAAAGAAAAACTGTAAAAAACAACTGAATTTCCGTTTGTCAAAGACTTGCTAAAAGGCAAATTTCCTACATTAAATTTCTAGGAATACTAAATCTTTCAATATAAAAGATTCACTTGAGCCTCAATATGAACATAAAATTAGATTTTTTTTTTTAACTGCTAAACACATTGAAAAGATTAAAATGGAAATGAGTAACATTTTTCAATGACCTAGATGTCAAAGCAGAAGCTAAAGGTATATCTCCATGAAAAGAAATACTCTTATTACTTACCTCTTTTTACTGTATTTTATAAGTAGGGAGGAACCAGTAATACATAGGACCTGATTCTGTAGTACTCTCCCACCAGCCAGGTCCAGCCCAGTTTAATTTCACCCTTATTGTGTGACTCATAATATTGCAGAAGGCTTAGCTGAACATGCAAAGAGAATAATGCTGTATCTTTGAACTACTTGAAAATGCAGAGACAATGGACCATGATGCAAATATTTAGGAGGAAATATTTGGAAACCATATATCTGATTAGGGATTAGTATTTACAATATAGTCAGAACTCCTAAAACTAAAAAACAAAACAAAGAAACAACCTGATTCAAAAATGGGCAAAGGACTTGAATGGATATTTCTTTAAAGAGGACATGCATATGGCGAATGAGCACATGAAAAGCTGCTCAACATCACTAATTGTTAGAGAAATTCAAATCAATGAGATAACACTTCACACACATTAAAAAGGCTACTATCAAAATCAAAGCACCAAAAAACAAACAAATGTTGGTGAGGATGTAGTGAAATTGGAAATCTTGTACACTGTTGATGGAAATATGAAATGGTACAGCTGCTATAGAAGGATGTCAGTTCCTCAACAAATTAAAATATAATTCTGTACATAGGAAATCCTAAAGGCATCTCCAAAAAACTATTAGAAGTGATAAACAAATACAGTAATATTACAGGATACAAAATCAATGTATAAAAAACCACTGCAATTTTGTATGCTAACAATAAAATTTCAAAAAGATAAAAAGAGAAAACAATTCCTTTTTCAAAAGCAACAACAAAAAAATAAAATTGCTAGGAATAAACTTATCAAAGTATTTGAAGGACCTGTATACTGATAACTAAAAAGCATTATTAAAAGAGATTGAAAAAGACACAACAAAATGGATAGATGTTCCATTTTCATGGATTGGAAGAATCAGCATAGCTAAAACGGCCATACACCATTTTTTGATGGAGATGCATTAAATCTGTGTATTAAGCAATACGCAGATTTAATGCATCCCCATCAAAATCCAATGTCATTTTTTAAAGAAATAGAACAAAAAATCATCAGATTTGTATGGAACCACAAAATACACCAACTAGCCAAACCAATCCTGAATCAGAAAAGAATGAAGCTGGAGGTATCATGCTACCTGACTTCAAATTATACTATGGAGCCATGACAATCAAAACAGCATGGTATTGGCAAAAAAACTGACACACAGACCAATGGAACAGAATTAAGAGCCCAGAAATAAAACCACATGTGTATGGGCGAGTTATTTTCAACAAAGGAGCCAAAAACATAAATAGAGAAAAGAAAGTCTCTTCAATAAACAGTGCTGGGAAAATTGGAAAGCCACATGCAAAATTTCTGCTTGAAAGCACATTATGGTCTTTTTGTGCTTAGAAATACTAGACAGCCCTTCAGAACTATTCTTGGGGGTCATTTTAAATAGTGAAATCACGCAAAAATATCATACAAATTTGAAAAGTATGACACTAAATAGGTTTCAAAAACCAAACAAACAAAAACACTTGTTAGCAGTATAAAAGCTGAAACAAGAAGACAAAACATTGCCTTGTTAAACCTCAAATGAGAATGTGTGTGTAAGATAAAAAATAAATATTTGATGTTCTGTGCATGTCCATGATTCACAACAAACACGCCACAAGTACTTATTTTGGGGTTAGAAATAATTTTAATGAGTAGGTGAATTCATAAAAACACAATCTGCTAATATTTAGGATTAACTGTATTCAAGTCTACTGCTCAAATAAGTCTGACAAGAAAGTATATCTTTGGGAGTAATTACAAAAATGTTATTATTTTGAATTCTGGGAACGGAGAAGATCACTTAGAAAAACTAAGGAGAAGCCCAATACAAAAATCTGAGGGACTCTAGTATTTAGCCTAAAGAAAGCCAACATTTAGAGGTAGGTAGTAAAAAAGAAGGGAGAGCCAACAAAGAGCCTTAAGATAGAGGGGAGCAGCGAGAATGTGGTGCTGTGGCCGCTTAGGCAAGATGGGGTGCCAAATGGGGAGCACACTCGGAGTGGAGGGATGGTGAGGCTGAACTGTAAAGAGAGACGCAGGCCTTTGGACTTGTGCTGTGAATGCTGTTTGTGCCCTTCCGGACAGCACTGCTCAGTGGAGTGCTGGGTGGGGCCAGGGTGGAGAAAATTGTATCTGTAAATATCAACAGCAGCAGCAACAAATTTTGTTCAAGGAAGCATAGAAAATGGCATCTGGAGAGTGATGAGGAGCAGTGGGATCTTTTTTTCTTTTTTAACTAAGAATGTAGACTGTCAGTCCTCCAAAAGACCAAGAAAAAACATTTCGGAACAGGAAAGCTAAGTTTATTAGCCTTATTTCAGTAAGAGAGAATGCTATCTGACAGGGCGGAGATCCCGGCTGATGAGTTTGGGCAGTTCTTACTTTGCCCTGGAATTGAGCAAAGTTTATGGCAAAGAGCTTTGCATGACTGCACACCCTGAGGCAATCGTCTAAAAGGCTCTGATGAGCAAGTTGTTAGTCTTTATAAAGTAAACTATTTCAATTGGTTCACTGTCTTCTAGAAGCAAGTGTTTCCTGGAGCAAATAGCTAAGCTATTTTTCCTGGTCCCATTTGAGCTGAGCACAGGAATGGGAAAATATTACTGGTTCCAGTTTATATGAGTTACTTGAGAAAGTCTATATGTTATTTAGAAGTGCTCCCAAAAGTGTGAATAATGCTGGAGTAAAAAGGAGAGGATGACAGCGAAGAGCCCTGGAGACAATGAAAATTAAGATCTATATTCGGAACACAAGCAGAGACTGTGACGTGAGAAGGGGAAGAGCTCTTACATCAGAAGAGGAAGGCAGAGTGAGAGGAAGGACACAGGTAAAAAGGGAGGGTAGACTCTGGCTCCTGTTTCTCCTGAAGTCTCAGAAAAATGGGGAAAAATGCCAAATGGAAAAGACAAAAAATAAAAAAACAATCCTGTCCTTAGGAGGAATCTTTTAAAATATTGAACCGCAGAAACAAATTAATTGCTTTCTCTGCTCTTTTTGTTCTGTTCTAGTTTCCTTTCAACCAAACCCTGCCCCTACTCACTCCAAAAAGTTATATGAAAATATTAAAAGAAATAATGTACAAAAAAGTATCACACATAGTAGGTGCTCATTAAAAAATTTACTTCTAGTCATCATTCATTTATTTATTTGTTTTCTAATTTGATGTGTTTCCTTCACTCCATTCTTCTTTATTTTCTGGCTTCCTTCCTTTCTATAGCTTGTCATCTCCACTATAAGTAACTTCTCATCTCTACTCTAAGGAGTAGAATATTTTTTCCACACTCTAGCCCTGCCTGAGGCTGGAATATTAATATTTATAAAATCCACAAAGACAACCAACATGGCTGAAACTCTGAAACTCCTGATTTTGGAATTTCTGCTACTGTATTCCAGCTGTTTATCAGGAGCCTCTAACCTTCACTCTAACTGCTTCCCTACAAATTAGGCAGAAGATGGTAATACAGTCTCCCATGCCTGTGTCTTTCTTCCATATAGTGTGTTCTGTATCAGATGCCCCAAAGATAGCTCACTTCCCCATTCATGACTTTTCTCAAATATACTCCATCCCTTTGTTACTAGAGAGGCATCCAAGTCAGAAGGGGCTCTCCCCTCCTTGACTCCTGTCACACTCATGAGAAAGAATTCAGATAAGTGACAGAAAGCAGTGTTGAAGCAAAGCAAGTGAATTTATTAAGAATACTTTTATCATAAAGCACAACTGGGCTACTCAGCTAATCAGAGCACCCAACCTGGTGGGGGTTTGAGGGTTTTTTATATTTCCCCCCTATAGGTTTCCAGGTTCCCTGCCAAATAGAGGGATTTCAAGGTTCCCCTTTACATTGTGGCCTTTCCCAAAATTTATGAGAACATGTGCGATTTTATCTTGGCAAGTCCCAAGACTGCCAAGGGTAATCTTTGTTTAGTGGGTGAGATAAACTCCCCTGCCATCTCCTCTCCTCCTCTTGCCTTAGCAATGATCTCTCCTGCTTAACATTCCCCCTCAAGTGATGCTATCCAAATGCTGTTGGGGTTTGAGGGTCAATGATAAGTTTTCCATTTCTACTTCCCACTGATTGAGGTTCTGGGGTAACATCACTTGTTTCCTGTCTTGGAAGGTAGGGGTTAGGTTCTGTACAGAATTTTTCAGCAGCTTTGTCTAGGGGGTTGAGAAGTATGTTTGAATATCCTTGATGGGTGATCATTTGTAGGCAAACTGCCTCTAACCTGGAAGATACAAAACAGACAAAGGTTTTATGAATACGGGGTCCAAAAACAAATAGGAGAAGCAGGGAATCCAGAAGTCCTAGAAAGGGTAGCAGCCAAGAGCTCCATGACCAGACACTGGACCAGGAACTCCAAACTCAGAGCAACCTACTTTCAATCCTATATTACCAAACCATACACATGTTTTCCAACTTAGAGTTCTTAATTCTTAGAAACTTTAATTTTTAGTGACAACTAAAAGCAAAGCATTTCATAACTTTAGGAAACAAGTTTTTCCTTGGCAAATATATTCATATTTTTAAGGGGCATAACAGATGGAACATGAATTATTCCTTTAGTTTGTTTAAAAGTGAGCTGTTTAATTATATAGTGTCCTTGACCATTTGCAGGAGGCTGGAGAAGAAGCAGGGGTGGTGGGTCAGTGGGGTTTGAGAAATTTCTGGCTTGGGGACTCCAGCAGCTTCAGTTTAAAGCATCTTTTTTTTCTTCACATTGAGGTGGGGCAGTCACCCTGCTGCTTCCACAGCCTGCACAGGACTTTGGAGTAGTTTAATTTCCCCATTGTTCCTAGGACCACAGCAGCTCCTGGGCCTCCAGGAAGGGGATTTAGAATGTTTAAAAAGACTCATTTTTACAAATTTTCCTTCAATTACCTTAGCCTTGTTTACATTTTAATTACCCAGTAGGAAGGCATATTTAGTGTATTTGTACATAATTCAAATAGTCTTTTTCTTTTCCCTAATTTTAAGGCTCTTGTGAGAGCTATTAATTCTGCCAGTTGTGCTGAGGTTATGGGTGGCAGAGCTTGGGCCGCTATTGTTTTATGTAAGAAGACTATGGCATATCCAGCACAGCATATACCTCGTCTCATAAAACTACGTCCATCGAAATCTAAACATCATCTGGATTTAGAAGAGGCTAGTCTTGAGATCTGGTCTGCTTGCATAGACTTGATATATGACCTCACATCAGTTATGTTCTATTTTGAATTGGATGCAGGCATTAGGGTAGCTGGATTCAGGACTGTGTAATTCTGTATTTTCATTTGAGGATTTTCAACTAAGGTGACTTGATATCAACATGCGATTAATAGTAAGCCAATGGGGCCTTTTGGTATTTAACAAGAGTCCTATTTGATGAGAGATATATAGAGTAATTTCTTGTCTAAGGATACTTTATAAGCTTCCTCTATGAGCAGGACGTTTGCCACGACCTCCCTCAGACAGTGGGGCCATCCTCGACTACTCTACCCAATACTTTTGAGAAGTAATCAATTCATCTCTTGGTAGGTCCCAAGGCCTGTGTTAAAACCCTTAATGTCACCCCCTGCTGTTCAGTGACATGCAATTGGAAGAGTTTTCAAGGTCTGGCAAACTCAAAGCAGGAGCTTGGGTCAAGGCTCCCTTTAGGGATTATATTACATGTTTGCATCCCAATTCTTCAGTAGGAGAACAGATTAGTAGGTCATCCACATATCGAATGAGCTGTCTGCCCCACCCAATTGATAGGTCTCTCATATCCTGTGCCAAGGCCTGTCCAAATAAGTGTGGGCTGTCTCCGGCCCTTGGGAGAGAACTGTCCATGTAAGCTGTTGTTTATGTCCCTGGGAGTCTTTCCATTCAATGACAAACAAGAATTGGCAATTTGAGTCTAATGGGATACAAGGGACAGCATCTTTCAAGCCTAATGCTGAGAACCATTGAGTTTGAGAGGGAATTTTTCCCACAGTTGTATGCGTACTTGGTACCACAGGGTGTATAGGAATTATAGCCTCATTGATAGCTTGCAAACCTTGGACCAACTATACATTCCATCTTTTCTCCTAACTGGTAGGATAGGGGTGTTGCAGGTTGGAATTACAAGGAACCAGCAACCCGTGGCTACAGAATATTGTAGTAACCTTTTGTAGGCCTTCCCTTGCTTTAGGATTTATAGAATATTGCCATTTATTTGGAAATTTGTTGGGATACTTCAGCCTTATCGTGGCCAGCTTTGCCCTATGGGTGTGGCCTAGAGTTCCCACGGCCCAGAGCTGGGAGTTAAACTCCAAGTCTATGTCTATATCTATTTCAGCTGCTACTCTTTTTACAACTAAGGTCATAATTGGAATGGGACTCTGGGTATCTGTTGAAAAAATCACTAAGTTTTTTAGTTTGCTCAAAATATCTCTCCCTAACAATGGAGTGGAACATTCTGTCATAACTAGGAATTGGTGCAGAAAAGTAGTGGCTCCCTATAGGCAATTTAAAGGTGGTATAAAGTATGTTTCCTTGGGTTTTCTGTCTACCCCTTATATAATGCTGCTGATGGAAGAGAGAGATCCTTGGTAGGAGGTCAGAACAGAGAAAGTGGTTCCTGTGTCCAAAAGGAAATTAATGGGACTTCCTGCCACTTCAAGGGTTACCCTTAGCTCCATCCCTTCAATGATGATATTCTTAGAAGGAGCTGACTGGAGCACAGGGCCTTTCCGTTCAAGGCCATCATGTGGGTAGATTCTGGTTCTGGGATCCTCCAGTCCCTGAGACAGGTCCTCTTCCTGGGGTCAAATCTGTGGCAGAAGGAACATGGTCTCTGAAGAGATTACTTCCCAGGACACTCCCTCTTCCAGCGTCCAGGCTGCCTGCACTTATGGCAGTTGGCGGAAGGAGCACTTTGGGGCTTTGCCTTCCATGGCATTGTTGGCCTCTGTCCACGTAGGGCAGCAAGAAGCTGGAGCTTTTATCTTTCTGCTTTTTCATTTTCTAAAGTCCTCTCTCCTCCTCTTGACCCCTGTTGTAAAGTACTAAAGACGCTACTTTTAACATCTCTTCCATGGGGGTAGCTGGTCCCATTCCTAGTTTCTGTAGTTTCCTCATATCTGGGTCTGACTGGGTCATGAATTTGTCTTTCTGGACAATCGCTCCAGCTGGATCATTAGGATCCAGATTTGTGTACTTAATTGAAGCTTCCCTTGGCCTTTCTATGAAGGAGGCGGGAATTTCTTGAGGACCTTGGTCAATGGCTGCCCAAGTGTTATAATTAACAGCTTTCTTTTGTGAGGCTTTCATTCTCTGCAAAAGGCAAAAAATCATGTGATCTCTGGCCCACCTCCCATCCTCCTAATCATAGTCCCATTTAGGATTAGAATTGGGGATGTCCTCCATTCCTGGTAGATAGCTATCACTTTGTGCATAGACCCCGTTTTCATAGGCCAATGCCTTTCCCTTAATGCTACCATTTTCTAGGTGGTCAGGGCTTCTTGGAGGAATAAATTAATATCCCTACAAGATGTCATATGTTAAGGGGAGCTTTTTCCATATTTGTAATAATTTTCCGGGGTCACCTATGAACTCCCCAACCTGTCCTTTACACTAACTCTTGTATGCTAAATGGAACCTGAGTTCTTATTATTCCCCCTGCCCTGGGGCTTCCCTTAAAGAAAAGAGTCGAGATAGTATTCTTCGTTTGTCTTTGGCATTTATTGTATTACCCCCCACGCACACTGGTTGATTCACTAGAGGGTGGTACTAGTTTCAGGGCAGTTGGCTGTTGAAGCACCATAGGTGGAAACGGGCATTCATCCTTGAGATTTAGTTATCTTTCCCATGGCTGCTAAGAGTGCAGGATCTACCTTACGGTTTTTGCACATTTTGGAGTTATTCCTCAGGGCCATGAAAACCTAGACATATGATATTCCAGCCCACTTGCCCTGCCTCCAACAGAATAAGTCTAGTCACAAGGTTGCATTATAATTTAGGCTTCCATTTCCAAGCCAAACTGCCCCATCTCCTTATTTATATTGGGGCTAAGCTGTATTACAAAAGAAAATTAACCATTTTTTTCCTTTTAAGATGTGAGGGTCAAATTTTCCCAGTTCTTTAAGATGCACCCCAGAGGAGAATCTCTTGGTATTAGATTTTGGTTTTCCATCTGAAAAACAGAGATCACAGGAGAGAGTGGCCGCCCTGTTCCCGCTTCTGTGTTGTCTCCACCGCCCAAAGAAGGCCTCCCTGCTCAAGCATGGGTTTCCAGAGTTCACTAGTCTTACTGTATAAGCCAAGCTTCTGGCTCAGTTACCTGTGGACATGTCTACCCTGTGCCCTGAGGGTGGCCTTATCAATTGTAATGCCAATGATTAAGGCCAGGGAGGTTCACAGTAGATCCGGACAGTCAGAAGAAAAACTGGGGAGCTGAAGGAGGATGAGATGTCCTTATTTCAGCCTGCGGTGGGGCTGAACGTACACAAAAGAAGCTGCACTTTTCCCGGTGGTGGCCAGCCTGGGGTACACAGGGGACAAAACCACACCCCAGGGGACAAACTGCACCCTGGAAAGTCCCGAGACAGTCTTATAGGAGCCAGAACAATAGCGGCTCTCAGCCAAAGATGGGTCAGACGCTAGTCAGCTAACAGGGCATCTGTTATGACTCTGCTATAGCATGTTTACAAAACTGGGGCCTTTGCGGGGAGAAGGGGGTGAGAAAGCCTAAGCGTTTTCACTTGCCCCACACCAGTGACCAGGGCACTAGCCAGATGCCCTGGGAATGGATTTACCTCACTCAGGGGGTTAAACTCCACCTTGTTCTCCTGAGCCCCTCCTGATGTCTCTATTCCCATTTAACTTAAAATCCCCTTTACCTCTGACCCCTTCTTCCCTGTGCCATGGAGGGAGGTCTTATACCTTCTGGGTTCATTCCTATTCTATTTAGGTGACAACGCCACCAGTTACTACCCATTTTCCTGTCAAAGACTCTGCTGGAGCAAGAACTGCAGTATTTCTAGTCCCACCAGCCATGGCAAAGTTGGGACCCTTTCCAGGTTCTTGCAATACTCTTTCTCTCAAAAACTTTGCTCTCCAGTACACTTGTCCACTGGAGTGTCTGAATGCCTGACATTTCTGCCCATTCCCCAGCCTCGTGGGTCTTGAGGAGCCACGCATAGTAGGTGCCTGAACAGAGTAGAAAACCCTTCCTTGTCCACATCCAAGCAGGGAATTTACTGATATCTCCTAAATTTTGGTAAAGTTCAGCAGGACAACGCCAATATTCCTTGCTGTGCCTGTCAGCCTTCTCCAGTTATTTCACAAATTACCTTTGGTTCTTAAAGTTAGGTATTAGAGCCCAGAGTATGCACATGAAGAAGGTCCCTTTATTGCATTTATTCTGTAATGCCATGGAACCAGTCCCACAATTAATGGGACAAAGTTAAAAACCCTGATCAGCCAGTCAGTTAATTTCAAGTGAAATGGAAGTTCTGTTGAGGCCACTGAACATTTTAGGGTTCAGCTCCAGTTACCTCCACAAAGTTCCTTACTCATAAGGACATTCAAGTTTAGAACCGGGGGAAGGAATTGCCTCTTTTCTTCAGACCCTCGGGGAGCCTAGGTACTCGTCTTTCTCCTTCACGTCTGTCAATGGATATAACCTTATTCTAATTGCCTAATTCCTTTCACCACTGCTCCCACTTTTTCCCAATAAAACTAACACATATGCATAAAGGGTTCCTCTGATAGGAACAAAACTTGCTCCATTCCTGCATCACTGTCAAAGTGAGAGCAGGCAGTTCAGCGACCTAAGTCACAACACCAGAAAGATGTTAAGGAGAGCTGCTTGAGTCAAAGAAACCTCTCCCCTCCTCTGCTCTTGCCATGCTCATGAGAAAGAATTCAGGTGAGTCACAGAAAGCAGTGTTGAGGCAAAGTAAGTACATTTCTTAAGGAAGCAAAGCAAGCAAATTTATTAATAATACACTTGACATAAACAGAAGCAAGCAACTCAGGTAGTCTGAGTGCTCTGCTTAGTGGGGGTTCAAGGATTTTATACTTTTCCCCCCTATATGTGTCAAGGTTTCCCTGCCAGATAGACTGAATTTCAAGGTCCCCCTCTTACATTGTTGTGACTTTTCCCAGAATTTATGAGAATATCTGGTGATTTTATCTTGGAAAGCCCAAGATTGTTTATTTCTTTGTTCAGTGGGTGAGATAATTTCCCCTTTCCCCTTCCCCCCTCACCCTAGGAGCTATCTATCAACTATTTAAAATATTCTAAAATGTCTATAGCATGATATTTCCCAGATTTTACTTACTGAGTTATATCTAAGATACTCCTAACAATTGCAAAATATGACTTAAAATTAAGCTGGAATAAAAAGCTTGTTACATCAATTAATAATTTATTTTAAATACATTTTTGTTGCAAAGATATTAAAATATAAAACCTTTGGGCAAAGGAAATTTGATAATATTTAAAGGAACATTTCAGGATTCAGATACTTACATCTGCTTAGGTATGTAACATACCTGAGCCTGAGTCCCAGATCTGCCACTCACCAGCTGTATGATCTTGGAGAATTCATATTTCACAAACTCTTTCTCATTTGAAATTGGAAATATAACATAACTCTATCTAAGAGTTTTTTGAGTTTTAGGTAGAACAGAATATATGTGAAAGTGCTTTCAAATCAGTAATATTAATAAAATTGATGTTATTGTGAACTGCAAGAAACCTTACTCAGTTTATAATTTAGCACTTTTCTAAACCTTAATAGTTCCTATAACTGGGGTAACATAAATTCAATACAGAAAAAAAAAATTCTTCACTTAAAAATAGAAATTGAATTTTAATTTCATACTTGTTATTTTATTAGTGGCAGATCTTTGTAAACTTACTAAGATCCTCAACATAAAATGAGGGTAAAAACATCTATTATCAAAATAGATAATAGATGTCTGTGGTTTAGTCATAATTTGTAGCTAGCAAAGATGTTATTAGCAAGGAAACAGGTACATTGAACTTGGTTTAAAAAATTGCCACTGTCACTGAGAAATAGGTAACAATCCCCTCGAGAAATGCCCCATAAATGTTGAAAAGTTTTGCTAGAGAATTTATGACAAAGAAAGAGACTCAACAATTGTTTAGCAGTTCTTGTTAGCTCTACATGTAATAATTGCTTTACATATATTATTACATTATTTTCTTTTATAAACACTCCTATAAAAGAGTGAATGTCCTAATTTGACATATAAGGCAACTAAGACTTGAAGAAATTAATTACATTATCCATAGACGCAGAGCCAGTGAATGAAAAGGCGAAAGTTGTAATTCAAGTCTGTTGATCGCCAGCAGTCTGTGCTTTTTCTAACACACCTCGTATATTTTCTTGACAATTGAGATGTTCTGTGTTATTTGCTGTCCATTATCAGAATCAGTCCATCAATGTGGAGAAAGATAATCCCTTGCTTTTAACTGATATCCACAATATCTGCTGTTTATTCCCAATAATTTAAAATATATTCTTTATTAACACATTCAACAAATAATTATTGGGCACCTATATATATTAAGAAGCAATTTTGTTGTGAATTACAAAAAGCTAACCCTCACTGGCTTAAACAATGAAGGATTCATTCTTCTCCAGTAACAGAAAGTGCAGAGGTGGGCAGTAATTGCTTCCTTTGCAGCCCTGTCCTGCTGGTCTTTCTATCACACCCTCAGCATGTGCTTCTTAGTCACCACCTATGACTGCAAGATAGCGGCTAGGCTTCTGCACTTGCCTTTAGTACGTGAGGAAAGAAAGAGAGAAAGGCAAAAGGCAGGTGCTGTGAATTCTGCTTCTGGTGACAAAGTAGCTGATAGGAAAGAAAACCATGGAATAAAAACAAGTAGAAAGACAGGATTTTTAAAATAACTAATTTTTAAAATAACAGATTTACAGAAAAATTGTGATGATAATATGAAAAGTTCCCAAATACCTCCTTCCTTGATCCCCTATTATTTATCTCTTATATTTGTTAGAGATGAATAAAAACTGATACATTATTATTAAGTGACTTAGTGAACAAAACTGATACATTATTATTAAGTAACAATCATACTGTATTCAAACATCTTTAGCTTTCTCCTTTTTTCTGCTCCAAAATCCCATTAACTGTTACCACATTATATTTCATTGCCATATCAGCTAAGGCACCTCTTGACTGGGACAGTTGGTCATAATTACCTTGTTTTGGAGGACTAGAAATGTGGGGTGTCCTTATCAGTTTTTTATTGTTTGTTTGGTTTTGGTTTTGTTTTGTTTTTAGAATGTCCCTCTTGAGATTTTGCTGATTTTTGTTTTTTTATGATTATACTGGAGCTATGGTCTTTGGCAAGAAGACAAAAGTGAAATGCCAGTCTCATCACATCTTATCAAGGTCTAAGACATCATTGTGGATACTGCCCTTAATCCCCTGGGGGAAGTGATATTTATCAGATTCTTATTTGTCAGTTATCATCCACCTCCATGAGGACAGGATATTTACATAAATTATTTGGAAGTTTTCTGCAAAGGAAATCGATCTCTTCCCTCATTTGTTTATTTATTCAAATATTTATTTATATCAGCATGGGCTCTTGTATGTTTATTTTGCATTTCTGGTTGTAATCTAATATTACTTCATTTTGCTTAATTATTTTCCATGAAAAACTGGAAATAATTTTTAATATATAACTCTTGGCAATATAAAAAAACAAATAAAAATTGCTAAAGGTTTAGAAGATTTGAACAACATGATTAATAAATTTGTTTAATTCATATATATAGGGCTTTGCATCTAACAATGAGAGAATACACACTATTTTAAAGAGTGAATAGAATATTTACCAAACTAACCTATAAAATGGGTGAAAAAGCAGGTCTCAACAAATTCAAGAAACTGAAATAATCCGGTATATGTTTCCTGACCACACTGTGAAATTAAACTAGCATAAAAAATTACTAACCATTTTTTAAATAAAGCAAAATCTTTCTTAATCAAAACAGTTTAAGCAAGAAATCACCCACTTCTTAAATGTGAGCTGTGCACAGTGATTTTCTTCCCAAGAGTTAATTCTGAAAAGAAAAGGGAGAGGAACTTTATAGTGGAAAAAACAGACACACACTCCCTCAGCCAGGTGATCCCTGTGGGTATCAGCTGTGATAAATCATGCTGATAGCATATAACCCTGATATAATATCATGAAATGGCACTTTACCTCTGTTATCTTCCTCTCAAAAACACATAATACTTTTTAATTATGACCAAAACATCAGGCAGTTCCCATAGAGGTCCATCTTATAGCCTGCCTGACCAGTACTTCTCAAAACTGCCAAAGTTATCCAAAATAGGAAAGTCTGAGGAACTGTCTCAGGCAAGAGAAACCTAAGGAGACCCAATGATTAAATGTCATATGGTATCCTAGGTGAGATCTTGGAAAATAAAAAGATCAGCTTAAAAATTATATATCTATAATAGTGTGTTAATTGTACCTAATATACCATGGTAATGTAAGATGGCAATAATAGGACATTGTGTGTGTGTGTGTGTGTGTGTGTGTGTCATGGGCATGGGGGAAATATGAAAACTTTCTCTCCTATCCAATCAATTTTTCTGTAAATATAAAATACTTCTAAAATGTAAACTATATTATTATAAGGTAAAGTGAATATCAGAAAATATTTCAACTACAAAATTTGAGCTAAAATATACCAAAATTAATGAAATGAAGATAAAAGCAGGTCAGTGGAAATTTCTAGACTTAACTGTATATGTTGCAAGTAATGCTAAAAATTAAGTGAATGTATTCATCTGAAGACAAAAGAAAACAAAAGAAATCTAAAAAGCAGAATATAAATAATCAAAAGAAAAAAATCATAGAAATCACCCATTTAAAACATAAATCAACAATCTCAAACAAATCCTTTGAAAAATATTAATAAAAAGCATATGATAGGATAAGGAAAGAGAAGAGGATCCACAAATTAATAATATCAAGAATAAAATATCACTACAAATCCTTGAAACTATAAACATGAAATTTTTCAAATTTATTTTCCAGTGAAAGTAAAAATTTGAATTACATGAATACATTTCCTTGAAAAATTAACTTACTAAATCAGATAAAAAAAAGGAAGCAAAAATTCTAAAGTATTGCTAAAAAACTGAATTTGAAATAAAATAATTACTGCTTAAAAAAAAAAAATCCACTACCAGAATAGTTAGAGAAGAATTCACACAGTTTGCACATTTTCAGAAAACCCCCACCGAGAAAAGAGAATATCATTTGGAGCATCAACAATTTCTAAGAAGGCCCACCTTCTTCAAGGTTTCACTCCCCTTGTTCCCCAAACTTGTGAAGGGATATCACTCCTGCGACTGCAACGCCATATGACATAGTTTATCTAAGAAATGAGAGAACAGCTGAATATGCCTCACCTAACCACATGTGCCCTTAAAAACATGTATGTTTCTCAGGCTGGTGGTAAAAGAGGAAGACAGAAGAAGGCAAAAGTCCGAGGCAGAAATGGAAGTCTGAGAGATGAGAAGTGTGGAGACAACTTAAAACACTGTTGCTGGGGTGAATATAAAGAGGCCACGAGAAAGGATGGGAGCAGGAATTCATGAAATGCTGAAGCAGACCCCTGGCTGACATCAGGGAAGAATGAGAACCTCAACTCTACAACACCCAACATCCTCAATGACCTAAAAGGTTGATTTTCCACCAGAGCCTCCAGAAAAAATACACAGTCCTGCCAACACCTATGAGATCCTAAGCAGAGATTTCTGTTATATCGTGCTCAGATCCTTGACCCATAAAAACTGCAATATTAAATATGTATTGTTTTAAACCACCAAAATTGTGGTAATTTGTTATACAGAAGCAGATAAATAATACATTGTGTAACATACTTACTTAGTCCAGAATATTTTTTTTTATTGTTGACTGTATTACAGATGTCCTCAATTTTCTTCCCTTTTCCCACCTCCACCCAGCCTTTGCCCCACCCCAGGCCTTCCCCACACTATTGTCTGTGTCCATGGGTTATTTATATATGCATATATGTTACTTAGTTATTCTCTTCCCATCCTGTCCACCAACACACCCCTCACTGAGGTCTGTCATTCTCTTCTATGCATCCATTCCTCTGAACCTATTTCATTAATCAGTTTATTTTGTTCATCGGGTTCCCCATATAAGTGAGATCATGTGACAGTTATCTTCCTCTTACTGGCTTATTTCACTTAGCATAATAATCTCCAAATCCATCCAAGCTGTTGAGAAAGGTAAGATCTTTCTACAGCTGCATAATATTCCAATGTGTAAATGTGCCACAGTTTTTTTATCCACTCATTTACTGATGAACACTTGAGCTGTTTCCAGATCCTAGCTATTGTCAATAAAGCTGCTATGAACATAGGGGTGCATATATTTTCTGATTGGTGTTATGGGATGCTTAGGATATGGCCCCAGAAGTGGGATTGCTGGATCAAACAGCAGATGACATGATATTGTACATAGAAAACCCTAAAGACTCCACCAAAAAACTGCTAGATTTAATTAATAAATTGGTTAAAGTATCAGGATACAAAATTAACATCCAGAAATTGATGGCATTTTTGTACATCCATAACAAATTCTCAAAAAGATAAAAAAAAAGAAAACAATTCCATTTACCATTGCAACAAAAAAACTAAAATAAAATATCTGGGAATAAACTTAACAAGGAGGCAGAAGACCTATACTTAGAAAACTATAAGACACTGAAAAAGAAAATAGTGGAAGATACAAACAAGTGGAAGCATATACCATGTTCATCAACTGGAAGAGTTAACATCATTAAAATGTCCATACTACCCAAAGCAATCTACAGATTCAATGCAATCCCTAATAAAATACCAAGGCATATTTCACAGATCTGAAACAAATATTCTAAAGATTTATTTGGAACCAAAAGAGACCCTCAATAGCCTCAGCAATCTTGAGAAAGAAGAACAAAGTTGGAGGGATCACAATACCAGATATCAACTATACTACAAAGCCAGTGTAATCAAAACAGCCTGGCTCTGGCACAAGAACAGGTATATAGACCCATAGAACAGAAAGGCCCCCAAATTTGACCCACACCAATACGTTCAATTAAAATTTGACAAAGGAGGCAAAAGCATACAATGGAGTAAAAAAAAAAGTCTCTTTATTAAATCGCTTTAGCAAAATTAGACATGTGCATGCAAAAAACTGAAACTTGACCTCCAGCTTATACCACACACAAGAATAGTCTCAAAATGGGTAAAAGACTTAAGTATAAGTCAGAAAACCGTAAAAATCCTACAAAAAAAATGGCTGTAAAAATCTCAGACATCTCATGTAGCAGGATTTTTACATAATAATCTTGATTCAACAACCTGATAAAGACATTAAGAGGATGGAAAAATAATTTATTTTATGACCAAGAAGCGAATAATCCAGACTCTAAACAATCAATTTCAGTATATACTGAAAATGATCATATATTATGACTAACCTAAATTTATTCCAGAAATATAAGATGGAATCCCAGTCAATAATCAATCAAAGGAGTTTAATATGTTAACATAATACAGAACAAATAAAGGCGATAACCCTGATATATGCTTATTATTACACCTGCTATGCAACATTTTTTGGAAAGTCCCACCTTATATAATAAAACAACAATATTAAATAGTGACATAAGGACTGGAATGAAAGCATTCACAGGTGACATATTTTTGCGTGTATATAATTGAAAATAAATATGCTTAGGCTATTAAAATTAATAAATGTTTTAGCAAGGTGCTAAACCTAAAAATCCACATGCAAAACTCAATTATTTTTACATATAGCAACAAAATAGAACAGAATATAAGGAAATAGAATATAAAATTTGAAACAAGAGCATTTACAATAACATTCAAGATTTTTAAAAACCAAAAGATAGAGCTAAAGGAATTGTGCAAATTCTCAATACAGATTTAAAAAATAACAGATATAATTTTAAAATGCATACATAAAAATTATACTTTGTTCACATGTTAGAAGATTAAACATTGTAGCAAAGTCATTTATAATTAATCTATGCATTAAATTCCATCCCAATCAAAAGTTTAACTAACGTCTTTGTGTTTATAAATTGATGAGGTAAACCAAATACTCCAAATATATTTGTAAATCAAATAAAATTAGATGACTTGCTCTTCTATGAATGAAAATATTACAAAAAGTATTACAAAACTATTTTAGTTAACAGAATATCCTATTGGTAAAAATTTAGACAAATAAATTTAAAAATCAGTATAGATAGTCTTAAAAAATACACATATATGGCTACTTGATTTATGATAAATTTTTTATTGCATTGCAGGGAAAGTGACATTCTTTTTAATAAACAGTGCTAGCTCTTTTTTTTTTTTTTTAGATATATCTTTATTGATTTCAGAGAGAGGAAAGGAGAAGGAGAGATAGAAACATCAATGATGAGAGAGTCATTGATCAGATGCCTCAAGCCTGCAACCCGGGCATGTGCTCTGACCAGGAATTGAACCCCAATCACCTGGATCCTAGATCGACTCTCAACAGCTCAGCCACTCCTGGCTGGGCAGTGCTAACTCTTTTAAATGTTTATATAGAAAAAAACAAATCTTGATCTTTATATCGCACAATCCTCCAAAATAAGTACTAAATGGATATCTTAATGTAAAATTTTCAAAAATAAACTCTTTACAAAATAGCATAGAAATATATCTTTATCACTTAGTCAAAGCTAAAGAGTCTTAATCAGTTCTAAAAGGCACTCATCATTAACCAAAATATTACTAAATTGTACAATATTAAATTAAGAGGAGCTATCAAAAAGACTCCACTGAGAGGGTGAAAACACAGCATTGAGTAGGAGACTATATTGTCCATATCAAAAACATAATAAGTCTTGGATACACAATTTAGAAATATTTTTTTTAATAAATAAGAGACTATTGCTCTCCAGTAAATGCAGTAGAAACAACTTGTACTGTGTACTGTTTCTTTGCTATATACTACGAAAATTCAGGGCACCACACACATGCATAGCACACACTCAAATACACATCCATATGTATAGACTTATATACATACAACACACACATGGATGCATACACAAGGAGATACACACACAGAAAGACTATGAAAGGTGACAAAATGAAGGTCCACTGACTAGAGACCTCAGGAATGGACGAATGGCCAGGTTGTGAGTTCCCTCTGTTTTATCTCATAAATCTTAGACTTGGAGTAGAAAAAGCTGAAAATGGTTGCAGGAAAAGGGAACCCTAGTACACTGCTGGTGGGAATACAAAGTGAAGCAGTCACTATGGAAAACAGTGTGGAGTTTCCTCAAAAAATTAATATTGGAACTACCATATGACCCAGTGATCTCACTTTTAGGAATATACCCTAAGAATCCTGAAACACCAGTCAGAAAAACTTACGCACCTCTATGTTCATAGCAGCACAATTTACAATAGCTAAGATCTGGAAACAGCCCAAGTGCCCATCAGTAGATGAGTGGATAAAAAAGCTGTGAGACATTTACACCATGGAGTATTATGCAGCTGTAAAAAGGAAGGATCTCTTACCCTTTGGAACAGCATGGATGGAACCTGAAAGTATTATGCCAAGAGAAATAAGCCAGTCAGAGAAAGACAAGTATCACATGATCTCACTCATATGTGAAATATAATGAACAAAATAAACTGATGAACAATATAGATTTAGAGACATAGAAGCATGGAACAGACTGAGGAATCTCAGAGGAAAGGCAGGGGGTGGGGGAGTGGGTGGAGGGAGATTAATCAAAGAACTCAGGGACTCAGACAGTGGTATAGGGAAGGCCTGGGGGTGGGGCAGATGTGAGGTGGAGGGGATCAATGGAGGAAAAAGAGGGACATCTGTAATATTTTCAACAATAAAGATAAATAAAAAAGAAAGAAAATAAAGAGTCACCAAAAAGACCACTTTCTCTAGACCAATGACCAGAAGAGGCAGCCTAGCAAAGAGAAAAATTGTGAACAATAGTTGCTCTAATCAAACTATAGAACCCACTATAGTCTCACTCCCACCAGGCAGCAAAGGCTGAGAAAATGAATGAGGAAAGATAACTCCCTGGCCAGTGTGGCTCAGCTGGTTGGAGCTTTGTTCCATATACCAAAAAGTTGCAGATTCATTTCCATGGTTGGGGCACATACAGGAGGAAGCCAGTGGATATTCTCTCTCACATCAGTGTTTCTCTCTCCCTTTCTCTTTCTCTCTCCCTTCCCCCACTCTCTTTCTAAGAAAAAAAAAGAAAAAAAGGAAACAGATGTCAACCCTGAGATGAGAGAAGTGTTAAAATTATATGACAAAGATTTTAGAACAGTAATTATAAAAAATGTTTCAAATGACCAATTGCAAATGCAGTCTGAGTAAAGGAAGAGGAAACATGAAAAAGACCCAAATGGAAATATTAGAAGTGAAAAGGCAGTAACCTGAGTAAAATGTTTAATCGATGGACTCAGGGCAGAATGAAGGTAATAGAGAAATGAGTCACAGAATTAAAAAAAAAAAAATTTTAATTGAATTTATTGAGGTGCCACTGGTTAACAAAATTATACAGGTTTCAGATGCACAATTCTACAACACATCATCTGTACACTGTATTGTGTTTTCACGACCCAAGTAAGTCTCCATTCATCACAATTTATCCCCCTTACCCTCCTCCCTAGAAATATACCCATGGTCCAATTGGAACAAATGAGAGACAATAGTTTGAAAAGAAAGAAGAGGTGAACATAGCCTCAGAGTCCTGTATTATTATATAAAAAGATCTAACATTCATGTCATTGGAATCCCTGAAGAAGTATAGAAAGTGGGTAAGATTTAAAAAGTACTCCAAGAAATTATGACTGAATACTTTGAAAATTTGGCAAAAGGCATAAACCTACATGGTTCAAGAAACTATATGAATTTCCATTAACAGAAACCAAAATAAATTTGCACCAAAACCCATCATAGTCATGCTTCTAAAACTATGAGCAAAGAAAAATATCTTAAAAGTTTTGAGAGAGAAATTATATCTGGCCTATAGAGGAAAACCATTTAAATTACAGTGGATTTTTCATCAGAAACCATGAAGTTCAGAAGAAAGGGCCACAGTATTTTTCAAACCCTGAAAAACAAACAAACAAAAAAGAACAACACACTGACAAACCAGAATTTTGTATCCACTAAAAATAACCTTCAGAAATAAAGGGGAACCCTGGATAGTCTCAAATAAAAGAAAACTAAGAAAATATTTGACCAGCACACCTACCCAAAAATAAAGGTTAAAGGAAGTTCTCTAACCTAAAATGAAATGATAAAAGTAGAAACAGGTGAGCATCAGGAGCATCGGGAAGGAAGAAAAATCATGAAATATATAAAAATTAAATATCGATGTATCTCTACTCTACCATATAGAATTATGGTGCCATAATCCATAGTTTGACTTTAATCAAACACTATTATAGCAACTCTACATCCAGAAGATGGTTTGTTGGTTTCTACCTGTAAGGAAATGCTTTATTACAAAAGTGTCCCCCAGCAAAGTAAGGGAGCATATTAAAGGGGCCAAGGAAGATAAAGCTGACAATATACTAGGCAGCAAACTAGTGACATAATTCTTTATCTGTACTAAGTTAAACACATTTTAAACCAAAAGAAACTAGAACTATGGTTTGCAGTCAGAAAATCTCTGTAATAATTAGACCAGGCAGTAGCTGAAAATGGGTTATGATCATTACATAGTTCATAAATTGTCATTTAGAATTACTATTTTATTTCTAAAAAGCCAATGTGAAGTTAGAATACAATGAAAAACTCCCAAATACAATGACTAAGTGATGCATTGCTTTTTATACCAGTGTAATTGCTTTCTGTAAATTATTACTTTGAAAACAAATCCAGGTCATCTTGGTAATCATGCACTAGCTTCTCTCTCTGCCTTTCTCTTTCACACACAATTTAAGTGGTCAGCAGATTTCAAGGTTATTTATTCTCATATTTAATGTGTATTTTTATTCCCTTAAGGTGAGAACACCTGAGTGTGCTGGGTTATGTGAGTGCATGTCACTGAAGGGATTTTTGCAGGTTAAATATGGAACTTACTCATGTCAAATGTAATCTGAATAGAAGGTGATGATTCTTAAGGAGAAGCCAAGCTAAAAGCATACATATTACTTTTGGAACACTAAATTAAATTTTAATATTTTCAGTCGAGGAGCAGAGAGGGCAAAGGATGGAGGAAACAGATGCTTCATCAAGTCAGGTGAATGTGCATTAAGTGACCTGCTTCTCTCAAGGGTACAATGGGCACAAGGTTGGAATGGACGCTCTTGAACACAACACAATTACTTCAAAATACAAATATTAAAAAGTCAAGATAAAACGTATGTCAGTATTGTGGCAATATATTTGCCTTACATTTTTATTTTCTAGAAAAAGCTGTGGGTGAATACTTTTTTTCCTTTGGTATTTCTCTTCTCTACATTGTAATCAGTGTTACATTATCCTAATGCAATTATTTAGTTAGCTGTGCATCTGTTTCTGGGCTCTGAAACAGGATATGTAATATGCATGCTATCTTTTACTGATGCCAAAACAGAACATGTCATGTGAAAAATATTGGCAGACTGGTATGCATGTATGTGTGTGTGCTTGTGTGTATATCAAATAAAAGTATGTATCTTTCATTGCAACTTATTTTATCAACCTGACTATATTTCCTACTTCTTATAGAAAAAAAGATTTGCAAATCATCTAGTTTATTTTTCAGAAAATTAATTGTTGCCATAAGATTTTCATAAATGATGATTTAAATGTTTTATTTTCCTTTTTTTGTTTTTTAAAATTTTTAATTATATTTTACATTCAATATTATTCTGTATTAGTTTCATGTGTACAGTATAGTGGTTAGACAATTATGTATTTTACAACGTAATTCCCCAGCTATTTCAGGTACTCATCTGGCCCCATACATAGTCATTACAATATTATTGACTATTCCCTATGCTGTAACTTATATCTCTGTGGCTGTTCTGTAACTACCCATCTGTACTTCTCAGTCCCTTCTCCTTTTTCACCCAGCCCCACAACCGCCCTCCCCTCAGGCGACCATCAGTAGTTCTCTGTATCTATCAGTCTGTTTCTATTTTGTTTGTTTGTTTCTTTTACTCCTTAAATTCCAAATACAAGTGAAATCATATGGCGTTTGTCTTTCTCTGACTGACTTCTTTCACTTAGTGTAATACACTCCAGGTCCATTCATGCTGTCTAAAAAGATTGATAATTAAAGAAAACATTTATATCTGAATGTATTCTCTTTATTTGTAACATTTTAATCACTGTTTTTTGTCTTTTCTTGTATTTGCAGAAGCTGTTGAACTTCCTTTTTCTTTCTTTTACTATTCTTTACACCTTGGAGTCTGTAAGTTCCGCGAGGCCAATGATATTTTTCTACAATATTTTATTTCCAGCAATGAAGGTGCTGCAGACAACTTTAAAAAATTTGGATGAATTAACAGATGAGTTAAAAATAGTGGTGGTTCATCATTCTATTCCATGCTTCTCTGGATCTATTTTGTTCTTCAGTCTGTTCTGTTTGTTAGATTCCACGTATGAGTGAGATCATGTAAAACTGAATCAGGAAGAATTAGAAACCTGAATAACTAATAACAACTGATGAAATCGAAGCAGCAATAAAAACAACTCCCAGCAAACAAAAGCCCTGGTCCAGACAGCTTCACAGGGGAGCTGTCTAATTCTTTAGGTTGTAGGGTTAGAGATTTTACTAAAAGTTTTTCTTGCAGTTTGAGGTAGGCCTGCAGTGCTATGAACTTCCCTCTCAGGACTGCTTTCGCTGCGTCTCACAGATCTGGGGTTGTTGTGTGTTCATATGTTTCCAGGCAGTTTTTGATTTCTTTCTTGATCTTATTGGTAGCCCATTCATTGTTTAATAACATGTTATTTAGCCTCCACATGTTTGAATGTTTTTGAGTGTTTTTACTGTAGGTGATTTCTAATTTCATGCCCTTGTGATCTGAGATGCTTGATATGATGTCAATCTTCTTGAACTTGTAGAGACTTGTTTTGTGTCCTAACATGTGGTCTCAGTGGGAAGACAGGAGTGGGGGAATGAGTGGGGAAAGATTAATCAAAGATCTTATACGCATATATGAATAACCCATGGACACAGACAACAGTGTGGTGAAGGCCTGGGGCTGAGGGGCAGATGTGATGTGGAGGGGATCAATGGGGAAAAAGGGGGGATATCTGTAATATTTTCACCAATAAAAATAAACTAAAAAATAATAATAATGAAATAAAAATTAAAAAAATAAAAATGGTCGTGGTAAGCAAGAGTCAAAATATTAATTGGCTCCTAGTCCTCTCTAGCTTTGATGTGATTGTAATATTCACAAAGACAACTATCACCACTAACAAATTATCTCCCATATTGTTGCTTTGAGCATGCATGTTCACCATGCAAGAAAAACAAATGACTCCTGGATATATGCTTTCAAGGGTCAGCTTGGGAATAACTCTATCTTCTTTCCTGCCAGACCATGACCATTGCCCTCACTTGCATGACATCATAAGGCTGTTCCCCGGACAGCTGCTTGCTGAAGTGGCATGAAAGTGTAGAACTACGTTCCTGTCCATCCAATGGGCTGGTATCGTTCTGCTTCTCAGCACTCTCCTTGGCTTGTTTTCTTTTTGGTACAGAAACTTTTCCCTGGCTTTGTTAATATCTTATTATTTCTACCAATCTTTTACTGCTCTATAGCTTTTTATCTCTGACTGTGTGCTTCGCAGCAGCAGCAGCAGAAAATTGCTAAAATCTTGAGACCGAGCATGGAACTATCTGTAAGTTGCCATGAATCACACTGTTTCTCCCAGAACAAGAAATTTTAACTACTTTTCATTGCATTTAATTAATAAACATCTTGTTTCCAACTGTCTAACATAAGTACCATTGCAATCTCAACTAGAGTAGACTTCCAAGATGGATGATTAACATTGTAGATTTGAGGGGATAAATAAAAATAAAATGTAGATACTTTAATAGGTAACTTTATATTTTGAGGATTATACACCTTAGCCAGCTGTTCTGTTCTCTCTTACAATTCAGACGTCAGTAAACAAGGGAATTTTAGAGGTTGCAGCAGAATTGAAAGTTTAATCTCACAGAAAGACTCAAGATGAAAAGTCACTGTTTATACTGGACACAAGCTCTCCTGCTCTGTGACAGGCCCTCTCCTGAGGCTCAGGGTTCTGCTGTACCCCCTAAAGATATCAACATTCAGTTATTACCTTAAGAACAGCAAATAAGAGGTGTCAATTGCACAAGATTTAATTACGAGGATTCTGAAAGGTGGGCATTGTTGTCTGTTTTTACTAATGAGGAGAGAGGCACAAAGCAGTCAGTGGACTGGCCTTAGGTGACACAGCTCCTATCTGTGCGGCCAGTATGGCCCTTATGGGGGTCTTCTCTCAGAGAGAATCGTTTCTCCAGTTTTATATTTGAGCGTAAACCAAATCTTGACCTACATTTTGAAAACGTGCTAGTGTGAATGATTAGGCGGGATATTGCCTGTGCTCCCAAGCACACAAGAGCCTTCAGTCCATCGGCCCTGCTGCCCAGGCGAGGCAGCCCGCCTCTCGGTGCTGACCTGATGGGCCGGGGCTGCAGGCCGGGGCTGCAGGCACAGGCGAACGCCCTCTAAGCTGGGGCTGTGTGGCCGGGCAAAGTGCAGGAGAACCAGGGCAGCAGTGAGGTGTTCGGCAAATATTTTAGAGATAGTATTTAATTTTATTTTTAATATATTTTTTATCCCCGGATTTGGAGTAAGAGAAACACAGTGAAGAGGAATTTATTAAATCTACCCTGAGATTAGAATTTCAGAGTCAGAACCTGTGTCCTCAGAAAACTGCTCAAAATGGGCCATAAAAACAACTCCCAACATCACAATAATAAAAACAAAGGGGAAAATTGGCCAATTTTCAAATGTTCAGGGCTCATAGGATAACAAAAACTACACTTTTCCCTTGATTAAGACATGAGAAAGTTTTGTGGGCACATACATGATGTATCACATAATTACCACAGTAAATGGAAATATGCATTTTATATGACTGTTTTATAACCTGGATTAATTCAATGCAAGTGGTTAAGTATGAATGCTTACTATTTTTTATTTCTTTATTTCTTCACTTTTATTTTCTATTTATAAGTTAAAATATAATTTTCAGTGACTAAATATCATCTGGTACCTGGATGATCTGTCTTATATACTTTTACTTTTATGTTCTCTGTAGGCATTTGTTATAAGTAGCTGTGGGTTATAGGTAAAAATCTTTTACCAAATTGAAAACAATCCCCCAAAACACCCAACTTCTACATTTACCAACCCAAACCCGACTTTCATGACATTAAACTGCTTTATTGCATTCCAGTAACTTTCTGATATGAAAGGAGGTTCAAGAGTCAACTCCTGTTATGAATTGAAGTAATCTGAATCCAGTGTTCACCACAAAGTTTAGGTGTCATTGTACACACGTCCATCCAAGACACCCTTGGGCAGCACCATTCAACAGAATCAAAATGCAAGCCACATATTCAACTTGAAATTATTTAACAGCCACATAAAAAGATAAACTAATTTATCTTAGATAAACTAACATTGTATTCAACCCAAACTATTAAAAATTATAATTTTACCGTAAGTTCCATATGCAATTGCTAATGAGTTTTTAATATCCAGTCCTCGGGCTGTGGTGTGTAATAGCATTCACAGCGCATCTCAGCAGGGACCAGCCGTACTTCACTGGCTCTGGGTGCCCACTTGGGCAGGGGTCCTCATGGGACAGCACAGTGCTGGGGCAGATACCCCGCCCCTCTTCAGGAAGATGCACAGGAATTGCCTGTCTCGCTTAGGTACAGGCGAGGGAGATGCCTTCTTCTGAGTAACTGTTCCCAGTCCACTGCGCATCGCAATACCGTTCATGAGTAGCACACACACAGCTGACTACTGGAGCCTGGCAGCACGTGAACAGCCTCACTGTGCCCCACCGGCGGGGCCGCATGCCCAGGCCGGGCCCAGGTGTCACGGGCTCCTCAGTGCGCACTTTCACCTCCGCTTCGTCTCCCGGCTGATCAGTGACAGGCCATGGCGGGACCACTGACAGGGGGACCACCCTGAGCGGAACCGCTGCTGTCCCCGAACCCCAGCAATGAAGAGCTTATAAAAATCAACACATTGTTATAGCAGAAATATACTCACTAAAGAACTGTACCAATTGTAAATCTTCACTCAATTTCACATAAGTAACTCTCCTGTCCCTCAAATCTCTAACTTTGTCAGAATTACTAAATTCTGACAGTAGGTTATTAAATGGGTTAAAAGCCATCTAATATAATACAACGTTGATACGAAGCAAATTACATCAAAGTTTAAATAGAAAATTCACAGAAATTTTCAACAGAAAAATTTGCTCCAGCATATAACATTTGTAAAATTAAAATAAACATAGATTGTCCAAAGAATAATTATTTAACTCTCAAGGAATTAAGAGATATTTTTGGGTATTTGAAAAATCCTAAAAGTGGTTTTCAAATTTGATTTTTCTGGTGTGTGCTAAAGTAAAACAGAGCCCAAAGGCTGCCGTGGCGTGATCTCACAGAATGGGATTTGAAAAGCTATATGAGCAAATAACACCTGTTGTTCATTCTGTCCTCATTTTAACATGTGCATAGAAGTGGTTGCAACTGGTCTAATTAAATATAAAAATCTTAAAAGTATTCTAATGATTTATTAATGGTATAATTTTATTCTTTTTTCATAGCAAAGAGGAGCTTATAAAATTTTGTCTGTCAGCGTTAAAAGCCAAAACCACCTAATAATTTGCTTCTCTTTAACTTATAATTCTCATATTTTAGAGAATATTATGTTGCTCTAAACACACAGGAAAGTCGATGCTTATACATGTGCACTTTTAAGAATGGCCCGTGTATTTGAGCATCTGCTCTGCTCTCCTCAGAATACCATCAGGGGAAGTATGATAGGATATTACGTGGCCCACGTCATTACTGTTACAACAAGCAAGACAAATATTTGAGCTTAATGACACACCTTATCAAAAAACATTTTGAGGTTATTTGGGGAATTCATAATGTTTCCTTTAATCACAACAAAATAGATGTATGAAGCGTACAGTACATTTCCACAAATAGCAGCGTTACTATGAGGTGCTTTGTAGCCAACCTAGTGTGAGCATCAGCTCCGAAATGACCCCTGCATTGCAGAGCTCTGAGAGTGCCCTGCTACTAGAGGGAGTGTGGTGGTGTCACCTTGAGGATGACCCCCCGCTAGCTCCTAATTTCACTTTTTCCTTCCAGCAGGAGCACTGCATTTGCCCAAGGTGTCAGCACTTTTCCATGGCCCCTTCTCATCCACGTGGCTTCACAGCTCTAAAGGGCAAAAGCAGAGAAAGAAAAGATGGTGCTAACCTCCTGGTCTAAATGAAAATGATGATGATGATGATGTAAGCGGCACGGTGTTCTGTCGTCAATTAGCACTTTCCACAATGCTTCAGCCACAATTATTTTCTTGGTTTATCTTTCTCCACGTTAAGAAATGGTCCACTTTCATCTTTCTTTTCATCTTCTGGACAGTACAAGACATTAGCTACATTCCCCTCCCTTATAGTTAGATTCTATTCTATTTGCTTTGTAACAAAGTTACTATGTGAAACAGAGCCTACTGCGTATTCAGACAGAAATATGTATTCACAGAGTGGTTTATGCACCTTTTTTTAAAAAAAAAATTTGCAATGTTATTTATAGTTCCTCAGTTTTATTTACTGGATCTCATTGAATATTAATTCATTGCATGGATCCAACTCTAGAGAATCAATGTTGAATAAAATCGATTCCATCCCTCTGGTGGAGCAGTCTTTTCCTCTTGCCTTTTCATATTATTTTTCCAATCTGTTTATATTAACTTTATATGCCAGATACAGAAAAGCTGCTTTATGTGCCTCACACTTGAGAATGTTACATGATAAAAGGAATATATTATTTGGATTTGCAGGAAGGAAACCAAATCCCATTAGAAGCCTTACAGAAAATAAAGCATCTGAAACCGCATTTTGCACGCACACTTGAGTATCCTCTAAGATAATGGGAGTTAATTATTTCTGGTCAGTGCTTGAGGTCAATGGGCCAGTTGGGAGATATGGTGGGTAAACATGGGTGGTTTATAGGCCATTTAAGCTGGAAAAATGCAAAGGCAGGATGCTTTACACATAATTATTTTCCATAGAAATAAAGTACCGCATGGGGATTTAGTGAATAAGTGAAATGTTCACTTGGTGAATTAGTGCTTCTTGGTTTTTTATAAAACAAGGCTATCATCTAGGAACACTGGGAACGTCTTTTCCAGCTCTCGTTAATGATTTGTTTCATTCTGCAGTCCCACCCTTATGTCCCAAATGTCCACAGGGCAAGAAGGAAGTCCAGGAACAGGCCCCCAGGTAACTCGTCTCACACACAGGTAATCTAGAGAGAGGTACAAAGTGTTTCATTTTCAGCAGCAGCCGGGCTGTTCTCCTGTGGTGTCAGTCTCAGGTGAACCTCCTCCCTGTTTCTGCATCCTTACCCAGGCTTCCTGCTACTCCCCCCTGCCCCGTATCACTCCCACCAAGTGCCGTGTGACCAGGACTGTGGAGGTACCGATCCCTCCTCCTCATGCCCTTGGAGTTCTCCGCGGTATGTTTGGGCTCACAGTTCTCCACAGAAGCATTAGCTCTTTTAGACTGGTCAGTACAGATCCTCTGTGAGACAAGCTATCTATCTGCCCATAGGCATTGCTTCTCATAGCCTAACTTCAAAGGTTAATTAGATGAAAACACTCCCGTTTCAGAAAAAGTGTAAGTGGAAAGGGAAATAGAGCTAGTGAAATAGACAACCCTGAGCTACCATTCATTTATTCATTTAGAATTTAATGAGACTAGTCTAAGCACCTATAATTATTCAAGCTACTAGAACATTAAAATAAATCAGATGCTGTCCTCAGAACACCTCTTTCAAATGGAGGAGACAGACCTGTAAATAGATGAATTATGTTACAATGTGTCTTAGGGCTATAACAGAGTCTAAACGAAAGACTGTAGAAGGTAAATTATTTCAATGGAACAAAAATTGAAAGCTGAGTGTTTTAGGTAACAGTCTACCTAGAGAGAATCAGAAAACAGTGGAAGCACCATTTTTCATCCCCAATGTCCACATGGTTCCTGCAAAAGAAATAAGATAGTGGATACATTTATTCTATTTTTTTACTTGATTTTTTTTTTTAATTACAGTTGACAGACAATATTATATTAGTTTCAGGGGTACAACCCAGTGGTTAGACATTATATAAGTTACTAAGTGTTCACTTAAATCTAGTACCCACCTGACACCATACATAGTTACTAAAATATTATTGACTATTCCCAATGCTGTACTTTACATTCCTGTAACTATTCTGTAACTACCAATTTGTACTTAATATATTCATCTTTTTGTTGTTGTTGTTAATCCTCATTGGAGGATATTGTTTTCATTGCTTTTCAAAGAAAGGGAGGGAGAGAGAGGGACAGAGAGGGACAGAAACATCCATGTGAGAGACATCGACCGGCTGCCTTCCGCACACGCCCCAACCCAGGGTGGGGAGCGAACCAGAAACCGAGGTATGTGCCCTTGACAAGGAGTCGAACCTGCAGCCCTTCAGGGCACAGGCTGCCGTCCCAACCACTGAGCCACACCTGCCAGGGCCCTTCACCTTTGTTACCCAGCCCCCAACCACCCTCCCTCTGGCAACCATCAAAATGTTGTCTGAGATGAATCTGTTTCTATTCTGCTTGTTAATTTATTTTGCTTTATATTTTTTTAGATTCCACAGATAAGTGAAATCATATAGCATTTGTCTTCCTCTGTCTCGCCTACTTCACAATACCCTTTAGGTCCATCCATGTGTTGTGGATGGCAAGGTTTCCTTCCTTTTATGGCTGAGTCATATTTCATTGTATAAGTGCGCCACTTCTTTATCTCCTCTGTTGACGAACCCTTAGGTTGTTTCCAAATCTTGGGTGTTGTAAATAATACTGCAATGAACATATGAATGCATGTGTATTTTCTATTCAGTGTTTTGGGTTTCTTCAGATAAATGCCCAGAAGTGGAATCACTGGGTCCTTCTTTGTGTCCTGTTATAGAGCCTTTGTTTTAAAATTTGTTTGTCTGGTATAAGTATTGCTACCCCAGCTTCTCTGATTGTTTGTTTCAATTTGATGAAATGTCTGTTTTCACCCTTTACTTTCAGTCTCTGTGTCTTGATCTGAAGGGAGTCTCTTGCAGACAGCATATGGAAGGGTCTTGTTTTGTTATCTATTCAGCTTCCATGTGTCTTTTGATTGGAACATTTAATCCACTTGCATTTAAAGTAATTGTTGATAGATATGTATTTATTGTCAATTTATTATTTTTATTTTTGATTATTTTTTTCTTCTTCTTAAAGAAGACCCTTTAACATTTCATGTGATACTGGTTTGGTGGTGATGAACTCCTTTCGCTTTTTTGTTTCTAGGAAGCTCTTTATCTGACCTTCAATCCTAAGTGATAGCTTTGCTGGGTAGAGTAATCTTGGTTGTAGATCATTGTTTTGTTGTTTTTGTTTTTTAAATACATCTTTATTAATTACAGAGAGAGGAAAGGAGAGGCAGAGAGAGACAGAAACATCAATGATGAGAGAGAGCCATTGATCGGCTGCCTCTTGCACGCCCCCAACTGGGGATCGAGCCCCCAACCTGGGCATGTGCCCTGCCCGGGAATCGAACCACAGTCTCCTGGGTCATATGTCCATGCTCAACTGCTGAGCCACACTGGCCAGGGATAGATCACTGTTTTTTATCACTTTGAACACTTCTCATCAATCCCTTCTGGCCTGCAAAGTTTCTGTTGAGAAATCAGCTGAGTTTTATAGGAGCTCCCTTGAACATAACTGTTTTCTTTCTCTGCTTTTAAGATGATCTTTTTGCCTTTAACTGTTGGCATTTTGATTATGATGTGTCTTGGTGTGGACCTCTTTGGATCCATCTTGTTTGGGACTCTCTCCACTTCCTAGAGTTGTATGTCTATTTCCTTTACCAGGTTAAGGAATTTTTCCATCATTGTTATTTCATATGGATTTCCAATTCCTTGCTCTTTCTCTTCTCCTTCTGACACCTCCATGATGCAAAAGTTGGTAAGATAAAAATTATCCCAGAGATTCCTTACACTACCCTCATTTTTTGGATTTTTAGCTATTTTTTGTTATTTTTTATTGTTCACACACCACCCCCGCCTTTGCCTACCTCCAGCCAGCCTCATTCCCTGGCCCTCACAAGAATGTTGTCCCTGTCCATTGGCTGCGGATTTATGTACTTTAGCTAATCCCTTCATCTTCCTTTATCCAGTTCCCCCCACACTCCTTTCCTCTGACATTTGTCAATCTGTTGAATGTATCCATGCCTCTGGTTCTATTTTGTTCATCAGTTTATTTTGTTCATTAGATTCTACATATTAGTAATATAATATGGTGGTTTTTTTTCTCTGAGTGGCTTGGTCTGTCCATGATGTCACAAAATGTAAGAGTTTCTTGCTTTTTACAACCACACAGTATTCCATTGTGTAAAAGTACCACAGCTTTTTTATCCACTAATCTACTGAGGGGCACTTGGGTTGTTTACAGATCTTGGTTATTGTAAATAATGCTGCCATGAACATAGGGTTTCATATATTATTTCTGAAGGGTGTTTTGGGGTTCTTAGGAAATATACTTAGAAGTGGGGTCTCTGGGTCAAAAGGAAGTTTCTGGGGGTGTGTTTTTTAATTTTTTGAGGAAAGTTTATACTGTTTTCCATAGTGGCTGCACCAGTCTGCATTCCCACCAACAGTGCACTAGGATTCCCTTTCTCCACAACCTGGCCAGTACTTAGAGTTTGTTGATTTATTGACGGTAGCCATTATGGCAGGTATGTGGTGAAACCTCATATAGTTCTTTGTTTGTTTTTAATATATCATTATTGATTTCAGAGAGAAGAAGGAAGAGGGAGGGAGAGATAGAAACATCAGTGGTGAGAGAGTCATTGAGTGGCTGCAGCCTGCACACCCCCTACAGGGGATGGAGGCCCTGACCCGGGCATATGCCCTGACCGGGAATCAAACCATGATCTCCTGGATCCTAGGTCAGCGCTCAGCCCCTGAGTGACACGGGCCAGACATAGTTTTAATTTTCATTTCCCAACTGCTTAGTGACCTTTAGCATTTTTTCATATGTCTCTTGGCCCTCTGAATGTCCTCTTTGGAGAAGTGACTATTCAAGTCCTTTGCCCATTTTAAAACTGGATTATTTGTCTTCCTCTTGTTGAGTTTTATGAGTTTTTTGTATATTTTGGAAGTTAACCCCTTATCAGACGTATTGTTGTGAAATATATTCTCCCAAACTCTGGGCTCCCTTTGCATTTTGTTGATGGTTTCTTTTGCTGTGCAGAAGCTTTTCAGTTTGATGTAGTCCCATTTGTTTATTTTTTCCTTTCTGGCCTGAAGTGTTTGTGTTGAAAAATTAACTGACAGCCTTATGAAAGCTCCCTTGTTGGTAACTAACTGTTCCTCTCTTGCTGCTTTTAAGATTCTCTCTTTGTTTTTAACCTTTGAAATTTTAATTATGATGTCTCTGGGTGTGGGTTTCTTTGGCTTCATTTTGATTGAGACTTTCTGTGCTTCCTGACCTTGTGTGACTTCTTCCTTTACCAGGTTAGGGAAGTTTTCTGTCATTACTTTTCACAAGTTTTCTGTCTTTCTCACTTTCTTTTTATTCTGTAGCCCCTATTATGTTCATACTGTAATGTTTTATGTTGTCCCAAAGTCCCCTATATATCCTCATTTTTAAAATTATTTTTCTGTTTTGTTTCTCAGATTTGATGTTTTATTCTACCCTGTGCTTCAAATCATGGATTCAGTCCTCTGCTACATCCAGCCGACTTTTAATCTCCTCCAGTGTATCCTTGATGTCATATATGCTAGTATTCATTTCTGACTGGTTCTTATTCATGGTTTCTATGACCTTTTTATGCCGATATAGTTCCCACTAAGTTTCCTGTATTTCCCGTTACCTTTTTTGTAGTCCTCACTAAATTTCTTGAGCATCCTCATAACCATTGCTTTGAACTCTGTCTGATGGGTTTCTTGCCTCCGTTTCATTTAGTTCTTTCCCTGGAGATTCCTCTTGTTCTTTCATTTAGGGGGCTTTTCTTTTTCTCTCCATTTTAACTATCTCTTTGTCTTTTTTCTGTGTATCAGGTAGAACTGCCCCCATGACTCCCAGTCTCCACTTGGTGGCTTTAGGTATTCAGTGTCCTGCACCAAACTGTGGGACAGTGGTGCCACCTCCTTGGCCTCCTGAGCCAGATCCAGGAGTATACCCTGTATGGGACATGTGCACACTCCTGCTGTAATTGTGTCTGTTGTTGTCCCATCTGTGGGTGGCATCTCTCCTCAGACAGGCTGTCTGTGAGGCGCAAACCTGACCATGTCATGCGAGCCGTTTTACAGATGCTGGCAGAACAAAACAGAACAATTCAAGACAAAAATATACAAAAGAACGCAGCCACAAAGCCAGCCACAGAAGTGAAGAGAATTGGGAAAGAGAATAGATAAAAGGGATAATGAAGGGAAAAAATGAATGTGAGGAAAAAAAGAAGAAAAATAATGTGGGGAAAAAAAAAAGGGGGAGAAGAAAAAATAAGAATAAAGAACAGGAAAATAAAAATAGTAAAAAAGAAAAGAAAAGAAATTATGAAAAGTGAAAAGGAAGGGAAAGAAAGAGAAAGAAAAAATAGACTAAGAAAAGGAAGGAGAATATAAGACATGAAAGAAAAAGAAAAAGAAGAGCAAAGCATGAGAAAATAAAATAAATAATGGAGACAGCGGAATTTGCTGGGGTGGAGCCCAGCGCTCGACTGCCCCCCTTGAGGCCCTGCATCTTGCTGTCTGGCTGGCTGTCTTGTAGGATGGCTCTGCTCTCCTAGGAGGCACTCTGGGGCTCTCCAATGCCAGGAGCCACCCACGCCTGGCTCTTAACAATCTTTTCAAAGCTTCAAGCAATCTGCATTTTGTGTCTGCCTCCATGAGGCCCGGTTGAACACAGGAGATGCCAATCTTTGCTCCAAGTCCAGCTTTTAGCTGCTTGGGGCCCAGAGGCAGGTCAGCAAACTTCTGAAGGTGCCTGTGGATCCAGCTCTGCCCTCCTCCACCTGCCAGCTGGGGGTCAGACTTAGTCACTGAAAAGGCTATTTTTGAAAGGGCTTATGGTGGAATTGGGAAGATGAGACCTCTCTATAATACCTGTATAATAGTGTTGTTGTCTTTTGGAGGGTTACATGGAATGACCTATGGACAACACCTGACATACAAACCTTGGTACTTGCCTGAACTTCAGTAGATTGGTCTCCAATCCTTTCTTTCTTTGACCTCAAAGCTTTGTGCTAGTCAGCCAGATGAATTAAATCGTGAACACAGTATATTAACTAACTCTTTGTTATTCAAATACTTGGATTATGTATACCATTTAAGACACACTCAGAAAATCTAAGCACTTTGGGGAGAAAGAGTTGATGGGCACATTTGGAAGTACTTTCTTATCTTTTTGTAAATAAAGATTAAAGATAAAAGAGATAAACAGGAACACAGAAATTTGAAATATAATTACAATAATGGTTTTATACACTTAGTACTGGGAAGTACTGGGGTGAGAAGCATCAGGTTAGCTGCACGATGCAAGCTCTCAATAAGCTGGATTTGGAGGTGAGAGGCATTTTTGCCAATTGTCAGGTGCAAAGAGGTATCTGAGAGAATCATGGCACTGCAGACCATGAAAAATGCTGTCACGAAAATGTAAACTCCCCTCATCATTTACACATCCTAGGAGAAAATGCCTTGATAGATATTGTTCTGATTGCATATAGGATCCTTTGCTGTAAGAATGGCCTAATCTTGAAAAATTCTAAGAGAAAAACAGTCTACTTGTGACAAAGGCATACCTGAGTATAAACAAGTCATATCACATCCTTATGTCTTATCCCTGTATGGTTATGCTGCACCCCCTAAAACCTCTGGGCCAGCAAAAGAATTATGATTATTTTTTCCCTCTTAGATGTGAAGAAATCTAAGCAGTTGAGAGGCTGATGATATTACTAGATGTAAACAGAGCAAGGTAAGAGAGAACCTTAATCTCTAGGGGGAGGAAAAGTGAGTCTGGACACCTGAAAGTATTGGTTGAGACTAAGAAGTTATGTGGGAACTTCACAGTTTCAAGGCTTGGGTGGACCCCAGCAGGCTGAACTCACTGGAAACTCAGGCTGAGCTCCCTGTCACACTCTGCTCTGGGACCAGCCATGGAATGGCAGAGATACTATGTGGAACCTCCTGTCTACAATTCTCTGACTCAGGGTTAAATGCCTTTATTCCCAGGGAACTGCCCAATCAATTGGACCAGATCTCACTGTTGCCTGGGATTTGCTCTTTGGGCTTTCCCTGGTTAATCCCTCCTTCCTAGGTTTCTTAGATGCGATCTTTAAATTAATCTAGAATAAGTTTTGTGGAAAGTCAGTCTTCATTTTCAAGGGACCTGATAAGTTAACTACCCAGTGATCTTTATATTGCTCTAGTATCCTCTGAAGAAAATGTAAAAAATATTAATATCTTTACCAGTTTTAAGCTGATTTAAAACATTTCCTTCTTATGTTTAAATACTGTAGTTACAAATATATATGTTGAAGTTTTGAAGTACTGACATTTTAAAATAATGTTATATGTTTTTAAATTTATACAGTCAAATTTACATAGCAATTAATCACCTATAATCATTCATTTGGAAATAAGAATCTTTTCAAAAGTCATAAATTTTATAGTGTTTCATTTTCTCCTTAACCTAGTATTTTTTGTCTGTTTTCTCAGGCAATTTAATCCTAAAGTAATACATTTTTATCATTGAAAGCATTTTACTTATCACTATTTTTATGCATTTCTGCCATAAAATGTTTATATATTTAAATTTAGATGTTTGTATTTCCTGTGATAAAAAAACTTAAAACATTTTTTTTATGAATTAAGCTATCATTAATGTAATTAGTAGTACACAACTGATCAAAACAATATTATACTACAAATTTAGACTTGTAACTAATAATTAAATGCAGAAAGTAAACTTAAAAAAAAACAAAAACATCTCTTAATGAGATTTTTTCAATTATTTCATTACCCATAAATAAACATTATTAATTGCTAGAATGAGAAAGAGTTCAGTGAAAATTAATAGGAAAAAAAGTTAGATTATATTAACTCTGACTCCTAAAAAGGTGACTTAATAATTGTTGATGATGAATTATTTACAGTAAAATGAATACATTTTCTCATTAATGATTCTAGATTTAATTAGTTCATACCAGAAATTAATAAATGAGCAGATAAAAGTTGGGGTAACAATAGAGAATCAGAGACTTAATAGCAAGTAAAATGAATATGAATTTAGAAAATATGATAATCTTTTGGGAAAAGTTTTTGCAAAAGTTAACCTTTTGCTAAACCCTCTCTGTGACTTTCCCTGGAGAGTAGATCTTTATTATGGAGAAGGCTCTTGGTGGATTCCACAGAAGGTACTTTTTCTTCCCTCTACCACAGCCAGGAGTGTGTCTCTCCTAAATCCTCGCTGTGGGAACATAGGGAATTCCTGGAAGTAAAATGCATCAAAGTGAAGGGAGCCCAGGAAGTTCTCCACTCTAACACTAATCACACTCATCCTCAGAAACCCACACCAGCGCCATGGAAGTGTTCCTACTAGCTCATGGCTCCAGCATCTCTTCCTCCAGGTAGATATGTCTTGTCCGTGGCTCTTTGGATTTGCCAGCTCTTCAGGAGGTTCACCCAGTAACCTCAGTTTCCTAAGAATCCAAGGAAAGCAGGCTGATCCTCATTAAACCAGATGTAACTTTCTTTCTTAAATTGTCTTGCTTACCAACATTTAATTGGGAGCGTGTAGGTAGTTGATTATTTAGATTCAAATACTGAATTTTACATGTACCTCAGTTAAGTTGTAGTTTTCTTAATTTGACAAGTTAATCTCTTACTTTTCTTTGTTCTCATTTCTTAGTTTAGTATTATTTTCAAATAACTTGAATGTGTTTTCTCTAATTTTATTCAACTAATTTATGAAGAGGTTCTTCAGTACATGGTTGACATTGTCATGTCCTGAGAAAACCTTTCTTGATTGTTGTCAGTATTATTTAGTGTATGCTGATACTTTTAGTCAGTGAGATGCTGATTTACTGAATGACGTCCACTCCATTTTTTTTAATGTTCCACCAGGTAGCTATTATGAGAAACTTTGCAGAATGCAATTAGGAAGACTACATGCCCTTTACACTTGATTGTTGATTTTATTATCATTTAATACTAACAAGCATGACAGTAATTAACATTTGCAGAGACCTAATATGTGCCACATGTTACCATCTGCTTTACATTTAGCATTACAATTTTTCTAACAACTGTGAAAATAATGTCATTATGTTCATGTAACAGAAAGAAAAGGACACTCAGAGAAGTGAACGTTTTAAAAGCGACAGCATCAGTAGGGCCCACAGTGGAATCTTGTGTTGGCAAAACCTGCAGAACATTAGTGGTTCCCAAATATGTCTCTGCATCATAATTATTTGGAAACATGATTTTAAAAAATTCAAAATGTATGAAGGAGTTCAAGAAACATTGTTTTAAAAACTGACCAAATAATTTAATGCACTTAGGGTTTGAAATGACTATGGGAAGCCTTTGGTCGACAAGAAGAGATTGGAATCTAGGCCCTTCAACAAGCTTTTCATCGTCTGTTTTGTTTCCTATCACAGTTGACACACAATATTATATCAGTTTCAGGTGCACAACATAGTGATTAGACATTTTCATAGCTTATGAAGTGCTTGCCCCCATACGTCTAGTACCCATCTGACACCACACAGTTAATATGATATTACTGAGCATATTCCCTGTTCTGTACTTTACGTCCCCGTGACTGTCAATTTATACATCTCAGTCTCTTCCCTTTTTCACTTATCTCCCCTGCCCCCTTCCATATGACCACCATCAGTCTGTTCTCTGTATTTATAAGACTTTTTCTGTTTTGTTTGCTCACTTATTTGCTTACTTTTGATCCAAATCCCGCCTTAATGCTTTCTGAGCAGGACAGAATATGCCCTGATGAGGAAGGTGCCTCATAAGCCTCGCACGGCCGTTCTGATACCTCACAGTTGTTCCTGCGCTGCAGACAGTGCCACAATCACTCATAAAATACCAGCGAGGTTAACCTGTGTTTGCGTCCCCACCACCCGCATCAAGCGTTCACCCTTCCCTGCCCTAGCCTGCACCCTGTGACCTCGGCCTGAACGCACTGAGTCACCGAGGTCTCCCCACTCTCTGGCACTAGGAAGCAAAGGGAGAGAAGGCAGAGGTCGAAGTGTTTATTTCCTTGATCTCTGTTGTATGTTTGTTCTAGCAGGTCCGTGTTTCTTTAGGCAAACAGCTCTGGCTGACAACCTTTTTCGATGTTCCGAGTCTAATTTACTTAGTGAGATTGATCACTTCATTTTCACCTTCAAGCCAAGGGGTGGTAAGAGCTTCCAATACCTGCTAATCTCTGAGATCCCCAAAGTCTCCTGTTGCTTCTGGTCTCATACTTCTAAAAAATCCCTGTGTCTAGTTCTTTTGAATTGAACACTTTTAAGAACACTATATGTTTGCTACTGAAAGCCCTACTGATACAACTCCGGTGGCACACATTGCATTTAGAATAAACTTCATGCCTTGATCTCACTCCTGTCCCGACTTGTCTAGCCCCCCATGTATTCCAGCTCTGACTCTTCCCGCTGTACCGCCCCTCACCCTCTGCCCTTCCTTCCTGTTTCCTTAAGCTGCCAAGCCCAACAGTGCCCATTGCTTTTCTCTGCAGTACATCTGCAGCGGTGATCTCCCTGCACATCAAGTGTTGCATCCATCTGGTATTTCAAATCATAATCCCCACACTGTCTGCATAAAGAAGTATTCGCCTTTCTCTGCTGGGGAAACAAACAAGCAAATAAAAACAATAGAAAATGAGTCGGAAAGTTTTGAGAGCAAACTTAACTGTTTTGAAAAGGTTAGTCCAATTTACACACTTAAAAAGCAATTTCACCAGTAGATGCACCCTTGATGAATGTGGGCTGTGAAATTCCAAAACTTTATAATAGGCAGACGCTTTCCACAAAACCAATAAAATCTGCTTTTCCAAAATAAAATTAAACAAATAGTTTTTAACCTTTTATGACTTCAACAATATTATTTCAACAGTGGAGGACTATTTGCATAATCTACATATGTATATTCTGAACTTTATCTCCCCCCAGTACCTATCCCCAGTGTGAGTGTGTCTACAGCTGATGATTCATTCAGCCAGCCCCTCAGCACACACAAGGGTATCTTGTCTTTTTTGTGTTATTTCCATCAAAAAGTGTAAACATTTGCTTGATTTAATAACAAGAGGAAAGGTATGGGAAAAGATATAGTGTCTGGAAAGAAAGCACCAGCCCACCGTTCTGATTTATATGGTGCAATCTGAAACACCTTTGCAGCATGTTCCTATAAAAAAGTCTATAAAAATGAATGGCTGGGCGGAATTCATTATAGGATGGGATTTGCATGAAAGGTGAATTTTCTGCTAAACAAATACACTGAGAAAGCTTTAGAAAGCTTGAAAACACTGGAGACCTACAAATCAATTCCTGAGACTGAGAGAAGAGCTACCATCTCACCTGGATAAAGACCTGTGCCCTGTTCAGTAGCTAGCACAGGAACTGAGCTCAGTACCCAGTGCAGCCGTGAGGCCCTGTCGGTGGCCATGGTCACCATCACCTGGAGATGAGGCACTGACACAATTACCCACTAGTCAAAATGTGCAGATCCCTGGACAACTCTGAGAAGCCACAGAACCCATATTTAGATAATATACTAATCAGTTATGATATGCAGAAACCTGCATTGATGATATGTGAATTTGTTTAATAATTTAGAGATTTGCTTACCTATGTAGACTACAACAAAGAGCCAGCATCTACATGTTGGACTTTCTATACTTTCAATCCTTTCTTGCTGTTAGAGACAAAGCCACATTTGAGACAAAATTAACAAAGGCTGTTTATTCACAGATTTATAAAAAAGGAAGCAACTTACTCTGATTTTTGTTCCAGCAATGGCTGGAAGATGTTTAGAGGAGATTAAATTTTATAGGCTAAAGAGAGGGAAACACTGACTGACTCAAGGTGGGATTTTAGGAAGTGGGAAGACCTTCAAGCTGGTCCTCTGGTACAGATGGCAGACCCTGGGGGCAGTTAGGGGTCAAGCAGGCAGTTGGGGACATTTCCAATAAGAGGAGCTTATTGAAATTTAGGGCAGAGGGCTCCGTGTGACCAGCATTTGCAGGACCCAGTGGGGTTGATGGATGTCTCTTTGCAGTGTGACTGCCACAATAGTCCTTACAGAGATGACCATGGGGGATGGTTCTTAGGCCTCACACTCAGGCTTTTTCAAGGCTGAAACCTCTCACTTGAACTGCCCTTTCCAAGATTTGACTACAGTGCGTGATCTACCTTTTAGCAGTTAGAGGCTGCGATTAACTGCACGGTCAACCTGCCTGTGAGCCTAGCTGTGCTCCCATTGCTCAAGGCAGGAGCCTGAGGTTCACAAAGGGGCTTAATTTCTCATGCTTAGGAGAAGGGAGGCTGGATCTGAGTCTGTGTGTCTTACTCCAACCCAAAATCTTCCCCTGAAAGTTTTGCCTTTCCCGAAATCAAAGGAAAATGATACATTGGGAACTTTTGAGCCAGGAAATTTCATCTTTACATTTCAGTTAAATGGCCTGTGGTCCAGAAGCACGACTTGTGGAACAGCATAGAGCTAATTAACATCAGATCACAGAGCTAATAATGGTGAGGATTTCGCTGGATCCCCAACGCCTCTGTTAGAAGCTGAGTGACTTTTGTTTGGGATATAAATGAGGTGGTCACATGTCACAACACCCTGCTCTGACTTTGCTGGCAAGAAATGTGGTGTAAGAGGAAGATAATACCTATCTCATCAGGTTATTATGAAGACTGGATTAAAATTAATACAGGTAAAGCTATGTCACATTATTTGGGACTGCATTGGGAGCTAACGTGGTGCCCCCAAGGGGACAAGCGGGGCAGCGGTCCTCTGGGTTTGCGCTTTCTGGGGCAGCTGCCTCGATCCCTCTTGTGGAAGGGTCTCATTAGTGCCCCGTTTTTATTTATGACAGACACAGATACTTTCTAGCAAAGTTCTTCCCACCCACAGCCCAGTGCCTCTTCCCGGCTTTGCTTTGACTGTGCATAGCATTGGAATACAACCTGAAATGTAATGTAGGTCTTGAAGGGACTGTCCCTTTGGATCTCTGCTTATAAATGCAAAGGCAATGCATTTCGGAGTCAGGGGCACTTCTCTGCTCAGCCTCTGAGCTGGTTTACCAGAGGGCAGCAATCCTATTTGTTAAATCAATACGCATTGATTTATAGCTGATGTTTTTGTCTTTGTATTATTATGCCCTCCTAGAAGGGTACCTTTCCTTTATTGCTTAAATTTACTGGGTTGCTTCAAAAGGGCATAAGCTTCTTTTGAATACATGCTGAAGGCAAGAAAAGTGCTGATTTAACTCTCAGCAATTTGCAGGCAATATTAAGCTCAGTGGCTTTGTTTCTGTAGTCACCTTTTTAATTTAATGACTTCCAACAGGCAGACTCTCCAACAAGTCATCCGAAGAATTATCGTCTACATCACTGAGGATCTTTGAAGTCTGAAGATTTTCTGTTCCTTCCTATATACCCTAACACGCACAAACACACACACACAGACTTTCTCACACACATACACACACCTTTCATTAACCATTTCTGCTCTGATTCTCCAAATTGACCAGTCTTTTGTCTTTAGCTGTCATTGGTCAGCCAGAGGACAGGTCAGTGCATTACCCATGACCTTGTGTGTGTGTGTATACATGCATATTTACGTTATCACATTATGAAACTACACATATGTGTAGATTTTGCAGGTTGATTTTGCATTGTGTCATGTGCATTATGTATAAATTATACTGTGTATACATATACTGTGTTCACTTATATAATGACGCCCACAAAGACGCCCTAATGTTGGAAGAGCTCACAGAGTTCGGGGAAGAATCACCACCTTTCCAAATTTTTTATAGCCCTCATTTATATTTTAGAGCTTTCTCAAATTCAATGGTCTTCAGCAGAGATCCACGCTTTGCTTTCGGGAACAGCACGCTACAGTGGAAAGTACACAGACCTGTCTGGGGGCAAGGCTCAGCGTTTCAGTTTATGTTGACTTGAACATATCCTTAACTCTCCTGACCTCCAACTTCATCAGTAGGCACTGAGGGCTGGCGTTCCCCTCCCAGGAGCCACTGTGAGGATGAGGTGCCCCTGGAGCCCCCAGCACAGTGCCCGGCCTGCAGCAGCGGCTCTGAATGGTCCCTCCTGGCTGCAGCTGTGGGAGGCAGGGAAGGCAGGTGGGGAGGGGCTCTGGAGGGACCTGTGCTCTGCAGATCCAGGGCCTGTGCTTCAGCAGCCGGACAGGCCTTAGGCGGCTCCTAGACCTTCCGTCTCCTGGATTCATGCACCAGATCCTTGTCACTGCACTGAGAAATGCTTCTGCCCCAGCTTCCCTCTGCCCAGGCTACTCTCATTTCTGCCTCTCCTGCACTTGGAAGGGGCTCTTTTCCTGGACCTCAGCTAGAGCTCACTTCTGCCAGTGGGTTTCCTAGGCAACAACAGGGCGGAAAGACGAATGAAAGGGAAAAGCAAAAAAGCTTCCCCACCAATCCTCTACCAGCTTCCTTTAAAGGTAGACAGCGAGGCCACTAGGCGCCTTTTCCAGCCCCACCCCTGCCCTGCCTGCCCTCACTGCTCACCCCAATGGCCTGCGCCAGCCACCTGTCCGCAGGCCACTCAGGCGCAACCTCTCGGGGGCTGCGGAAATTTCCTGACCTGATATTTCTAACTGGTTAAGTCCCTCCCCTGTGTCTTCTCCTCACCATTTACTGTCTCTTGTTCTGGAAGATTCGCTGTTCTTAGGACGTAAACCAAGCCCTTGGCCTCTGCCGTCCCAGGTGGACGGCTGGTGCTCAGCAAACGCCGGGCCAGTGACTGAGGTGGAAGCAGAGCAGGTGCAGGTGGCACCGGGGCCGGGCTGGTGGCCCTGCTCCCTTCACACGACGACTGCCAGTGTGGGGACCGGCACGGAACACGCTGGGCTCTAGGTATCTCATGAATATGCAAGTTAAAAAGAACACTAGAATTTCATCATAAGCATTTTTTAAATAATGTATTTAATGAGTTTATTGCTATGGAGTTCACACCCCACACGAGTTATCCTTTTAAGGTATATAATTTAATGCATTTATAGCACAGTCACAGGTGTTTGCAACCATCATCACCACCGTCCATTTCAGAGGTTTTCTGTCACCTCAAAAATATACCCTGTGCCCCCCAGCTGCCGCTCCCTTCTCCTCCAGCTGTTCGCCACTAATTTACTTTTAACTCCATAGATTTACTTGATCTAAAAATGCCTTATGTATAAAGTAACGCCGTGTGTGCTTTAGTTCCTGGGTCCTTTCACTTACTATATATATTTGCATATGCAGTTAACTTTCCTAGTGCTCTTTATTTCTTCACGTCATTTTAAGCACTGTTTACTGTCCTTTCATTTCTTCAAAAAGGATTCCCTTTATTATTTCTTGTAAGGAGGTTTTTGAGTGATATATTTTCTCAGTTGTTTTTAAATCTATCAGGGCTTTAATTTATTTCTCATTTCCAAAGGGTAGTTTTGATGGATCTAGAAGTTTTTGTTGATATTTTTTCTTTCAGCACTTTGAACATATCATCTCACTGTTTTTTGGTTTCTTCTCGATACAAAATCAGCTGCCAATCTTACTGAGTATCCCTTACATGTGAATAATAACTTCTCTCTTGCTGCCTTAATGACTCCCTATATTTGTTTCTGAACACTTTTATTATATGTAGGCATGAATAGCTTTACGTTTAACATATCTTTATGTTAAATTTACTTTATGTTGAGTGTGTTGAGCTTCTCATGTGTATAGGTGAATCTCTATATCATATTTGGAAAGTTTTCTACCTTGATTTTTCTCAGTGTCTTTCTCCCTCCATATTTCTGTCCTCTCTGCCTAGGATTCCCATTATATACATGTTTTTTCACCCCATGGTCCCACAGATTTCTTAGGTTCTGATCTTTTTTCCTTATTTTATCTTTAACTGGATAATTTCAATTGACATATTGTTGATTCAGATGCCCTGTGTTCTCCCCTATGTTTTACCTGGACAATTCCTACTAATCTATTAGCATTCTAACGAGGTTTCATCCCCTCTTTCATTAATCCTTTCAACCAGCAAGGTGTTAAAGTGTCTCACACATTTTTATGGCCCCAGTTTACCTCTATTATAGCACTTTTCAACACTACCATATTTATTTTTCCCCTTAAGTGCAAAGGACATTCACTGAAAGATATTTTTTGAGCAAAAAAGTGGCATAATCTTAATACATACATTTTTAATCCTGTATTTCTGTACATGCACAAGAAAAACATACATAAGTGCAAATAAATTTTTGCTTAAATGCTAAAGATTGTTATCTCTGAATGTGAGTTTTCTGCTTTATAATTATCTATATTTTCTAAGAGTGATCCCATGATTTTTATTATTTGTCTTTTTTAAAGAGATAATTTGGAGGACGTTTTCAACGTAAGAAATATTCAAACCTGTGAAGAATTTTTGTGCGTTTATTTGAGCCAAATTGACGACAATTGCCTGGAAGCAAAACCTCAACAGACTGAGAAAATGCTTCCTACTTTATACATTACAATCAAAAAAGACAGAAGTGGGTTACATGAAATCCGTTGGTGATAGCTTAGGATTCTGGAGAAGGCAAAGTGGGGAAACCTTTGGGATTAGATAAAAGTAAAATGATAGACACAGGCTTCTTCTACACAGGTGGACACAGGATAGTTAACAGTCAACAGCATGACAACAATGACAGTGAGGGGATTCGTGCTCTTCACTGGTGTGGTATCCAATGTCTGTGCTGTGAGGGGTCCAGAAAAAGGAAAAGTACTTTGTTTTTGCAAAGGCATATTTATCAGGTATGTTATCTTAGGTGCAAAAAGAAAACAGACAGGCTCAGTTAAAGTAAAGACTGTCAGGGAAGAGTCTAGCCTAGGATGTGATTACTTGCCATAAACTGCTTTTAGTTAAAAAGATTTAATTTCAGACCATCCTATGTGGTTACTTTAGGTCTCCGTAAGGCTACCATGCAGGCCTCCTCTGAGCTTGTCAGGTTTAGTATGTGGCCCCTTTACATCCCCAACCTAGAACTGAGCCTTGGGACATTCATATGTGCTTACCGTTGAGGAATCTACCCCTCGTAGGGTACTGTTGTCTGAGGGAGATGGATCAAGGTCCACAGAGGGTCCTTCCCGTGCACAGAACATGGCCACGTGGGACATTAAACCTGCTTTTGTCTGATAAGCCAGATTCCCTCTGGAGCCACCAGAGCACCCTCAGGCCACAGCATAGGAGTTATCCAAGCTGTCTGCCAACACAGCTGTGTCAACTATGGTGAAAAATTCTCTGCAAGGACCCTTATGACTAAGTCCAAACACCATGGCCCTTCATCCCTGATGTCCATCATGGAAAATGACCCAGGTGACATATTGATGACACCCCCTGCTCATGCTGCTTAACATCACCAAACCTTGACTGGCGACTGCATATCATGCTACTTAACAGCACTGCCTGTCTAGCAAAGACAAAACAGCATTGTTTGTACCCTCTTCAGGATCTCAGTCAACAGTGAGATTACTCTTGCTTTAATCGAGTTTCTAAGTATAAGGATACATAGTAAAATATATTTTGAGAATGAGGGGGGAATGTAGACACTTAACAGTTCAACAATAGTAATCACCTGTCCTAGCATCTTTAGTCCTGAATAGTTTGGTGCAACACATGGCTCTTTCCCTCGCGATGACCTGGAAGCGGCCTGCAGGGACGGTTGCAGGTGTGCATTCTTTCCTGGCAGGACCGGGGTACACTTTAACTTTTCACAAAATTCCAAGGTCTTCATTTCTTAATCTCTCTGGACCTCTGATGCCTGAATCTTCCTTCAATTCTAGCACCTCCAGGTTATGGCTCCAACATAATATTTTGAACTAGGTTATACTGTTATAGGGTAGTAAGAGGCTAGGAAAGTTTCAGGGCTAGAAGAATAGGAAAACTGAGGCAGAAAAATTAAAGCCAAAAAGCTTTGGAGGCCACCGGATGCTGAGCCTTATCTTGAGAAAAAGGGGTGAAAACTTCTCCTTCTCACAAAAGAATGAAGGGTAGAAGGGGCAAGGGAATGGGGAGAGGAGGGATCTTAATTCAAACCCATCAGAGAGACCCCTTAGTGTGAGTCATCCTGAAGCTGCTAGAACAGCAGGGAGGAGGGGGAGAGGAGGGTGCCCGTGGTTTAAACAGTGAAGTCAGTGGTCTTGGGTTTGTCAAGATAAAGTTGCCAGGCACTGCTCATAAACTGTGGGAAAATCACAACAAAGTTAACCTGTACCAGGATATCTGGCAGAGGAATTTTTTAAACTCTTATGGACAGGAATGTATATAAGGCAGAAACCTCCCAACCCACTCACTCTTCAGATTAGCTGAGAGCCCGTCTGTGCTTCATAAGCCCGACGTATAGATTTGATTGCCTTAATTAATAAATGTGTATGCTTTAATTTTTTCTTCACTTGCTTTAATGTTTCAATAAATTCACTTTATCACAATGCAATCAAGTTCTCTCGTATAAAATCATTTATATGAGAAGACAAAACCAAGGTTGGGAACAGCTCTTTCCCAGTTGACTCGGGGGGCTGTCAGATAGCACCTCTCTGGTGTCTGAGAGAGGTGCCTGTCACAATATTCTTTCTATTTTACTTCCATCCTACATTCCTGTGTGTCATTCCAATTCTTTTGAACAGCTTTTCAAAACTGAGGTTTCACAAGGAGTTTCTGCTTAGAGTTCAATACAAATACAGCCCTGAGCACTCTCCAGAATGTCCTTGACCTACTCTTCTACCTTCTGGGAACCTGTCAGGTCCCTCCTCTCTGAGGAGACAGTGTCCCTGAAACTGAGTCCCAGAGCCCACTTGTCTGGGAGTAGCTTAAGAAGCTCAGTCGTCAGGCTTGTGGTCCTGACCACATTCTGATTTCTGCGGGTTACCATTTTCAGGATGTATGTCCTTAAACACTTCTTATGTGAAAAATTCTGACCATATTCTGTGTTTAAAAAATATAAACAAACAAGCAAACAAAGAAAAGCGTCAAAACCAAAACCAAAAGGAAACTTTAGTTCAAGAATTGATATCTTTAAGGAGCTTACCTGCTAGTAGGGGGAAGGCAGTGCAAAAATCACAACTCAAGACAGCAGTGGACGGCATAAAACTTAGAATGCTAGAAATCAGGAAAACAAGGAAACACAATATTTGGGAACCAAACATATTTCTTTAAGAAAGAATGGAGACACATCGCACTTTAGAAATCATCCCATAAAATGCCTTTCAGTACTTAAAAAACAAATGTATCTAGAACCTCCACTTAGATGGAGCAGTTGACTGGTGGCCTGTCACTGTTGCACAAAACTTTCCCATGGTTCTCCTGGAACCAGATGGGGCCCGACCCCTCACCATGGCTCTGCAGAAGGTTCATCAGAGTCCAGCCCTACTGCCTTCTATAATTTTATCTCTCCTCTCTTGACCTCCTCAGACCTCACGCTTAATGCACAATGAGCCATCACACTTCACCAAATGCAACATTCTCTCTAAACACATGATTCCTTGTGTCTGGAATTTGCTTTCCTCACTCTTCTTTGCTGCTATTATTCAAAACTCAGCTCAGATGTACCTGGGAAACAGGAAGCTTTCCTGAGGACTCCTCCAGATGTGCTGTCTCCTTTATGCTCTTAGTATTCCCTTTCTCTACTTCTCCTGCTAATTTGATCATTGAGATTGTAATTATTGTTTACTTCTCTGTCTAAGCTGCAAAATAAGGTCTCCTAGAGGATATACTTACATTTCCCCCTCTGTATCCCTCAACAGAGACTAATTAAATGCTTGACAGGATACCAAGCTGAGAATTCTTTTAATGTATTGTGGGAATGCACATACTCATGTGCACATATTTTAATTATCAGTGCCACGCTAGGGGAAAGGATTTAGAGTCAACTAAAAATGCCCATGTGATGTTCTCACAACACAGCTTTTCATTCCCCCTGAAGAGCAGTTTTGTTCCTATCTTAGTTTCGATTTTAAACCCACTAGCCCAGTTCCTTTTCTTCTCCATTCCCTTTGTGCGAACTGCCAGTCTTGAAAGGATGCTGAAGGGTGACACAGAGCACAAATGAATGGCGCCTGTGCAGAAGAGCTGCTATAGTTCAACATGGATCTTAGATGGCATGGCTGTGATGGATTCCCTTCTCCTGTCTGTCCTTGAGAACCAGCAGGGCACCCGTGTTGGGTAATAATAATTGCTCTGCTTTGCTTGAAGGCATAGCACATGGCTTATAGGACATTGATTCATTTGGATCTTGTGTCTCTTCCAGCTCCAGGGCATTCCCCACTGTTGAAATTGACACAGAACAGGAAGAGATAAATGTGTGAAGGGCCGGGGCCTCAGGGAGCCCCGGGGCTGATATTGATGAGCCAGCATCCGGGGGTTGATTCGCATGGCTCTTCTCCAATGCAGGAAAGGCAGACTGAACCTTGACTGGGAGTGAAGCTGCTCCCAGCACCAACACATTAGAAACCATCTTTGCATCACTTAAGAGGGAAAGAAAAACACTAGTGAGCTCCCAGAAATAAAAAATGGGGACTAGAAAGTAAATCAGCAAAGATGAATGTGCAGTCTTGAGTCCTCAAACTCAATGTTCCTTTATCATACAGAAGTTCAGAATATTTACTTTAAAACAATTATTGAATTTACTGGGGCAACATTGGTTAATAAAATTATATTGATTTCAGGGGTAAAATTCTACAACACATCATCTGCGTATTGTATTGTGTGTTCACCACCCCAAGTCAGGTCTCCTTCCTTCACCATTTATCTCCCGTTTACCTTCTTCTACCTCCCCACCCCCCTTTTCCTCTAGTAATCACCACACTGCTGTTTGTGTCTGTGAGTATTTTTAAACTCTGTGTAGTCCTAATATCTAACTAAAACCCATTCAAAATTCAGTGAGATCTGAAACCAAGATACTTTCCTGTCCCCTTGCTAAATAATTCTGGAATAAAAAATATTTTTCCTGCTTGTGTTCTAATCAATACCAGGATAAGACAAACAGTGCTCAGATAATCACTCTTGGAAATACTCATTCCTGGAAAACACAACTATGCCTCAGTTAACTTAATTCACTCATTAAGGCTAACAGCTTGCTCCTAAATATTCATTTTGACAACTCTCATTATGCTCACAAATCCAAAACTCATATAACTCTGCTCAGGCCAACTCTGCAAGCCCTATCTTAAAATCACCTCCTCAGACCTTATAAACCTGTTTGCCTATCTCTCCCCACCTTTTTTACTAGAGATGAGAAAAGACACTGAGAGAGTGTTGTTCTCTCGTAGGGTCATAAATTTCATGACCTTCTTCATTCAGCATTGGAGAGTCAAGTTGTCAACATTAGCAATGATGTCTTATTCTCTTAAAAAAAAAAAAAAAAATGCTTTGTTGTACATTTTTCTGTTTCACTTACTTCAACCCCCTGACACAGTGGAGGAGTCTGGCCCATCAACCCGCACAGCTGCTGTGCCACACACTCTCTCCTTTCTCTTCAGACCTCTCCAGATGTTGCTTTGCACCTATTGTTCTGACTCCTTCCTTCTCCTCTTATTCAAATCCTTCTATACTCTTTAATGCAATGATAAAACTCATATATGCCTCCCTGCTCATATATCGTTTCCTGCTGCTCTCCTACGCGTGCTCTGTGCTCCAGCCCAGCACCAAGGACTCCTTGCTGGACACACCCTGGCTGACTCAGCTCCATGCCTTTCCTGCTCTTCCTATCACAGGCACTGCTTAGCTCTACCCCCACCCTCCGCCTGTGCTTAGACATCTTCTCAGTCACCATGCACAAGAAACATGGAAATCGTAAGGTTCTCTTCTTAAATGATTATATTTCATCATATTTTACGCCTGCACTCGTCTTCTAAGCAAAAACAAAAAATAAGAGGCTATAGAATGTCACGTGCAAACGTGTTAAATATCACATAGAGTGGGGAAGTCCAGCTGGAGTTTGCTCCCATTGAGGAGACAGTCCAGAGTGGAGTGTTGTGAGGTTAGTTCAGTAGTTCTAGTTGTCAGGAATAGTTGGAAGCCTCTTGCTGTGCCTGCCTATGGCTTGGCAGGTTGATAGAAATGAACGCAGTGGTTTCACTGACTGACCTATTCTATCTTATGATCATTGTTTCCTCATGAAAACCCATAGCTGAGAAGAGCCTATGAAATGCATCTGCAGGGAGGGCTCCTGTAGGCCTTTCCTGTTCCCAGGGAGGGACACTACCACTAAGAGGAGCAAGGCAAAGAAGGCAGGGAGGTCAACAGCGGTCCCAAGATTCTGTTGTGTACTAATCATTCTTCATTTCCCTCCTATGGGATAAGGGAAACTCAAGGCAGGTCTGTGTCTCTACGGAAGCTCCAAGACATATCTGTCATGGTACTGAGGAAGTGTTACTGAGTAAGAGCAAATCCCTGGGCCTATTTTAGAACACAACACTTGAGATCACAGACATCAGCCTTATGTGTTTTTCTTGTACATTGTCATACAGAATTAACTGCTTAATAAAAGTTGACCAATGATGGCAAAGCTAAATATATATTACTATAGGGGCTTTAGCCCCATGTGGCCTTCCACTGTAATTTAAAATGGGACTGTGATGTTTTATAATTGCTGGGGACAGGTTTTTCATATTAACACAGCTATAGTTATTCATTAATAATTAATTGGAACAAGCTTTACTCTGATATAATAAATGAATTATTAATTGATGCACTTAAGAACTTTCGCTCTGAGCAGAAGTTGCTCTATTCTCATTTCCTGCTTGGGTTTTAGGTTAGCACAATATTTGCAGAAGAAACAGATGCCACAGATTTAATTATGGAAACAAATTAGAGCTTTATATTTCAAGATCTATCATTTTATTTTAAACTATATCAAAATTAGCACATTCAGTGACAAACTAATACAAAGAATGTGCTCGACCAGGAGAAAAGGCCTCCGGGCCTCCAGAAGGGCAAGCATATGAGGGAAAGATTCTCTGGACCCTGATCTATCAACAATGACACGCTTTCATGTAGAGAATATGCCCCTATTTTGTGTGAGAACAGCTGTTAAATTGTTTTTCTAAGGAATGACAGAACCTGCCAACATCTTCAATACTGAGAGCTCTGTGCACGAACTCTTGTGCAACCTCACGGAGAGGAGAGGGCTCTTCCTTCCCCCTCGCCCATGGGACTCCAGCTCCTAGGACAGGTTCTGGTACAAAAAGCGCTCAAAAATATTTTTGACTTACTAATAAACACGACAGTTATCTTTATTAAAGGTAGCCATCTGTCTAGCTGGAGAGAGAATATCTGTACTGTTGAGGTCAGTGATGACGTTAGATCAGAGCAAATAGCTGGACGGGGCTTCCTGTTGAATCCATTATTAATTAACGTGGGGGAGGGGTCTGCTATGGGCCTTTGGTGCTCAGTAGGATTCTGGATTGAGTAAGACCTCATCTTCATTTTTCAGCATATCCGAGCCTAATAGAAAAAGAATAAACAATTTGAACCGACGTACTCAGAGAAAACTGCCAGAATGATTGTTTTAAATGTTCCGATCCAACCACATAATTACCTCATTGAAAATACATCTTTCCCTCCCAGTGCCTGTGAAATAAAAGCCAGACTCCTTAGCTGGAGATTCCCTGCTAGACCTCATCTGACTGCGCCTCTCCCAAGTGTAAACTGTTCCCATTCCTCTCAATACCACCCTGACTTCAATACCATGTGCCTCTGTGTGTTCAAATGTACACTTTTCTCTCCATGGGACCCCTGCCTCCCACAGTGATGGCACCATCCCCCCAGCTCCCACAGTAATTTAGTACCTGTCCGGATCCTAGTTCTTATTAGCCTTTCAGATTCTGCTGAGATGTGACTTCCCTGACACAAGGAATGATTAGAGGGTCAGTAATGATATTGTGTTGATGCTATTTAACAAAGCCAATAATTTATAACAAGACTAAAGTCTGTAAGGTGATAAGTGCAGACCAAATGGAAGGAGAGGAAACAGAGGTAGAACTAAAGTGATTAGGACACTGACTAAAGAGTTACCAGTAGAAATAAAGAAAATGGAAAATTATAAAGGTGTTGCTGGTAGGAATGTCACGTCCCCTGATTAGAGTTATAATATAGAAGGTAAAAAATAATATGTCATTAGTAAAAAATACTACTAATAATAGAAATAGGAAAATTGAAAGTGGGAGGCTATGCCAGGAGAAGTTACAAAATTCAGATGAGGCACACTGTGTTTAAGATGATGGCAAATATCCAGATAAAAGTGGCTCATGTACTGTTCAATGACATGTGCATACACTTGAAACCTACATAATCATATTAACCAATGTCACCCAATAAATCTAATTTAAAAAATAAAATACCTCCTTGTTGGAGAAAAAAAAATAAAATAAAATAAAATGTGGGTCTTTATATTAAGAAAAAACACAGAGAGAGAGATGATGGTTTTAAGGTTTGAAGTTCATACCTGTTTAGCATTTAGAAAAAAGTGATTTACTTGTTTGTATTTCCCCACCAGACTGTCAATTCCACCAGACGGAGGCATGGTCTGTGTTCTTCGTTGCTATAACTCAGGCAACAGGAGTAATGCCAGGGACATAGTGCTGGGTTAATTAACAATGAAAAGAAAGTACTTCATATAAGAGAACCGTGAATAGCATATACTGCATAGCATATATTGTTACTTTAGACATGCTACTTGTCTTAAAGAAAATAGTGTTTCAGAGAAGAAAGAGAGAGAGATGCATAACACACTCCAGACAGCGAGGCAAAAATGTCGAGTGCTGAAGACACGGGTCAGAGACAGGGGAACTCGCTTTTATCACTGGAGAGGGGGAAGGGAAACACAACGTGGGAGAGCACTTATTTTGTTTGGTCTTTTAATGATGGAAATGAATATGAAGGGCATCCTGGGCTCAAAAAGAGTTATACTTTTATAGTTTATCTGGCTTTCCCCCATTTAGGGCAGAACTGACGCTCTTTCCATTTTCCCTGGAGAGTTTATACAACATATTTAGACAATAAGCCTTTGTTTTGTCTGTTTCAATTTAACTGCTGTGTTTTGTTCTCATTGTTTCTTGGTGTAGAGGGAAGGGTGAGGTTGAGGAGAGAGGCGTGGACAACCACTGGGCTGATTTAGTCAGGCAGCTTTTTCACTCCTTGTTATTTTCCTGTCTGCCACCTGTTCGTGCCCTGGGACTCTCCAGATGCCACTGCTAGGGCCCCTTGCAGATGACGCCTCCTCTGCTGAAGGTCTTTTGGGCTAAGACTTCTTCTCCCATGTAAGTGACTCTTCTGTGAATAGCTTGAAATTTCTCATTTATCGAAGGCCTCTTTCCCATTCAAAAAACCACCTTGTTCTAAAAACCTAATGAGATTTTATGAATTATTTGTTCATCTTATTTAATTACACAATTTTGATTGGACAACTTTAATGATTAGGTTTCTAATTTTTAAATGGTGAAAAGTTAGGAATCCAAGCTACAAAATTATTTGTTCTTGGTTTTTAAGATTCATAATTCTGGTATATGTACTAACATCAGATTAATATAAAATGAATATTCAAATATGGCTTTACTGTAATATTTCATGTCTGTGAAATATATTAAAATATGGATATACAAGAAGACATTAACATTTTCCTGCAACTCAATATTATTATCCTTTTTAAAAAACAAATTATATGTTATCAGTGTCATGTTCCAATCAAAACATGTGTGTGCGTATACACACACATACACACAGAATTTGGAATTGTATTATCATAACTCTCAATTTTTCTCCAAATGCCTTTGCATCAGAATAACCAGTCAGAAAATCTGCTTATATATTTGCAATAAATGTTGGTCTGATCTAAATAGTGGTAGTATGATTGGTTAAACAGAGGTGTTAGTGTTGGGCAACTAACGTTTCCAGCCACTGAGAACACCCTCTCCATATGTTAGCTGCTCTCAGCTCCAGCTGTTCTAAGGAAGCCCCGGGTGCGGCCGCAGAGGACTGAGGTCTGAGGGGACACTTCGGCATGGAGCAGGCGCTGACCGGCTGGACAGAGGAAGGGACAGGGTAAAGGACGCCGTCAAAGCTGCGGCAGGTGACTGATTCTGAGGCAGGGAAACCAGGATCTACTGAGAACTTCACAGGCAAGAGGAGACGGAATCAAGGGAGAAGGGAGCCAGAGTGGTAGAAAACTGAAATAACATTGATTTCAGTGTTGACAGAGTTTCAGACTCTACCATAAAATGTGATGTTGCACCTCAGATTACTGATATCACATTTAGGAAGAGGTTTGTGCATGGTGATATTAAAGGGCAGCAAATGCTGTTCCCATTGAACTATACATGGCAAACCCTTCAACCTTTCCATCATCCCAGAGAGAGGCCTCCAGTTCCATTAATGGCTATGTTGTCCTTTAAAATTGCCTATTTGTAAACAATCCTCTGTTGCCAGTTAGTGGAATTCCTATATGTCTACTTTCTAAATCTAAGAGCCTGAGCACACCTGCATGGGACCAGGTGCACGGCCAGGCACTCAGAAGCAGAAAGCCAGGTGGGATTCTCATTGTAAGCCCCAGGGTCCTTAGGGACAAGGCCAAGGGCTCCGCACACCGTTTCCTGATGTTTCTGAGAGGTCGTTAGGGTTTCTCCATATCCCTCAGTGAGTCCTAGAGTGTCAGCTGTTTCTGCATATGTTTATGGCACTCCATAGCATCCTGCACAGTATCCATAAAATGAAAGTGCGTGGCAATTGCAGGGGGAAAAGGGGTGAGTGGAAGGGGAAGAAGGTGCAAGGGGGATGAATGGCGATGGGAAAAAATAAACTAAAAAAATAAAAATATAAATAAATAAATAAATAAATAAATAAATAAATAAATAAGCTGCTGCCATTTCTAGAGAAAGAACTTTTGTGTCTTTGGAGAAAACTCATGCTTTCATCCCTGAAAGAAATATTTTGCTCCTGTTTTATGGAGGAGAAAATGAGCTGAACCAAACTAATTGGAGTCCATTCCTAGAAAGCTGGAGGACAATAGACTAAAGAGGCCGTGGAAGACGAAAAAGGCAGAGAAGGGCCAGCTAGAGATGAGAAATAGCTCAATGTCTATCCAAGGTGTGAATGGTAAGCAACCTATATAAAGGGTCAGTGCTCTCTTCTTATATTTGTGTGAAGGCATGGTCTTCAGATAATAAAACATTTTGGATGGTAAGTTCCTCTATCTTCCCATATGTCCCAATATTATGTCTGTAGCTACTGGGTTAAATACGAGATTGAAGAAAAATGGCTTTCACTTCCCTTGCTCTGTTGAATTTGAAGGGTTTACATTTTTATACATCCCCTAAAAAATGTTCCTGAAGCTGTTCTTTTGTTTCTGTACTTCTCACCAATGATGAACAAAGTAAATAACCTTTAGGCAAAGCCAAAATTTGTAAACTGCGAATCTTATATCCTGCTGGGATTCGTGCAGAATACATATTGTTATTTGGAAGAGCAGCATGTCCTTTAAACAAGGAGGGGGGCGGGTGCCCATTAGCACCTGCTGCAAAACAGGTGTCAGCAAAGTAGCTGGATTACTGGCTTAAGTGCCTCACATTTGGTTCATTTTGAAAGATCCATTCACTTAATGTTCCATTGTGCTTTATTCTAGGTGATCACAAAGGGACAGTCTAGCAGAGGAAAATGGGAAACCAAAATAGTGATAGTTTGGCCCCAAATAAGGTCTTAAATGAAAAGCCACAGAAAATGTCCAGAAACTTCCAAACAAGAGGGAAATCCAGGAAAACTCTTTTCACAGAAGAAAAAATATCCTTCTATTGATGATGAGTCATGTTAATAAGAAGACTCCCTTTGATTATTAAGCATTATAGGATTGAGTACATAATTTTGGGAGAGGGAATAAAAGAGAGTGCTGAAATGTTACCTGAGGTAGGAGAGGATTTGGAGCCATTGGTTTAGGGAAAGAAGGATAATTATAATGGGAAATCTAGCAGAATGGGGGCGGGATAAGACAAGATCAAAGAATACGATGGTGATGAGATGGCAGAAATACACTTTAAGGATTAAGGTGGGAAGTTAATTGGATGTGTCTGCAATGATGTAATGTAAATTTCTCTTTTTTCCCCTCTCAAAAATCTTCATTTAGAGTCATTCTAATTCAAGGATTTGTTCAAATTTATTATTTTGGGTATATCACTGAAGAAAATTTAGTGTGACAATGAGATTTCATATAAGGAAATATGATTCTAAGATACAGAAATGATGAGAAAACCAACCCTGGAGGACAAGAAAATTTGGAGTAGGACAATTCCATAGATTTTGGGGGTGGGGGGAACTTGGTGTCTAAAGATAGTATTCAGATTATCTCACTCTACAGCGTAAAACTCTGAGAAGACCCTGTTAGAATGAGTCACGTCTCCCTGTGCCACACAAGGCCCGAAGCCCTCACAGAACTGACCACTTCCTGTCTTCATCTCCTAGCCTTTGGTTTTTTTTTTCATCATTTGGTATCAGCTCAGTTCTACAATGAAACCAATTGAAATCTCTCATCTATAACAATATTCCTTACTCTCTATTAAGTCACCCTGTTTTAGATCTGCATGGCCTTCTTTGACTCCTAAGAATAATGCTGTTTATACTTGTGTTTACTTTCTGCTCCTCTCAAGTAAAATGTAAGTTCTGTGAAGCCAAGAATGCGTGTCCCCCTATCTTTATTGCCTCTTCCTAGCACATAGGAGGCTCAATATTTATGAAACGAATGTTTTTTGTTTATCTCACAATGAACACATATGCTCCATCTGACATAGAGAGTTTATCTTTACTAATCACTTTTATGTGCCTACTAACATTTGGTGGGCAGTGGAGTCTGCAACAGAAATGAGATGAGCTCTGTGATTTCAACTAGGTCACAAGGAAACCATGGATACCTGAGGCATGTTAAGAAGGAAATGAAACTTTCAGGACAATGCAGAATATTGATTAACATCAAGGGAAATACAGAACTTTTAAGAAAAAAAGAAAAAGCAATATTTCAAGAAGCAACGTATTTAAAGCAACAATAAAAAATTCTGAATATGTATTAAGTCTTTTGATAAATCACACTAATTAGATAACTATTAAAATATATTACAACTATCTTTTTATCATTCAGCATTTCATCTCATTTTCACTTAATATTAATTTAAAAATTAAAAGTGAGGATTTTAGGACAGTGAAACTTACACAGCACAGAACTCAGCAGTTCATTTTATGTATCCTGAAAATGAAGCCTGAATGGTTAGTGATTGGCCACCGCCAGTTAGTGCAGAGCTTTAACTTGGCTTAAAGCTCCTGAAGGATGGCCCAGTGTTTCCTGACTAAATAAAGCCTCGCAGACCTCCCGGAACCAGAACTCTCTAGCTCTGTGACCCCTGTTTTTCTCTGCTTTTTAGAAAATATATTGAATAACATTGATGTTTTGTATTTCTCTTTGTATTTCAAGAATCCAGTCCCTTAAATTGGAGAGTTGTCTGTAGGGTTGGAGGTTGGCATAAACAGAAAACTGTTGGAAGGGGAGGACCTAGGAGGAAAACCTGAATGTGTGTGTAGGCATGTATGCATGCATGTATTGTGCATGCATGTATTTAGCTATTTATGATTTATTGGTGGGCTTTTTAAATCTATCTTTGGAATCAGGGGTGGGCTATTTTCTTGCTGACAAGAGTATTGCAGAGGTGCCTGTCTCAGCATTTATTCTGGTAAAGTATGAGTGATGATTACCTGGGTTCAACTCCCAGATCTTCCACTTAGAAGCTTTGTTGGGAATTCACCTCTTTCAGTCATTTTCCTCCTTGATGCAATGTACATGACAATAATGCCTCCCTCACAGTGTTGCTGAGGGAGTTCAATGTGTTAGCATTTCAGAGCTTAACACAGTATCTGGAGAGTTGCTCAATCTAGTCCAGGTGTTAGGGTGCGGGGGGAGGGGGGGCTGTGCACATGGAGAGCTCGATGCTCAAAAGGCCTCTGCACTCCCTACCCGTCACCAAAAATCTTGTGTTCTCTCCTATCTTTGGAAAGAGTCAATCATGTAACTTATGTTACAAAATAAAGACCCTAAAGGCAAATTGCTGGACATTTAATGGTAAACTTTTAATGCCACTAGCAGGTTAAAGAGATATAAGGTGTGTGTGTGTGTGTGTGTGTGTGTCCCTTTAAGATGGTAGAATTTCCCTTCCATCTACTACTCAGTTCAAACTCTGCCAACTTTATCTACTTGGAAGTTTATTTTTATTTTTTTTTACTTCAAAATCTCATTAATCTGTATGCTTATAAACCAAACATGAAGCAATATTTCCTTAGTCTCAGTTCTTTGGATCTACAGAAAGAAAGAAAATACTGAATAAAATAATCCTATCAGAGAAATGAAGAGGGTGGCAGTGTTTTAATTTTCAGGATAATTACTTATGTCCAGCAATTCAGAAACCCATTCATTCATTCATTCCCTTAGCATATGTGTATTGATAATTTGATGTGTCTTATTCTATCCTAAGCTATGAGAATGAAAACCAAAAAAAAAGACAAATTCTTTGATTCTTTTGTCTCTCTAATTCTGTTGCTCTCCCTAGATCTTGCAGCACTGGGTTCCAAGCCAACTGAACACTATTTTTTTAAATTTTATTGCATTTCTTGGGCAAAACTTTTTTTAAAAAAAATATTTTTTTTTTTTATTGATTTCAGAGGGCGGAAGGGAGAGAGAGAGAGAGAGAGAGAGAGAGAGAAACATCAATGATGAGAGAGAGTCATTGATCAGCTGTCTCCTTCAAGCCCCCTACTGGGGATCAAGCCCACAATCCAAGCATATGCCCTGACCAGGAATCAAATTATCACCTCCTGGTTCATAGGTCAGTGCTCAACCACTGAGCCATGCCAGCCAGGCTGAAAATTATCTTATACTATCTTCATAAAAATCAATTGTTAAAGAGCTGATTCCTGCACAGTTTGACTTGAAGCAATACTGGCATTTTCCATCCAAGGTTGAAATGGGTACTGATTGCTTCAAAGTTATGTTTTGTGGGTTTTGGGTGGGGATGTGGTTAGCTTCCAAAGAAGAATTAAGGTAAAACTCCCCACTACATTGCTTTTCCAGTCCCATTGGCCTTGTTACTGTTCATTCTGTGAGTGCTGGGGGAGAGAGCCTCATACACAATTTAGTCGAACGCAATGAGATAAGATCAGAAAGAATGTTGTCAACAAAAAGCTGTTGAAACACAATGAAAACATATATAAGAGCCTGGGAATCAAGAAAAGATTCATTGAGGAAGAGTCTTAAAGAAAATAGGCAACAGTAAAGTGACATTGGATTTAATCCATGTGCTCTGCTAGACAGAATAGCAGCACCAGGATCCTTCAGGGGACACAGGGAAGGTGCTATACAGGCCCCTGGTTTTCACAGCAACAAAAGATGCTGGCTCTGTAAGCAAAGGAGAATGTAGTATAGCTTATCATAGATGAGAGAATCATCTGACGCGACAGCCCTGCAGTCTCCTGGATCAATTTGAAAGGAACATGAGAGACCCCAGGGTATGATGGGTTGAAAAAGAGGCACCTTGGGGACAGTTATTGTGACCCTTGATTTAGCCACAGCACAGTGTGCTTTCTTTTCTTTCTTTTTTTAAATATATCTTTATTGATTTCAGAGAGAGGAAGGGAGAGGGAGAGAGAGATGGAAACATCAATGATGAGAGAGTCATTGATTGGCTGCCTCCCGCACACCCCTTACTGGGGATCAAGCCCTCAACCTGGGCACGTGCCCTGACTGGAAATTGAACTACAATCTTCTAGATCATAGGTCAGTGCTCAACCACTGAGTCCTGCCAGCTGGGCACAGTGTGCTTTCTCATAAGTTGCCAAGCCCCTGGAGATGAGAAGACAGGGCCAGGGGACCTTAACTGAGCTGAACATGGTCTGAGAGTAAGTGGTACAGGTGTGAACAGAGCCCAGAATTGCCAGCCTTTAAGTCCATTTTGGTTTTCTCTTCTGTGTAGAGTAGCACAGTACTTTCTCTGGGCCCCTGCACTGCGGATAGCATTGCAGTCTCTCTCACCGTTCTCTGTTGGATACTTCTGGACCCAATCTGTTATGCAGTAGGTTTCTTCCTTTGTAATGAGGAAGGTTTTCTGACTGCAGTCAAAGCGTGTCCTTTGAGACTACATTTTCCCTGAGACTATGTGAGATGCTACTGTCTTGGGGGCTGATATTTTAGCACTGTTCTTATCTGTTATACTTTTTATTTATGAACCAATCCAATGAAGAACACAAGGAAAACTCTTCTGAGCTTTTTGTCAAGATAAGAGGATACAACTTTATCTTACCTAGAGAATGCAGAACATTTAAACAAAGAAGGCTCCATTGGGACTCACTTTTAATGTTTAATTCAGTTTGGATTAACTTATAATTCTCTCCTCTATCATGTGTTTACTGAGCAAAAGGACCCCATAGCTTTCCTTCTTTCACAGCCAATATGCTACTACCCGATGCTTCCCTCCACTCACACATCCATCAACCTGCTATCACTTCAGTGATAGATTCCATCAATTTTTAAGGAACAAGCATACAATGCAAGACTTTCTAACATATTTTTTATGAGGCAAACTTTATTCTCAGATAAAATCAAGGTGTGAAGCATATGAAGTGTTGTTACTAGACATATAGGAGGGAAAAAATGCAAAATGCGAATCATGCTTTTTTGTTTGCTGCCTGTTTGCCATGGGAATAGGTTAAGTGAGCTTGCTTATTTTCCCTGGGCAAGTCCTCAACCTAGTTTATAGTTATCAATAGTGGCAGGCAGCATGAGGGAATGGAAACTCGTCTGCTGATGAGTATTTGGCTGACGTGCTTGTTCTGTGGTTGAAATCTCTTAATTCAGGAGTTGGGCAACAGGTGCAGAAAGATGTCATGCATACAAACAAGGATGGGATGTTTCAGATTCAGGGACAAGGAAGATTTATGGATTTTATATTAACAACTTCTCCCAATGTGAGTTACTTCCTCTCTTTCGCTCATGCCAAACTCTTGGAGAAACTTTTAAGTGCTATAAAGATATCAGGGGTAAATCATATTTCCAATGATTTAAGTGGAAAATAAATAAAACAAAGTTCAATTTTAAGATATGTCACTGTTCTAGAGTCAAAAGTGTAGTTTACTTCAGAGATGATAAAAGCAATAGGGTGGTGGATAAAAATGCTGTCGATTTTCCTTTTGACCCAGTGATCCCACTTCTAGGAATGTATCCTAAGAATCCTGAAACACTAATCAGAAAGAATATTTGCACCCCTCTGTTCATAGCAGCACAATTTACAATAGCTGAGATCTGAAAACAGCCCAAGTGCCCATCAGTAGATGAGTGGATAAAAAAGCTGTGGGACATTCACACCATGGAATACTATGCAGCTGTAAAGAAGAAGGATCTCGTACCCTTTGGGACAGTATGGATGGGCCTGGAGAATATTATGCTAAGTGAAATAGGCCAGGCAGAGAAAGACAAACATCACACGATCTCACTTATATGTGGAATCTAAAGAACTTAATAAACTGATGAACAAAATAGATTCAGTGACATGGAAGCATGGAACAGACTGAGGGATCTCAGAGGGAAGGTGGATGTGAGTTTGTTGGTGGGTGGGGAGAGATTAACTAAAAAATTTATATGCATATATGCATAACCCAAGGACACAGACAATAGTGTGGTGAGGGACTAGGGAAGGAGATGGATGTGAGTGGAAGGGGTCAATGGGGATAAAAGGGGACATCTGTAATATTTTGAACAACAAAAAAAAACAATAAAGTGTACATAGGGTGTATTGAGAGGTTATCTGACATCTAGAGAGATGATAAACTTACTCCATAAGATGCCTCTATCTATCTGAGGGTATGTGTATCTGGGAAACCCAGCATTATTAGCATACCATTCTAAATTGTTCAAGGCTAAAAACACTTGAGTTAATTATCTATGGAACAACTAAGGAATCCAGAAAAGCCCAAAAGAAAGTGTGTAGAGTTGAAATATTTTGCTGATTTACTTTAGCTTTGGCACATCAGTTCTTTGAGCTTTCAGTTGCCCAGTCAGTCCAATGGAGACAATATCTCCCTTTCCCACTTCACAGAATTCTTAAACTGAGAAATTGGAATTACATTTGTTAAACAACTTTGTATACTATTCACACTGTGTCAGTTAGCAGTTAGTATAAGAAGATGTGGCGATTTTAGAAGACACGGTTATTACAGAATCTATGACACAGACTCTAGAGTGAGTAAGTAAGTAATGTCATTTCCCACAGTTAGGAATGGAGGTGTAGAAATTATAAAGCAAGGTAAGATACTAGCTGAATATTGTCTACATTGAGCTTGAGGTATTAGAGACATCCAAGTGGCCATATATAGCAGAAACATGGAAATGCTGTTGCTTACAGGAGACATTACGTCAGAGGAAAAATTATGGAAGCTATGATTTTAAAAGTGATGGTGAACCAGAGAACATATGTGCATATATGCACAGCCTTTGGACACAGACAATAGTGTGGGGAAGGCCCAGGATGGGCAGGGTTTGGGTGGAGGGAGACGAAAGGGGGAGGGGCAGCAGGGACATCTGTAATACTGACTGTCAACAATAGATAATAAATAAATAATAAATAAATAAATAAAGGTGATGGGGGTGATGGAAATTTATTAAGTGAATAAGAGAGAAAACAGAACATTTTCTCTGCATGTTGGCTGTCCATCTGAATAACTTACAAAGCTACTTAAATCTCAGAACCTTACTAGTATTATTTAAGTTTCTGGCCCAACCATTTCTCTCACACTTGGAAAGTCACCACATTTAATTAGGTTGGTCATCCTGTGATCATTACCTCAAGAAAAAAATGTGGCACAGAAACCATAAAACTGTTTCTGTCTTTTAAGGCTCTTGAGCGTATGGCTCCTGAGAAAAGAGAAGGTCCCTAGGACTCAGTTGATAAAAGCACCACCACCTCTCCCCACCTGATCAAGATTCTCTGGGTCCTGGAAGGAAAGAAACATCCTCCAGAACAGCCTTGACTGGCAACTAATATGCAGATAGAAGAGGCCTTATGAGAGCTTTTTAACAAGCCCTTGTGCTAGGGAGTGAAACTGCAGTTACACTAGCTCAGGATTGACACAGGGGTGTCCCTAGAGAACTGTCAGAGGTCAGAGCCCTTGCAGGCAAACACAGAGATGATGCAGCAGCAGTTTCAAGGACCAATGGCCTAGCCCTTATGGGTTAGTGTATGTCTCAGTAGACATGTAAACCCCTTGCTATGGGCTGAATGTGTCCCCTCAAATTTGTTTGTTGGATTCCTAGCTCCCACTGTGATGTTATTTGAAGATGGAGCCTTTGAGAGATGATGGTGAAGTTAGATCATGTCATGAGGCATGAGGATGGGGCCTTCATGATGGTTTAGTGGCCTCATGCAAAGAGAACGAGATCCTTCCCCACTCCCCCCATGTGCACCCCTGGAGAAGAGGCAAAGCCACAGGTCCTGCAAGCCAGGAAGAGGCTGAAACCGGACGCTCACCGTGCTGGCCCCTGGCCTTGGACAGCCAGCCCCCGGCCCAGACAACCCGACGCTACGCAGAGATGGGAGGAGCAGAAGCAGAATCCATGATTCTTTGAAGAAACTGATGAGGGAAGGAAAACGATACCTGATTTGAGAAAGAGTGAGGTCAAGAAAACACTTTTATTTTAATGTTTTTTAAATATCTGTTTTTAGAACGGTAGGAGCCTGTAGCATATATTGGGCGATGGAAGAGATCTAATTGATAAAGAGGTTAAAGATTTTGGAAAACGCGGGCATTGCTAACATATAAATAGATAGCTAACATTAATTTATATTCTGTAGATCCTATGTCTGGAATTATTCTAAATGCCTTGCTTATAAAAATTTACTTCGCTTTTATGACAAACCCACAAACATGTACTATCATCATGCAGGCTAAACGACCCCTGGGGTGCACAGGCAGGATGTAGACAAACTGGGCCTGGAGCTGAGACCTCCTGCTCTGCAGCTGGCACGTGCCCATGGTTTCCAAAATGCGTGTTCAAGTATTAAGAGCATCCCAGTGAACACAAGCAGTCACTAGAAATAGTTTAAATTTTTAAGAGAAGCACAATGATATCTGACAACCACAAGGCACCATGTGGACAACTTGGGAAAGGCAGGGGACATTTTGCTTAAAACTACACTATGCTCCTACTCACTTGAAGCTGTGTACTCAGTATTGCTGCCATCGAAAGCAAGCACCACGTGACAATCACTGTGAAACATGATAAGAGAGCAGTGGCTTCCAGTTTGTCTTCATTATTTGAGAAGCTGTGCAGTGAGCAACAGGCACACATCTCAATAGAAATTGTGGTTTGAACAATAAAAGGATTTTTTTTTCAATTTATGTATATTACTTTTTCTAGCAGGTACAAAGTTATAAGGCCATAAGTGTTGATTAATTTTATGGATTTACATAATTAAATAGAGTCATTAAATAATTCTTTGGACCAGGGAGTGCAGAGACCCTACCAGCAGTGTGAACCTAGGGTGTGTATAAACATCTGCTCTATGCTGAAAATGGGAAGGGGAGCCAAAGCCTGGATGGAGAAGTAAACCTGGGAATGGAGAGGGGACATGCATTATTCTTAGAGAGAAGTAAATGGAATCAAAACATGCACACTGACCTTTTCAAATGAAGAAAAGAGAAGCTGGGAGAACTTTGTTCAGTCAGCCAGGATCTGCTCAGTAAGTAGGCAGTGAGGTTGTCTGCTGAAAATGAGAAAGTGGGATTGAGTTAAAGGGCTGATAAGACTAAAACAGTTTCTGAGGAATAAGGGCATAAAAAGTGTTACCTTTCCATACAGCTAAATGTAAATAAGAGTTCAATAAATTATTGGTTATTTATTTAACCTAACATAATCAATTTTAATATCTAGACAAAAAAACATATTCATTGGAACCTTTGAAAAAAATGTAACATTTTTTTTAAAATGAAATCTAAGATTTTGCAGCCTATCATGTTATATTGGATATGAAGTGGTTCTAGCTCTTTATGGATGTGTGCTTTGTATACTAATACATCACATGTGTTTCCTGTTCAAATCAGTATGCACACAAACACTGGCTTCCGTGAGATGGGTGCAAGCTGGGCTTTCTCTAGAGCTACTCGCAGCTGCTAAACTAGGATGTGCTGGATAAACACATATTTTAAAAATTGTTTTAATTTAGTACTTCTGTCAAAATACCTCTTAACATTCTCCTCACCCACCCTGTGCCTGAGGCTGCTGGTAACAGGAGAAAGTGAAGCCTTCCTCTCCCAGCTCTGTTTTGAGGTTTGAGAAATGTCAGTGATAATTAGAATAAAAAACCCCCAAACAAGTATTAAACAAAAGTATAGCCAGTATTGTAAAGAGGTTACACAGGGAAACTGAAGAAAAAATACCTTAGACTTAGAAGTATAATTTTAAGTAATATCATTCACATAAATGTCTTGATTACATGCTCTTTCCAGTTCTTCTAACTTTTTTCAGTGTTTCTGTGTTACTTCTGGAATAAAGCCTGCATTCTTTTCTTCTTTTTTTAATCCTCACCAAAAGATATGTTTTATTAATTTTTAGAGAGAGAGAAAAAAAACATGGCCAGGGATCGAACACAAAACCCAGGTGTGTGCCCTGACCGACACTGAGCCCACTGTCTTTTGGTGTATAGGACTGTGCTCCACCCAGAGCCACGACGCCAGGGCTAAAATCTTCATTCCTTAAGCTAGCATTTAAAATATTGATTTATGCCCTAGCTGGTTTGGCTCAGTGGCTAAACGCTGGCCCACTGACTGACGGGTCCTGGGTTCAATTCCAGCCAAGGGCACGTACCTCGGTTGCAAGCTCGATCCCCAGTCCCAAAGTGTCTCTCTCACATCAATGTTTCTCTCTCTCCCTTCTGCTCTCTCTGAAAATAGTGGGAAAATATCCTCAAGTGAGGATTAAAATATATATATAGACTAATATAGCATGAAAGCATGACCCCAAGGATTGGAGTTGGGAAAAACACAGGGTGTAAGGGTACAATGAATTCAATCACTGCACTGAATGAGCAGTTGTGCAAGCTTTGGCAAGTTGTTTAACATCTCTGAAAATCACCCTATTTTTAATTTAAAAATATAGCACATTTTCTGGGTCTCATTCCTCTTACTCAGAACAAAACAAACCCAGACAAATGCACAAGATGAAATGAAGAAACAACAGGAAAAAAACATAATAAAACTGAGAGGCAGAGAGAGGACAGATCATCTAGGGCTTGTACCCTACTTTCATCTTCAACGCCAGGAGTGAGTGCTAAGTCATTCCTGGGTGCATTACCCTGACACTCTTCTGTTGTTTTCTTTTCCTGTTTATAAGGACCACGATGATTACATTGGGTTCACTCAGACAATTCAGAATAATTTCCCCATCGCAACATCAACTGATGAAAAACGTAATTCTGCCTGTACCCTGAATGCCCCTCTGTCCTGTAAACCTAGCATATTCACAGCAATACATTAAAAAGTTCATGCACCATGATCAAGTGTGATTTATTCCTGGGATACAACATTAGTACAACATCTGCAAGTCAGTGACTGTGATACACCACGTAAACAACATGAAGGGTAAAAATCACATGATCATATCAGAAAATTGAGAAAAAGCACTTGACAAAATCCAGTACCCATTTATTATAAAAACTCTTAGGAAAATAGAGGTAACAAACTTCAACATAATAAATGTCATATATGACAGACTCACAGCGAACATTATACTCAACAGGAAAAAAGTAAGAATGTTTCTCTTAAAATCAGGAAAAAGACAGGACGTCCACTTTTATCAATATTATTCAACATAGCACTGGGACTCTGAGTCATAGCAATAAGACAAAATGAAGAAATAGAAGACATTCAGATTGGAAAGGAAGCCAGAAAATTGTCATTATTTGTAAATGACATGACACTGTTTAAAGAGAAACTTAAAGACTCCATCAAAAAAACCTATAAGTCATAAAAAAATTCAATATAAAGTACCAGGGTACAAAATTAATATTAGATATCATTTGCTTTTTTATATACCAATAATGAATTATCAGAAACAAAAACTAAGAAAACAATCCCATTTACACACAAAAACAAACAACAACAAAAATAAACCCTAGGAATAAATTTAACAAGGGAGGTAAAAAAACCTGTTCTGGAAAATTATAAGGTACTAAACAGAGAAATAGAAGAAGATAGAAATAAATGAAAATGTATATTGTGTTAATGAATAGGAAGAATTAACATCATCAAAATGTCGATACTATGCAAAGCAACCTTTAGATTCAACTCAATTCATATCAAAATACCAATGACATATTGCACAGAACTAGAACAGATAATTCAAAAATTTGTATAGAACCACAAAAAACCCTCAGCAATATTGAGAAAGAAGAACAAAGCTGGATCAGACTATGTTATACTACAAGGCCATAGTAATCAAAACAGCATGGTACTAGCATAACAATAGAAATGTAGTTCAATGGAACAGAACAGACACCCAGAAATAAACCCACAGCAATATGGTCAATTAATATTTGACAAAGGAGGCAAGAACATACAATGGGTAAAGACAATCTATTAATAAATTGGTGTTGGGAAAACTGGACAGATAAAATGCAAAAAAATGAAACTAGACCACCTCCTTACATCATACACAAGAGTAGACTCAAAATGGATTAAAGGCTTAAGCGTGCCCTGCTCAGTGTGTTTCAGTTTGTTGGAGTGTCGTCCGAAACACTGAAAGGTTGAGGGTTTGATTACAGGTCAGGGTACATACCTAGGTTGTGGGTTCAATCTCTGGTCAGGGCATGTATGGAAGGCAACCAACTAATGTTCTCTCTCACATCAATGTTTCTCTCTCTCTCACTTCCTCTCCCTCTTTTTCCCTTCCCTGCTCTCTAAAACCATTTCAAAAAAAAAAAAAAAAAAGACAAATAGAAACTATTCAAATCCTGGAAGAAGACAAGGCAGTAAACTCTCCTACGCTTCTCTTAGAAATATTTTTTTTTGCTATATCTCCCTAGGCAAGGGAAACAAAAGAAAAAATAAACAAATGGAACTAAAACAAACTAAGACATTTTTCCATAACAAAGGAAACCATCAACAAAACCAAAAGACAACCTACTAAATAGGAGAACATGTTAGCCAAAGATACATCTGAGAATGGGTTAATCTCCAAAATTTATAAACAATTCATGCTACTGAACACCAAAAAAACAAAAAATTCAACTAAAATATGAGCAGAGGACCTGGATAGACACTTTTCCAAAGATGTTTATTCTTTGAAAAGGTGGCTAATATATGAAAAGATATTCAAAGTGACTAATTGTCCAATAAATGCCAATTAAAAGCACAATGAGGTATCACCTCACACCTGTCAGAATGGCTCCCATCAATAAGTCTACAAATGACAAGTGTTGACAAGAATGTGGGGAGCCCGGCCGGGAGTGGCTCAGCGGTTGAGCATCAACCTAGGATCCAGGTGAATGGGGTTCGATTCCCGGTCAGGGCACAGGCCCGGGCTGCGGGCTCCATCCCCAGTCGGGGGCCTGCAGGAGGCAGCCGATCAGTGACTCTCTCATCATGGATGTTTCTGCCTCTCTCTCTCCCTCTCCTTTCCTATGTCTGAAATCAATAAAGATACACTTAAAATAAAATAAAAAGAATGTGGGGAAAAGGGAACCCTCATACACTATTGGTGGGAATGCAGATTGGTGCTGCCACTATTGAAAACAGTATGGGTTTTTCTCAAAAAATTAAAAATGGAGCTGCCTTATGACCCAGCAATTCCATTTCTGGGTATATATTAGAAAAAGCCCAAAACACTAATTTGAAAAAATATGCACATTTCAATGTTCACTGCAGTATTTTTACAATAGGCAAGATATGGAAGCAACACAAGTGCCCATTAATAGACATTCAGATAAAAAAGTGATATCAGATCTAAACTGATTTTTTAAAAATTTATCTTTATTGTTGAAAGTCTTACAGATGCCCCTTTTTCCCTCCACAGACCCCCTCCGTCCCGCCCGCCCTCGCACCTTTACTGCAGTTGTCTGTGTCCCTGGGTTATGCATAAATTCATGTAAGTTCTTTGGCTAAGCTCTTCCCGTCCTCCCTCCCCCTCCCTCTGAGATTCAATGAAATATTACTCAGCCACGAGAAAGAATGAATTCTTATCATTTGCAACTCAGTGAAACCAGTCAGTCAGACCAATGCAAATACCATGTGGTTTCAGTTGTATGTGGAATCTAAAGAACAAAATAAGCAAACAAAAAACTGAAACAGACTCATAAACACAGAGAGCAAACTGGTTGTTGCCAGAAGGGAGGGGGCTTGGAGGAATGAGTGAAAGAAGTGAAGGGATTAAGAACAGATTGGTAGCTGCAAAATAGTCAAGGGGATGTAAGCACAGGGAATACAGTGAATAATATTGTGATAAATATGCACGGTGCTAGTTGATGTATTGTAAACATCCAGGGGAACACTATGATTGTTTAACTACTATGCTGAACACCTGGAACCAACACAAAATAGCACTGAAAAAAAAAAAGCTAGACAAAACAAACAAACATAGAAACAAAAGAGAAAACAAAGCATAAAGTAAACCAAGAAGGACAGAAATGAGATATTAAAAGAACAGAAATCAATACAATTGAAAATGAAACATTATCATCAATAAAAGAAAAGCTGATTCTCTGAAAAAAGTCAGTAAGATTGACATACCTGTAGCAGGACTGAAAAGGAAACAGAGAGAGAAGAGCCAAATTACCAATATCAGAATGAAACACGGGGCATAACTATGCACCTTGCAGACATCAAAAGGGTAATAAAAATAATATAAGCAGCTCTGCACACATAAATTTGACAACATAGATATAAATAGACCAATTCTTCAAAAAGCACACATGACTACAAGCCACCTAACATAAAATCGATACTTTGAATAGCCTATCACTATATAGGAAACTGAAATTATAATTTAAAACCCCACTAAAAATAAATTTGAAGGCACAGATAATATTAGTGCCAAATTCTACCAAATGTTTAAAGCAAAATTAATACCATTTCTACAAACACTCTTTCAGAAAACAAGAGGATAGAAGAATTTCACTTTATTTCATGAAGTTAATATTGCTCTGATACCAAAACCAGAAGACAGGGTGAAAAAAAAACAAAGAAAGAAGAGAGAAAAATAGAAAGAGAGGAGAGAGAAGAGGGAAGAGAGGTGAGGGAAAAGGAGGGGAGGGGAGGGGAGGGCAGGGGAGGGGAGGGGAGGGGAGGGGAGGGGAGGGGAGGGGAGGGGAGGGGAGGGGAGGGGAGGGGAGGGGAGGGGAGGGGAGAGAGAAAGATTTAAGGCCAATGTCCTTCATGAATTTAGATGAAGATAACATAAAATATTAGCAAATAGAATTAATCAATTTATAAAAAAAATTATATGCCATGTCCAAGTGATTTTTATTCCAAGGGTGCAAGACTGGTTCAGTACTTTAAAATCAATATAACCCAAAGAAGAAAAATCCCATGATTATATTAATTGATGCACAAAAAGCATTTGACATAATTCAATACCTATTTATAATAAAAACACTCAGAACAGTGGGAACAGAGGGGGCCTTTTTAAGTTAGCCGTGGTCCACAGAACAGCAGTGGAGTGTTACAAATGGGCCCAGCCCAACCAGGTACCTGGATGACACTGCAGCGACCTAAAGCTCCTCCTGGCAGGACGGATGCTTCTGATCAGCAGCCCCTCTCACATGTAGTGGGGCTTTGAGATCTTGCTCTGCACCCAGTTTTTTGTACTAAATGCTGGGTGGGAGTCAGAATACACTGTGGCTCGAAGCCTAATCCCAAATCCCTGAAATCTCCACCAGGTATGGAGGCAGGTTCCCGTGGATGCATGAGCATGTGTGTGTGCTGTGAGTTTAGGTAAATATTTTGAAAGACCTTCCTGGCTAATGTTCCTTTGGTGGTGGAGCAGTTCCATCGCTTTTATGTTCACGAGAGTGCTGAAGACCCCTTTCATTATTCTCAACAACCATGACAATACTAAACGTAAGGGTAGGAGCGAAACAATAAAGATAAGCAGTTGAAACTGAGTACTTAGGTATGTCAGACCAGTGTGCCCACACACCTCTGTGAATTGCTATCCCAGGGGTTGGGTTTTTTTGGTCTTGTATACGAAAATAAATCGATGCAGAGAGGTTATAAAAGGTTACCCAAGGTCGGTCAAGTTAGTGGAAAATTATAATTCAGGTCTGACTAAAGAAAACAAGAATATTGTGTCCCCTAGGATAAATGGCCTTTTCTTTCTCCTCCAAGGTCACCAGTTCCCTCATCTCACCCTCTGCTGCAAAGGCCAAGCGAGGCAGGGTCACCTGCCCGCGGGGAGCGCAGAGGCCTCCTCCGTGCGCTGTGGGTGCCGAGTGTCTCCGACCAGCGCCAGGCCTCCTTCCTCCCAGGGGCCAAGGCGGCACATCCAGGGGCTTCTCAGCAGCCTACCGCATGGGGGGGGAGAGAAGGCAAACAGTAAGGCGGGCCTCCGTGCTTCCCCCGCCCCAGGCGCTCACCCCCCTCCCCACGCTGTCCTGCCCCAGCGGCCAGCACACCTCCACAGCAGTACATGGCTGCCTCAGGGGCCTTCAGTTTGGAGTTGAATGAGCAAACAGAGAATAAAGGCATCTCCAGAAATAGGCGGGTAGAGGCACTGAAAAACTTTGGACGGCCCCTGAGACACCACGGTTTGTGCTTTGGTGAAAGCTCTGCCACGGTCCCCATGGGCTACAGACATAGGTGAAGCCAACAGGGACACCGGGGGGGGGGCGAGGAACACACAGCCACACCCCTGTGACCCCATTTCACCACTAGCAGCCAAATAGCCTTTCCCAGAAAATGACACTATCGTTCCTTCATATTCCATGGGAGACGAGGTCATCAAATTCCATTTTTTAATAGCGGATGGCTTCATGTGTTGCCCAGGGCTCCGGTGTCGATGTCTGCTAACATTTCAAAGTAATGGGGCCATTTATTTCCTTTATAGCTACCCAGGAATTTTTGGTAGCGTTTTTATATCTTCTCTCTTGTGAGGACATCAGTGCTTTTACTCAGCATACACCAAGGCCTGGGAAGGCGGGCAGCCTTTCACAGCAACCATCAGGGAAATCACTGATTTTGATAGATTCAGGTTCTTTCCTCCATCCTCAGTTCATACTTTCTATTAAAAAAGTCTCAATGGGCTGAGAACTTCTGCTTGGAACATAAAAACCCCAAAGAAAAATGCTAAAAGGACAAGAGAGGCACTCTTTTTTATTTAATTAAAATAGACACTTGAGAAGAAATAAAAAATTCAAAAATGGAAGAACCGTTCACCATCCCAATGTCAGTGGTTTTTCTCCCTATGGCTTTTCCCCTCCCTGGTTCATTTTCCATACAGATTGCTCAGTGAAACTTCTGAAGACAAATTTCACAAGTCAATTTTTAAAATAAATCCATCAACAATTAATTCTGAGGCCAAGTAAAACAAACTGCACCCCTTGGCAAGCTTCTTTAGCGCCTTGCCTGGCCACCTTTCCCAGTCATTGCTCATGCCCTCACGCATTCCCTTCCCAGCCCAGTTATGAGTAAGCCCCAGCAACGGGTACTACTCAGTATTTTGTCTGTGTATCTTTGTACACAACGGCGCTGTTTCTTTTTATGCTTTCCCTATCTCCGGTCTCCTGTGCATGGAGGCTGAGTCTGACCATCTCTGTGCTTACCCTTCCAGGCCTACATTTAGGACTAGTGGTCTTCATTCGCAGTGTTTGTAGATCTGAGCAGGGTAGAGAGTGAAAGGCTGAGCCTAGCCATCTTTGCGTGAGTCTCAGGCTAGTAGCATTTGCTAGCCTTCTCTGTGATAATGGAGTTTTAATCCGGGGTTGTTATGAATGTGTGACAGTTGACTACCATGCTGGAGGCTCTAATTCGATGAAAAGTTGCAAACACAGTACCTGTCACCAAAAACATCTATAATACCAGAAGCAGTACACACACACACATGCACACACAATACAGAACTCATTAGTCTCACTCATTCATTCATTCATCTATCAATGTTTGCCAAGCATCCACTTCGTGTTCAGTCTTGTTTGGGTGTTGTGCATATAACAGGTGCTACAACAGAACAAATGAATATCTACACTTAGGAAGGTTTCATTGCCCAGCAGGATGGAAATAAGCAAGCAAACAAATGCATTTTTATAACATGATATAATATGATAAACGTAAAGTAGACATCCAAGAAGGATGGCACAGGGATCCGAGAAGCTCCTGCGGATGGCATCAACTCTGCCCTCCATCCAGCAAGTGGAAACCTGGCTGGTCCTCCAGGGTAGCCTTGCCAGGCTCACTGGCTTCCTCAGGGCCTGCTGCAATATTTCCTGTCTCTTACCTATAGTCCTCTGCTCCAATTTGAATCATCCCCTTGGGTTCTTTTTTTTTTAGAACCTGAGATCTGAGAGACTCAAAGTCCATAAGACTCCTAGAAAGTTTAGGAAAAAAGTTGAAGAAAGGAACTTGTCCATTTAAACTACAGCAGAATTGGGGAGTAAACAGAGAGCAGTTATATAGTTGGCCGTGTACTAGGGCGGGGGTGGGGGTGGGGGTGGGGGTGGAAGTGGGCAGCAACTCTGCTTCAGCAGCTGCTTCAAATAATAACCATTGATCATTACTCCCAGTCAATTTTTGCCCACGTGGTAGTCTACAGTATTTAATGAAAAAAATCTACACTAAGAACACCTGCTAATCATCTGCTTCAGCTACTTTAAAAAGGAACAATGGTACTTTTACATTTTCTAATTAGGTAAGCATTATGGGTTTTAATTAATGTCTTAATTGCATGCTATCGCCTAGTCCCACCACTGGTGAATTATTTGGAACCAGGCCTTGAATATTATATTGACATGTGTGCTGTTGTTCTAATGTTCCAAATCCATTTCTGTTTAGGAAAAGCTTCTCTGCAGCTGATCAGCGCCCCTTGTCAGCACATTGCCTGCAGTGTTTTCTTCACCTGCCTCCTCCCAGCTTCTCTTTCTTCTGTGCCTCTCACTTGCTAGAGACCTTGATCCTAGAAGTCGACATGTGGCTGCCCAGAGCCCCTGTTCCCTGCAGCAGCCCCACTGCGCTGGAGGCTCTCTCTCTGAATAGAGATCTTCTAAGGATCACCAGGCTGCGGACTGGCAAGGAGGCTTAGAGAGGAGATCGGTACAGAATCTGAACTGGAGAATGGCAAATGCGCACAGTAAACAAATACGTGAACAGCTCTTTGAGGGCTTCAGAATGACCAATGTAAACGTTCCTGTCTCTCAAAAGGCTGAGCCACTTTCAGCATCCCTTCAAAATCACCTTCAGGTGATAAAGCCGTGTGCCTGAGGTGGAAGCCAGGCTCCTGCCCTCCAGGCAGATGCATTCCTCACCGGAGGCCTGGCCTAGAGCGCCCTGTCTAGGATGAAACTTCTCCAGTAAGTGGAGAGGGAAACGCTGTCTGCATAATCTCTGCAAGGAGTTGGAATAAGAGAAAATGCTTCTTTTATACAACTGCAAGTGTCATACCATCAGAAAGGAGTCAGGTTCAGACCTGATAGAGGTAAGGGAACAAAGAGAAGGTTGCAGAGTGATAATATATGAAAACCATACAAAAAGTATGTTGATCCTGGTGATACGTGCTTGATTGGTGTTTTACTTCCACCCTATCCTCTGTCTAGTGTAACTTCTGGGAATAAAATGGCTGGGAAGCTAAAACTATATTTTACAGAATTTTTTCTTAGCTAGACTCCCAGATTTAATTTAGATTAGGTCAATCAGAGGCACTTGAATCTATTTTTTGTCTGATGCAGATTGTAACAGGTGTGACCCATTGTACTCACACTGGCTTCCTGCTGGAGCCACGTTTAACAGTGGTGATATCCTGAAGGTATAAGTCTTCTGATATAGAGGACACAGCAATAATCCAGGTCTGTGGAGGAATTTAAGAAGTAATACTTAGAAGTTCAATCTAGAATGTACTTTTAACTTTCTTAACCCTCTGCAAGCAATCACATACACTATAGTAAGTCATTTCCCACTTAAACTCCCTAGAATAAAATCTGCTCCAACTGAACTATTACAAGGATGGCTTTAAATCCACTCCCATATCAAAATGTTCCACTTTTATCCATTATTGGAACTGGCAAACTCTGATGGTATAAGTTTCAAAAAGTTGAAATAATAAGTTCTTTTGTTTCTCTTGGGGAGGAATTTTATTTTGATTTAATGGGTTCCTGGAGACAAAAGCCACGAACACATAATCACATAAAAATAATGTAGATAGGACATTGACCACTGTTAAGGAGGGATTTTAGCCTGGGAATAATTAGGTGAATTTTCTTTATATCACCAAATAAGTTAATTATTTCATTAATACTTGAGATAGTGCAAAGTGATAAACAGTGATAAACAGTGATACAAGGCTATTTTTGTGCTTTATATTATGAAATATTTCAAATAAAAACTAGTGTGAATACTATAATAAAATCTCAGATACTCATAAATAACACTCAAAAATTGTTAAGTCGTGTGTCACCATCACCCACACATCCCAACTTTGAATATTTTGAAGAAAATCTCAAATCAAACATTTCATCTGTAAACATGTCAGAATGCGTTTCAAAGACATAGGCGCTTTTCTATCTAAAAGAGCCACATGACTATTTCTGAAAGAAGGAAGTTGTGTTTTCTTTTAAGAGCCATATTCCTATACTAATTAAAAGAATAACTTTTATTATCATCCGTGATTTGGTGTTCAAAATTTTCCTGTCATTTTTTTTTAAGTTTTCTTGTTTGAATTTGGATTTCAAGTCAATGGCAATTGACTGATGTGTCTTTTAAGTTCCATTTGAATTCTTGGTTGAGCTTCTATCTCTTTTTACTTTCCTTCGCACTAATTTGTTGAAGAAACCAGATATTTGTCATATAAAATTTTTAGTCTGCTCCCTGATCTAAAGTAATGTGTTCTCTGTTCCCAGTATTTCTTTTTTTAAACTCATCTTTACTGTTGAAAGTATTAAAGATGTCCCCTTCCCCCCCCCCCATTGACCCCCTCCACTCCTCTCTCACCCCCTCCCCAGGCCTTCCCCACACTAAAGTCTTTGTTCATGGGCTATGCATGTATGAATATAAGTCCATTGATTAATCTCTCCCCACCCCCAGCCCCTCTCTTTCCTTTTTGCATTCTATAGGCCTAATAGAACTGTTGCCCAGAACTCTTTGTAGGTGGGCTGTATATTTCCATCAGAGAACACACCTGATTGAGTAGATTGTCTTTGTAGTGATGTTGACAGCTATTGATGGTCACTGTCTAGATTCATTATTTTATTAGGAGTTAGAAATCAGGTATTCTAATATTGTCATTTTTTAGGGTTTTGTTCACTAGTTAAAATGCATCATGAGTTCGTACCAGTACTTCCAACTTTACTTCAATACTGCATGACCTTTACATAGCCTTGGTGACCTTACCTCTTGCTTTCTTTGCCCTGATCCTCAGTGACACCAAGAAAGTAACTCGCTTATTTCACAATACACATTCAACAGTCTCAGGGTAATAAAACCAACATCACCTCAAAAATATGACTTATAAACTAGTTAATATTTTATTTTGTTTTGCAGCTCACTTTTCCTTATGGTATGACCCACTGGGAGAACAGTAAAATCATTGTTTCACATACTTTGAAATAATTCTTCTTGAGTCACTTATGTCACCAACTTGAGACACAAGCATTTGTTTCCTTTTCCTTTGGTTGGATATTATCTTATTTTATAAGTATCTAAAATCTTCACATGCCCACAAGGTTAAATCTGTGAAACATTGCATATTCAGAGAGCTCTAGCTTTTATTCCCATTATCTTCACTTGTTTTCCTTCTTCCCACAAAATAATCTGCTGTTTAATTTTCGGGTTTTGGGGTAAATTGTTTTTCTTGTACCTGTGTATATATAAATACATAAGACACTACATACACTTTCTTAGATAAATGATAGCATATTATTTTATTTATTTGTAGGAAAATATATATTTTCTCCACTTTGTTCCCCTCCCATTTTTAAGACGTCACTCATAGTAGCAGCTAGAGGTATTCCTCATTTCTCACTGTAGGTGCCAAGTCTCCTTTCTGGTAGATCTGTCAGTTTACTCAGCCTTCCTCTTATAATGGGCATGTGAGATGTCCCCATCTTTTACTATAACAAATAATTTTCCCATCATACATGCCTTTGCATATGCACTACCTTATATTCTTCTTTTTAAAAAAATGTTTTCATTGATTCCAGAGAGAGAGGAAGGGAGAAGGAGAGAGGGAGAGAGAAACATAACTGTGAGAGAAACATCTATCAGTTGCCTCCCGCATGCACCCCGACAGGGGACTGAACCCGAAACCCAGACATATGCCCTGACCGGGAGTCAAACCGGAGACCCCTTGGTGCACTGGACGGTGCCGGGCCACCTGAACCACAGCAGCCAGGGCCGTGTTATATCCTTAAAGTGGGGATTACTTGGACCACAGGTAGATGTACATGTAAAATTGATCGATATTTCTACCTTCTCCCTCACAGGTGTTGTATCCTTTACTGTCCCCACTACCATGTTTCCCCTGGTCTCTGCGACAAAGCATATTGTCAAAGCACTAGGTCAGAAATTATATATCACCGTATTTAAGATTTTCATTTACCTCTTCATTACTCAGCTTGAGAATATTTTTATATGATAAAGGGCGATGGACCTTCTTTTTCTGCAAAATATGTGTTCATATCTCTAACCTGTTTTTCTATAGAAGTGTTGGTATTTTTAACATATTCTACTCTATTCTACTCTTCTTTTAAAGGACTGTTTTTGATTAATCAAAGAACTGATGTGCATAATTGCATAGCCTATGGACACAGACAAGAGACAGTGGAAGGCCTGGGGTGGCGTGGGGCATGGGTGGAGGGGGGCAAAAGGGGGAATGAGGGACATCCGTAATACTTTCAACAATAAAATAAATTTTAAAAACGATTGCTTTTGTATATTAGGCACATTTGTCAGTGATATAACTTATAAATTACACTGAAGTTTCTTTGATACATTTAACTCTCCATTATTAATGCTACTGAGAAGCAAAGAAAGGCAGACACTAATGAACACCCATTTTCCACAGCAGAAGCTAAACTTGAATTCAAAAGTGAAGTGTTAATATAAAGCCTTAGAGTTTGTGATTGATGAAATTTATAAAGCAAAACATGAGCAGTCTTCCAGGTAGAAGGACAGAAATTCCAGAAGGGGATCCAAATTTCTGCAGTTTCATGCAGCTCTTGAAGGAGGGAAGTAATGGTTCTTTTCCTCTTTCCTTTGAAAGGTTTGGCTCTGGTGGCCTGGGTACCAGAGGAAGCAGGAAATTCCTTAGGAACAGAGAGAGAATAATTAAAGCACAAGTGTATATCTCAGCCTGTCAAATGGCCTGTATACCAGCAGCACAGAAAAGCAGAGCTCCAGTAAAATGCCATTTATTCTCAAGCAGACAGATATAAATGCACTTGAGGTATCTAACCTCATTAATACAGACAGCTTTTTTTTTTTTTAAGTTAGATAGAAATTTTGAGTGAAAACTGGAGAGACAAAGCCTCATATGATATTTTTTATTCCCTTACACCCTCCCTCTGCCCATTGGCCAACATCAGCTTGTTTTCTATACCCATGAGTCTGTTTCTATTTTGTTTTATTTATTTGTTTTGGTTTTCAATTATTTTTTAAATTTATTTCATTAAGTAGAGTTGGTGTACAATATTATATTAGTTTCAGGTGTGCAATATAGTAATTCAGCATTTATATACCTTACAATGGGATCATAACACTAAGTCTGGTAATCATGTGGCACTGGGTAAACTGCCACAGTATGGGGACTCTAGCACACATAGAAGTGAAATGTGTTATTTATCTTTCTCTGGCTAACCCACTTCACTTAGCATAATACCGACTAGGTCCAAGATTTTTAAGCTTGATTCTAGAAGAAGCTGGCTCTTAGTTTATTGATCTTAATAATTAATAAGAAATTTTATTTCTTGCATTATCAAAATTAGAAGGAAAAGCAATCTAGGTTTTCTAATCTTTTTTGGAAGTATTCCTTTTTTGTTAGTCTGGATAATCTTATAGATTGAATCAAATGCTATCTTAGATTGGAAACAATGCTCTTTCCCAAATCTAAGGTGCTTTTTAACTGGAGTTTATTCCATTGTGTGATCAACGGAATGTTAGACTTTCTTAAGAGCTTCAGGTTGCAGGTTCCTGTAAATGTTGTTTATCACATAAGTAGAGGATATAAATTCGAGAACCACAGGATATTTTTAATCCAAAAGGTAATTTGGAATCTTCTGCTCTAATCTCCTAATACCCAATGAAAAAATAACTGAGTCCAGCAAGCAGCATTATGGGACCTTAAGCACAGTGTTATTTGTTGGAACAGCAAAGGTATGATTCAGTTCTCTCTGTCCCAGTATGTGTGCTTTTCTTCTATACCAACCTGATTCTACTAAATAATGTCCATTATAATCAGAAAATACACATAACAGAGTGACCCTTTGCCACACATCTAAAAATATCAGACAATATTACTAATTTTAATATGAAACAACAATACTTTTATATTCACTCTTAAATTTAAATAATATATGCCTCGACATTTTACAGGTGAAGTTCAGAGCATAAGACATTGATACCTAGTCCAGACTAGAATCAAAAATTTAAGTCTGACCATTCCAAGTCTCCATCCCACCTGCAATCTCATTGTTATAATTAAGTTGGATATTTTCTTTTAATGTTGAGATTCAAGGACAGCATAGAAAAGGTCATGTACACAGGCAGTCACTAAGATTCGCTGAACAAAGGGGCTAGCTCTACAGTTGGGCAATCTCGTATACACTGTCACAGTTTGTGCCTAAAAGGCTAGCTCATTCATCTGTCTTCATTAGGAGTTCTTAGACATCAGAAGCATTTTTAAAACGCTACAGTTAACTTAAAAGACTAGAACTAAACACAAATTTTTCACTAGTCATGGCTTCGAAGACATCCTCTTGATAGCCTAATAACGCCTCTGTGTGTGAAGGTGACATATGACTTCAAGTTATTTCCATGACATTGTAAACATTCCCAGAGTCAACACTACACACTCTGTTGCTGCTTCATGAGAAATGGGGAGTGTGTGAGCACAGCTCTGAAACAGTACAGAATTCAGGGGTTTTTCTGGAGCTCAAAATCCATACTTTGCTTTACTTTTATCATTGATGGTGTCTTTTAAAATATATACTAATTTCTTTTTTTTTTAATTTAGTTATTGATGAGAGAGAAAGAGAGACATCAATTTGTTGTTCCACATACTTATGCTTTCACTGTTGATTCTTGCATGTGCCCTGACCTGGGATTGAACTTGCAGCCTTGGCGTGTCAGGACAATGTTCTCACCAGCTGAGCTACCAGGTCAGGGCATTGATGGTGTCTTAACCCCACTGCTAACAAACACCTACAGAGTAGCTTTTTTTTTTACATGAAATTTCCTACAAGTAGAAGCTGAATTAGATCCTTAATGCTGTGTTCACCTGCTGCTTGTCCTGTGAAGTATGGTCAGCACACTGAGAGCAGACGTATCGATCATGGCTGAATGGTTCGGCTTGATGTCGGTTGTGATGAACTTTTTGTAATGGTTTCAATATCCCAGACTCCATAATGTGAAATTGTAATGTACCAAATAGAGCGGACGCCTGAGGTCACACAGGCCTGTTACAAATCTAGACTCTACAAACTCAGGAAACTTGCTTCAACTCTTTGAACTTTATTTTTCTTACCTCTGAAATTAATAAGGTTTTCTTTTCCCTGAACTCTTTCCCCGTTCTTCCATTTGTCTTATTGTCTCATCTTTAGTTCTGGGCTCACATATCCTGGTATCAAGGATGTCTTTCCAAACTTCCGAATCAAAATGCCACGTGCCCTTACATGGCTTTCTCTAGCCTGCTTTCCTGAATGGTCTTCAGTGTTACTTACTGTCATCTGACAGGCTAGCTATTTAATTAGTGCATTGTGTATATCCCTGACTAGAACGTAAGTTTTATGAAGAGAAGTACTTTTTTGGTCTGTGCTGACCATTGCTTTATCATCAGCATTAAAAAAAAAGAACATGCTATGTAGCAGTCTACTCAATCTATTGTAGAATGAATTTAATAAAATTATATAAAGTAGAAAAATAATATCCATTTTCAAGGGATATTGAGATGATTAAATGAAATAATTTCTCCAATATTACCAAGCACCAATTGTGCACGCATAAGAACCTTAGCAGATATTAGGGACACTGGTTAAAATTAGGTGTATTTGGACCCGGCCTTCATTGGCCCTACATTTTAACAGGTATAATTAGATGTTAGCATACAAAGCCTACTATTAAGTAATTAATTTTATATGTACTACGAGGAGGAACTAAATGATGGAATGAGACTGTACGGCAAGGAAACATTAATGATCCGATGTCAGGGAAGGCTTCACAGAGAAGTAATGTTTCACTTGAGGCATAAAGGATAGTGAGTTTTCAGGAGTCAAGTGGGAAGCCATTCCTACACTGAATAGCATGTGCACATGCCCTGAGGTTAAAAAAAACAAGGGTGTGTTTGGTGACCGAAAGCGAACCAGCATGGGTGGAGGAAGAGAGTGAGCACACCCGTGTCCTGAGATGAGTGACAGATGGGCTGGAGGACATCCATTACAATGTCTGGTGCCTAGTGGCTTCTCCATAGTCACCTTGAATTATCGACACGATTTCCAAGATACTGCAGTTTCACAAAATTCAAAAGAATGTAATGGTGGCTGGATTTCTAGGGTGTCCAAATGATGCGACACAGATGGCCACTGTATGAGTCAGGGTGTAATCAGGAAATAGAATCTAATCTAAGCGCTTCTACTAGAAGAATTTTAATGCGGAAAATCGGTAGGTGGTGATGGAAGACCTGAGAAAATAAAGAGGGACCTAGCCTTTAACAAAACAGGAAACCACTGCCACTGAAAAATGAAGGTACCAGGAGAGGGGTCAGTGTTATTGAAGCCTGGTGGACACCGACTACAGTGCGGCCCTCTAGCAGGTCTGAGAGCCCTAGCAGAGACCTTGCGGCTCTTCTGAGGAAAGATACTGGCCAGGCCGAGGGCGGGGGAAGCAGACCTTCTCCCTTCCTTCAGCCTTCAAATCCTGCCTGTGCCTCCCATTGGCTGAACTCGGTGGGGAGCCAGGTGGCCAGGCATCCTGGGGAATGTGGCTTTTGTGATGGAGGGCTGGGGTGCAAAAAGGCAGGGAACGCTGCCAAGAGCAGTCTCCACAAATAACCCGCTTCAGGAGAAATAAGGGTGCTGATCCTGGCTTCCTGCTCATGAGACGGTGGAAGTGCATTTTGCAGGCTGCACCCATCTCCATAGCAGCCCTGGAAGCACATGCTGTATTACACAGGTAAAATATCTTGTTTTTAATGAAATGGTATATGAATGTTATATACAATAATATAGATGTTAATAAACCGTATTGAAGAATCTTTTAGCTAACTCTAATTAAAATGTAAGGTCTTAGTTTAAATATATATTTTAAATTGACTTTTAAAATCATTAAATAATTAAGGAAATTTGAAAAGTTCAGAACAGTAGCAGAAAGAAAAATATATCACCCATGGGTCCACTATTCATACACAGTTACTATTAATGTATTGATATAGAGAATATCCTTAAAATTCACAAATTTTGACAAATTTAGCTATCTGGATATAACAACAAAAGCATCCTGACTTAAATATTGTAATTCTTCTACAATATGGTTTTGAATTGTGCTGACATATTAAATTAAAAAATTTTTTTTTCATGACAAGTACTATATGATCTCACTTATATGTGGAATCTAAAGAACAAAATAAACCAATGAACAAAATGCAAACAGAGGCATGGAAACATGGAACAGAATGACAGCTGTCAGAGCAAGGGGGAGAGGGGGGCGGGATAAAAGAAGATGAAGGAATTAGCCAAAGAACATATATGCGTAACCCACAGACACAGACAACCATGCTGTGTTGGCCAGAGGGAAGCTGGGGTGACTGCTGGGTGGAGGAGGGCAAGGAATGGAGACATCTGTAATAGTGTCATCAATAAAAATAAAGTTAAAAAGAAAGGAAAAAAATCTTGCCAAAAGCTGAGCTTTATTTCTAGCTAAATGAGAAAACATTTCACAGACTATTTACCGAAAACAATCAATAAGTCCCTAGTAGGTGTAAGTCAATACATATCAAGTCAAAGTAAACTATTACTTGGAAGTCAATATGTTTCACCACACATATAGAGAATTTACATTAAAACAGGCCACTGACACTTCCAATCTTTTTTTTTTTGGTAGCATAATGTACAGCAACTCAAGCAAAACCATGTTGACTGAGTAACTAAATCATGCAGTAAAACCTGCATTTAGCAACTTTCAGGAAAATAATATTCAATTTTCTCCAAAAAGCCTCTTCAGATTAAGTTAGTCCGTGAGTCTGCTTCGGAGCAGCCCTTCCTTCTGCCCTGACCCTGCAGCAGCCGTGGGGAGGGCAGGGGTGGGGGTGCAGGCGTCAGAGCCACACGCCTGGGTCCTAAGCTCCAGTTATATGCACCGACTAATTCGGTGATGTTAGGGAAGCGATTTAACCTTTCTGAGCTAAGAGCTTTCTGATTTTTCTTCCCCCCCCCACCCCATTGATATGGTTACACTTTTAAACTCTAGCTTACATTTTTCTATTAACCAAATATTTTCTGATGGCCTACGGAAGGAGGAGAGGTCTGGCAGCTGAGTAGCCGAAGCCTCACCTCACAAAAGCAGTCTCACATTTACCCTTGGACTTGCTTCTATACACAACTAGTTTAACTACCGTCTCTCTGGCAGGCACCGACCATGGACGTCCTTTCTGGCTGCTGACTGAAAGGCCAGGCTCATTGCACAGCAGTGGAAGGAGCTTCCTGAGGGAGCAACAGAACTGACCGATCAATCAGAAACTCAACCTGATCAAAGCTAAAATCCATCCATTTTTTATATTATCATATTTTATTTGTTAAATCTAATGTAACTCAGTTTTATTTCATAGGTTGGAGGGTTGTAAATTTTGTTATTTGTAAACTAAACTGAAAAACAGACAGTGCACGTTCTCTAGGGCAGGAGATGGCCTGCATCACCTGAAAGGCAAGACCCATTCCCGACAAGCATTAGTAGGCAAATGATGGAAAGCCCTAACAACAGGACAGGTGTCATGAAAGACAGATCCAGAAAGGGTGCCCTGGAGACCCCGGAAAGGGGGTGTTCACTCAGGGTTGTAAAGATCAAGAATGACATCGTTGAAGTTCTTGGCCCGAGTCCCAGCAACACGGGCAGAGTTCCTAGAGGCAAAGATAAAGGCAAGGGATGTTCTAGGGCCCTACGTCCAAGATGTGAGTGTGCTGGGGTGGGTTTGTGGGGGTGGCAGGCAGTGCCACTCCGTGGAGCTTGTCATTAAAGGGGCATCAGGACACATAAAGCAGGAAAAGTAGTTTTGACAGAAAAAAATAAAAGGCTCTGGTGTTCACTAAAATTTATTGTGAAATGCTACACCCTTGACTCTTCTATGTGCTTGATTTGAAATTTTTAAAAAGTAGCATAACCTGTATAATGGGACAATTCTATAAGAAAGATGCTCTTGACAATTTTATAAGGCTATTTAGTTGAGGGAGGAGAGAGATATAGGTATTGATTATGGGGCTGGTAAAAATGCTATTTCCTAAAATGCACTCGAAGAAACTAACTCTTGGCAGAATTTTACTAAGTGTTGTGAGGGTGCAAAAATTTTTGTAGCCATCGTTTTTCTGTTTTGTTTTGTTTTTGTAAAACCAGACCTAAATAAAGTCAAACAGATGCGCTCGCTGCAGGGCATCGAAAGGGCGCGTACGTACAGCACAGGCCAAGGCAGAGCTGCTAGCACGCAGCGCTCGGGGCTTGCGGGACGGCGGCCACCTCCTTCAAAGAAGCACGCGGCAGAAGCATGGCCCGCGGCCTGTTTTACAGCCAGTGGGTCCTTTAGCAGGGTCCTCGCTGTGCGTTAAATACAGCCTGTGTCAGCCCCCGTGTGCTGTTAACCTTTGTGACCTCCGTCTCCGCCTGGCCTGGCCGAGTCCTCAGGAATGTTTACCGAGTGAAGTCCACAGAAGGAGCTGAGCTAGAAAGAAACACGGATGGAGAACAGGATTGGAAACTTGCATCTGCCCGGCTCTCTCCACCACATTATCCCAAATCATTGCTGTTAGGGTTTAACTCTTCAGCAAATCGGATTTGGAAGATGGGCTTATACGAAAACACACACAAACGAGGTATTATGTCTTGGGCTGGAGTAATTTCCCCTGGCACTGTCCTATTTAATCTGAAACTAAACCAGTTTGTCTTTTAAAAAGTCATCATAGAAAATCTTTCTTAAAAGAAACTTATCATCAAACACGGGTGAGCTGGATTTACTGGTGCTGTAGACAATGAAAGACAAGGGCTGTGGCAAAGAAAGAACCGGACTTACCGCAAACACAGTGTTCGGGTGAAAGGCCTTAACGCAGGGCTCGCCTCCTGCTCACCAGGCGGCAGCGGGCAGCAATGGGAAGTTACTTCATCTCATTCAACTTCAGGTTTTTTTCCATCTGTAAAAATGTGGAATTAAGGATGCAGCATATGATATCTGAGCATGTTAAGTGAGGTGACACATTGAAGTTCTTAGTACTGTGATTGCAGCCCTTCAGGAAATGGACTATAGAGAGTTTGGAGGAGCTAGAGAAATTCTAGAATCAGCCCTGGCCTGGAAAAGTGACAAAATTATCGTCATCCTCTAAGCAGCGGGGTGAGATGTCAAATTCCCTCAGTGCAAAACCAAAACCGAACAGTGCAGGCCGAGGAAGAGGAAGTTTAGTCTTAATTCTCTGGTCACTTTAATAGGCAGGGTCTCTGTACAGAATCATTTCATTTTTTACGAATGACAAGCCACTGCTTGTCATTCTCAGCCACTCCTTGGAGCAATGCTGCAAGTTAGATTATGTTTGTGTCCACCACGGCTCCAGCCCAGGTTGATGTTTTGGGAAACAAACATGCACATTTATTTTTCATGAGAAGAGCACCCGACGCAGAGTGCATCGGAGGGAAAGGAACTGGCTGGGCCTGGAGCAGGGCCTCGGAGGGGGAGTGGGGGGCACAGGAAGGTCCGCATTCAGCCAGCTGGTCTGGGTGGGCAGCAGCCAGGCTGTGGAGGGAACACGCGCAGGCCGGGGGTGTGCTGGCCCCTGCAGGAGGCACGGCTGTCAAGGGATCCCGAGCTGCAGAGGACAGTGGGCCGGCGGTTTCCTTCAGAAGCCTCCTCTGATAATGGTTCCTGTCAGCAGGGATTTGATCAGGTTTGCTGGGTGTGCTTCCCAGTTTCACAGAGAAGCTGTGACATCAAGTTCAGGACCTGCATTTGTAACATGTGATTAATTTTTAGGAACTCAACCCAAGTTATGTGTTGAGAGGAGGCGCTCTGGAGCGAGGCTGCCAGCCCTGTCCCCGACCAGCTGTGTGGTTTCACTGAAGTCATTTAGCCCTAAGCACACAGTTTCTTCACCTGCCACAGTGCTGAAGCCCCTGTCCTTATACGGACAAAGCCAGGATAGCAGTGCCCAGCACACAGTGAATGCTCAGGTTGTTTACTTGGTGTTACTGTTATAACAATCCAGGAATTCTTTCAGCCAACCATCAGCATTTTCACAGGATTTCCTTGTAGGAAGATTTACATTCCAACTAGTCCTTGGATTTTAAATGTATTTCTACCACCTTGCTCTCCTACTCAGTGTTTTAAGAAGAGATATGCTCTCTGAAATATCAGAATTCCTAAGCCTTAGAAATTTTTAAATTACAATTTAAATATTTTTGTAGATTTTGATCTTCTATTTTCTCAATATGTCTCCCTCCCCTTATGTGCGTGTGTTTTACCAAATCACCTTCACCTCTCTCTCAGCCTCACAGCTCAGCTAACTAAAGAATTAGCTCAGCAGTAGTACCCCTGAGTGTTGTGAGCAAGAACAAAAACTATGCAACCGTTTTCATTTCCTAACCCTAAAGCCAAAAACCTGTATTTGTTCCCTTTCGGGACACAGGGACCTCTTTGCTGTGTCCGCACCGCCATCAGCGATGACTGTGATGGGAAATCACATGGGGTCACCGGGGGGATGTCGCCCCTGTCGTGGCATCTCAACCTTTACCCGCTTCGATCTCAATGTGAGCTCAGAAGTCAACAGTGAGCAGGATCCTGGGCAATCTTCCCAAACCGGGCTCTCTTCCCTGAATCAGGGTCGTGAGGAAGTGGAGAGGGCGGGGGCTTGCGGGCCTGGGTGGCTCACTCTGCACCTACAAGTGCCCATACCAGCTTTAGTTTGAATTCTCTTGAAAGAAAATGTGCTTAAAGCAGAAAATATATCGTTCTCCTCCCTTTGTGAACATAGCTCACTCTTTTCCCAGAGAGTTTGTGGTCCTCGGGCGTATCTGCTCTCTGTCCGTGCCGTGTATGTGATCGAGCAGCTGTCCAGGGACAGGCGCCTCAGACTAACTGGGACACCGCTGACGCGCTTCTGCAGCCCGAGTGTGCTGTTTGTTTACTTTTTCTCTCTTCTCATTAGATTTTCCTCTTAGCTTTTCCCTGGTGCTTTTTGTATTTGGTCTGTCAATAAGCAGATCCCCAGTCATCCTCACTACATTGTAACTTACGCTTCTAATAAATTATTCCGTAAACGGGGAAATTCATCAGCCGATCTCCTGAGAATTATATCAGACAGGACAAACGCCTCTGAGTAAGGAATTTGAGAATGCTATATTGAGTGATATTTGTCCTTCTTACACTCACCTCCATGATGCAATTCTCCTCACTTCACGCCTGGGCTATTGAGACCATCTCCCGTCTGACCTCTACTTGGCACTTGCTACTCTTAATTCTTCCTTAACAAGGCCGACACCTTAAATATGATCATGGTGGCTTTCTACTTAAAGTCATTCGAAGGTGTTCCACTGACCAGCAACATAAGCTCAGCTCCCCTGTGTGACATTTAAGGTGCTATATGTTCTGGAGGCTTCCTAACTTGCAGATTCATAGTTGCTGCACCTGTCTCACAGCCTACTCGAAACATTGGGAAGTGCTGGCTTTCCCTAAAAGAAAATGTGAAAAAAGAAAGAAAATAAAAAAAAAAAAGAAACCTTGCCTCATCTCTAAACCTTCAAGTGTGTTACAATCTCAGCCTAGAATGTACCTCCTTTTTGCTTCACCCTTTTTTTTAAAAATTATCTTTTTTTTTTTTCCAGAAAGAGGGAGAGAGAGACAGAAACATCAACGGTGAGAGAGTCACTGATCTGCTGCCTCCTGCATGCCCCATACCAGGGATTGAACCCAAAACCTGGGCATGTGCCCTGATCAAGAATTGAACCATGACCTCCTGGTTCCTATGTCAATGCTCAAAAACTGATCCACGCCAGCTGGACTTCACCTTTTGACATCTAGGTACCCTTGAGAACATAGCTGAGGGTGAACAGGCTGGTTATCGGCCCTCCAAAATGCCTGCCAGGGCATTTTTTCATTCCATGATTTGATAGACCCTTCACTTAACAGTGCCCTGGACTGTGGGCAGAGGCTGAACGTGGTGGCAAGAGCCCCGGTGGTTGTCCAGTTGCATATGTGCCTCCCTTTGGACTCACCATGCGTTGACAATTCTCAGTCATGCCAGGCTGCTGGGACTCTGCATAACTTTACCTGACCTGTGAGCTCCTCGTGTGTCCAGGTTCGTCACCAGTTTACTTTACCCAAGGGCTTCCATCAGGCTCTGAGTAGAACCGGCCCCTTTGCTTTGGAGTCAAGCTTTCACACCCGTGTGTGGCCTGGCCCTTTGTTGTCAACATTGCAGCCTCTCTTCCACTGTAGACTTATGTCCTTCTAAGAGGAGGCAAAGCGTTTCATTTTCCTTTGTATTACCTGAGGCAGCCAAGGTGCCTAACTGAATTAGGTGCTCATTCTGGATGTTATAGTAAATGAATAAATGTTCGCTGTAACATCTGTTCTGCTGGGACAGGGGAGGAGGCAGCAGTGAATGTTCGTTCTTACTCCGTTGATTGATTTGGACATGTTCTTTTTTTTAAGTTATCTTTATTGTTGAAAGTATTACAGATGTCCCATTTTTATCCCCATTGACCCCTTTTACCCCACACTCAGCCCCCTCCCGGGCCTTCACCACACTATTGTCTGTGTCCATGGGTTACACATATATGCACATAAGTTATTTGGTTAATCTCTCCCCATCCATCCATCCACCCACCCACTCCCCCACCCCCTCCTTCCCTCTGGGATCCCTCAGTCTGTTCTATGCTTCTATGTCTCTGGATCTATTCTGTTTATCAGTTTATTTTGTTCATTAGATTCCACATATGAGTGAGATCCTATGACACTAGTCTTTTTCTGATGGGCTTATTTCACTTAGCGTGATATTCTCCAGGTCCATTTCCAGGTCCCAAAGGGTAGGAGACCTTTCTTCTTTACAGCCGAATAGTATTCCATGATGTAAATGTCCCACAGCTTTTTTATCCACTCATCTATTGATGGGCACTTGGACTGGTTCTTGACTAGTGGTTTAAAACAGGGTTGAAGTTTAAAAACAACTGGAGATTACTTACTAAACACCTTGACCAGTGTTTTTCAGATGTTAATGTTCATAGGAATCACTTAAGCTTTTTGAAATGCAGAATGAGATTCAGTAGATCTCAGGTGGGGCCCAAGGTTTTATTTTTTTAGCAGGCTCCCAGAAGACTGGCATGCTGCTGGGCCCAGGTCACACTGAATAGTGTGAGCCTGGACCTCCTGTACTGGAATGTCTGGAATCTGCTCTAGGAATTACGCATCTCTAAGAATTTTCCAAGGGATTCTGATAATCAGAGGTAGCTTCTCTATAAGGAGGGACTTTGTGTTTTCCAGTACCCACTGCTTGTTTACTCTGTGGCGTTATCAAGCAGTTGGCCATACCCTGTGCCAGAGGCTGTGGCTGTGAGGGTGAAGGACACAGCAATGTTCCAGATCTCACGAAGCTCAAAGTCTAGTGGGAAAAACAGATAAAATATGTTAAATATATTCTTGCACATTCAGGTAAATACCAAGAAAAATAAATAAATAATGGCACTTATTTGGCAATAACAAGGAAAGACCTAAATTTAAACTAAGATTTGAATGACATAATAGCACCAGCCAGGGGATTAGCAGGACAGGATTGTTTTACACAAAGTTAAGAGCTTATGCACGTCTCTCAGTGAGATAAGAGCCTGGCAAACCCTAGGATCTGCCCACAGACCCTTGGGGCTAAAAACGCAAATACAAGTGAGAGAATGTCTGTGATGAAGTGAGCAGGGGAAAGACCGGCAAACATATTGGTCTTTTATCCCAGAAGCTTAAGGAGATAAACTTGCTCTAATCACCACTTGGGACAGGGGTGCTTTGGAGATTTAGCCTGTCTGCCTTGGTCCTTTTGAGACGCTTCTCAGGTTAGAAAATCAGCAATAATCCCCAAATACTCGTATTACTGAGTCTCTAGAAACATTTATGCATAAAAAGGACAATATGGATAATAAATATTTCTACTTTTCAATGAGTGTTTTTTTTTGTGTGTGTGTTTTTTAAAAAATATATCTTTATTAATTTCAGAGAGAGGAAAAGAGAGGGAGAGATAGAAACATCAATGATGAGAGAATCATTGATCGGCTGCCTCCTGCACACCCCCAACTGGGGATCGAGCCCACAACCCGGGCATGTGCCCTGACTGGGAATGGAACCCCAATCCCCTGGATCCTAGGACTATGCTCAACCACTGAGCCACGCCCAGCTGGGCTTTCATTGAGTTTTTATCTTCTGTTTTCCACTATCTAAATTAGCAATCAAGAAAGATTTCTGTCAATTTATAATTGGGACTAGTGTACTGAAGAGCCAGTGCCTTCTAACACTCCCTCTGAGCCGGAATTTACTCCACTATAGGAGTGAAGCATGGGATGGCATTCTCCTTGATCAATATTGCTTTTAAAGTACAAATTTTTATATTTAGAATTAGCCAGCTGGACTCAGTTTAGATGATACAAAGTTTGTTGGCACCAGCCAAAGCATCATAGTCGGGAGCCAACTGAACACATGCCTTCTCCTTTCCGTCAGGCTGACCAGGGTGCTGACCTTGGCCACCTCACAGCCTGTTTGATCTGGTGCTTGTTGGCCTTGACATGCACAGTGAACACGAGTATTGTTTTTCTGTCCCTTCATGGCTGACTCCATCATCAAGGGGAACGTGATGAGGGCGTAGTGGTCAACTTTGTTTCTCCTGGGGATGCTCTTCCCAGGATATTTAGGCTGCCTTAGGAGCTGCAATGTCTTCAGCATGGGAACGCGGGTAATGTGCAATTTTATTTTATTTTATTTTTTGTGGCTGTGGACACCTTCAAGCATTGCTTCCTTTGTCTTCAAAACCATTGCTTTGGCTTAGGCTTTGGGAGGGGCAGGGGTTTCCTTCTATGCTTTTGGCACCATCTTCATGAAAAGGGCTCTTGATCAACATTTTCAAGTTATTTCAAATGTACCTGAGCCTTCATCACAGGCCAGATTCTACACCCGTTGACATAATTTCAAAGGAATTAAACAAACCTGAATAAATGCATCTTCTACTGTCTTCTGTACCCTGGATTCTATATCTTGGCAAATTTCTAGGTGCTGGTTCCTTTAATCATGTCCCCTTTTCTAACATTTTCAGTTCTCTCTCTCTCTCTCTCCCTCTCTCTCTCTTTATGGTCAGGTTACCCTAGTATTAATTGATTCAACAATAAAATCAAAATTGACATTTTCAGTTGTTATTTTATCAATCAGCATGATTTGCAACTTACTTCCTTTTTTAATTTTTATTTATTGATTTTAGAGAGAGAGGAAAGGAAAGGGAGACACATAGAAACATCAACAAGAGAGAGGCATCCCTCGGCTGTCTCTTTCATGCCCCAACTGGGGATCAAGCCTGCAACCTGGGCATGTGCCCTGACCGAGAATCAAACATGGGACCCCTTGACTCATGGGTTGACATTTAACAGACTGAGCCACACCAGCTGGGCTGCAACTTACATCTTAAAAAGCTCTCCAGAGTTCTTAAAATGTGTTTATTCTAAAAAAAATCTTTTTTAAACAGTCCAGTATTTTTCAGTATAAATAATTTTTAAATGACATTACAACAAAAAAAATCTTAATGCAATAGCTAGTCAAATTGGTTTTACAAGTAGCAATAAAATAAGCTAGAATAATAATTTTATTTATTCATTTTTTTCTACTTCATCCATATTTTAATTCTGAGTGAGCATTGTATACTTTACCTTATTAGTAATAACATTATACATTTTAACACAGCAATATTTTTCTAATCTCTTTAGATTCCAATCTTCAAGTCTATTAAAATTAAATAAGATAATTACATAAAGCAGCTCAATGTTTGTCACATAGTAAGGACTTGATAAATAGTAGCTATTTTATTCATATCCTTATTTCCTCTTTAATATCATTATATGAGAATGTTCTCAATAGCAACCTTGAGAAGATTATTACTTATTGCATGGAAGGAACAGGGGAGTTTAGAGGGCAGGCCAATATTGAAAGGATTCAAATATGGGAGAAAATAGTTTTAAATACAATAAAGAAAACACTATACTTAAAATAATAATTCACTGTCAACACTTGAAGATCTAATAAGAAAGAAGCAGAAATGAAAGTAGGTAGAGAACCATGGGCGGGCATTTTTCTGGGAGCTTTCTCATTTCCTGTAGTCATAGAATTGGTAAAATTTTGCCCTATTTTTATAAATGTTAAAATTGAGGCTGGGGGATATTAGGAAAGTCACACAGACAATAACAAATTGGACTAAGACTCAAAAAGATCTAACTTATGCCAAAGTCCAAAACCAAAACTTAGTTCTGGAGCCTGAGGCTGCATTTGGAGTGACAGTGACAAATCCGTGCCCATGCCTGGTCAGATCTGATCCAACTCCAGCGACCACTCTGTGTCTTCCCTGTACCACAGCCTCACTTTTCCATGAGCCAAAACACTGGGCGCCGCTAATTGGGTCATGCGGACGAGTTTGTTTAATCTGCAGCAGCAGCAAGCGGGCAATAGTTGAGTACAAATGACCGACAGCAGCAATCCCTCTCCAGTGTAGATTTCTAGTTGGATGCAATGGCAATCACAGTTTCAACTAAACAAAAATAATTTACACTGGATAATGAAACACGCACCCTGGGGAAGATCTTCAGGAGCATAGGTAAGCTGAATGATTAAAATGTTGCCATAAAGACCCAGGCTACAGTCTCTCCTCTCACAGTTAGCAATTTATCTACATCACCTTACCACATATTGTGTCCTAGGAACACTGGCTTTGGGCTTGAACTGCACATGCTCAAGTTTTCTTTACAATAAGACTCTAGCTCTTTAAACGGTGAATATGCATCTATGGCAGTTTTCAAACTTTTTGTGGGAGGATCACTTATTAAACACTGTTAAGCAATTTATACTTTGCCTCCTCCATTTGGCCCAAGTGGTTTGATATCTGGGGCCTTCGGTCTTATTATAATTCTATGGAGTCAGAGTCCTTTCTATGAGTGTGCTCTAGTTAACAGTTCTGGTCCTGTCTTGAAGGAGTCTGTCTGAGTCACTTCAAGCTATTTCAAGTCAAAAGGGAAAGAAACAAATGAAGCCAAAATAACAGAAGTTGCGATCTGAAGTTGGAGTTGAGAACGTATTGGTAGAATAAGCAATCACTGGTACAGGCCCAGGAGGTAGGCAAATGACCGGTGGTGAGTCTTTTTGACTGCATATCCTATCAGAAAATCAAATGCGAGCATCTCTGACAAGTAGGTACCGCTGCCAGGTTATATTATATGTATCGTGAACAAACAAAATCAACCAGGTTTGCCTTTGAGCTAATGATGAAATAAACGATGTATATTTTAATATCTTACCACTTATTTCAGCTTGCGATTATCATTAGCCAGATTCTTAAGGCACAAAATATACCCAATGCAAAGTTTAGCCTTCATAGTTTAGGTTTCAAACAGGCTTCTAGACAATTTGGACACTAGGTGGTCAAGTCACAGTCAATGAGATTGCATCAGGAACTGGATGGCCACCATCTCTGCCATTCTCTTGTCCTTGCTTGTCTAATCCGGTCTCATACTAAGAATCTGTTTAATGAGGATATGTAGACGTCCAAACTCAATTATGTAGTCTGAAGATCTACTGAACAGGGCACAGGGCTGTGCCCGGGAAGAAGGGAGGGATGCAGACTGACTGCCTCTCTCCCGGGAATGCTTTCTTTATCCTTTGTATCTTGAAACTGCAGGACAGGAGGACCCGCAAGAGTGCCACTACCAGCCCATGTCAACTATTTGTTAAGATTATTTTTATTCTAGATTTTGCAATGCCCTTTGAACAGGTAAAGAGAGGTCTCATTCTCTATAACAGGAGTTAGTAGTGAATCCCATCTATAAATCAGTCCCCTTACCCTGGCCTCGCACTTTCCCCAAACAGTAGGCATGTGCACCAACATAGAGGGGTGAGCTCTGGTCTTCCTGTCCCGAGACCCTCTGCTTGATTCACTCCCTTTCTACACTTGCTCCCATCTAGCCCAGTTCCTTGGGTTTATCTCCTAGTTAATGCCCCACGTGTGTCTTCATGGCTAGGGTCTGTTTTCAATTTCTGCCTCTCCTGTTTCTCAATTCTCTGTCCAAGGACCTTGGCTCAGAAACACATCTCCAGCCTGTCCTGCTTTAAACTGACTTGTTGCCCCAAAGAACCTGACTACTTGCCCCAGAGTACTGGTGGGTGCTCTTGTGTCATCACCTGACCCCACTGTGCATAGATATCTGCAGTCCTGGGTAGGTTTAAAGTGTTAATGAGGTTTCCAAATTCAAAGATTCTTTAGAACAAATCTGACTATTCTAGTCCAAATAATACAGTAATTAAATAACATCATGTAATATATTAATATTATAATTATATGTAATTATAATTATAAGCTTATAATAAGAACAGCTTATGCTCTGGTGAGTTCACAATCTAGAGGGAGAGGCAGCTATCATCACCAGTTATAAATAGGATAATAGAAAGAAGCACAGCACAGAAGTTATAGAGAGAAGGGAGTGACCACCCGCTGTGAAGAAACGGGATTCTTTAATGAATGACTAAGATTTTTCTAGACAAGTAAAGAGAAAGCTACCTCATCTGAAGGACAAAGAGAGTCACCTCCCCAAATGTGCAATAGTTTGGCTCCTTAGACAATTAAAAATCATCACTCATATGTGGAATCTAATGAGCAAAATAAATTGATGAACAAAATAGATCCAGAAACAAAAGCATGGAACAGACTGAGGGATCTCAGAGGGAAAGCGGGGGTGGGGGAGTGGGTGAGGAGAGATTAAATAAAGAACTTATATGCATATATGTATAACCTATGGACACAGACAATGGTATGGGGAAGGCCTAGGGTGGAGCGCAGGGGCACATTCTAGGTGGAAGGGAGCAATTGGCAAAATGGGGGACATCTGTAATACTTTCAACAATAAAGATAAATTTTTAAAAAAGCATTTGGAATTACTAGACAAGCAGCAATCAAGGAGACCAAGAAGACAGACTGTCAGTCTTTAGGGTCTCTTAGGCCAGGAAATATGAAATTCCCTAAAACATCAAAAATTGAACATAAAAGTCACAACAATAACTTGAGGAAAATATTCATAAGTTTCAGTTTTCAAAAAAATATTTAAGAGCTTCATTTTTTCTGAGATATCAATAAATGAATAAAAACTGTTTAACCCAAGTTTACAGGCTGGGTCAGTCTGGTAGAAAGGGCTGTGCTATCTTTTCCCTCTCTTTGCTCTCTGGTGACTCTTAGCTAAAGAACCTACAAAACTGCAGTTAGGAAACCAGTTTCTGTGTGCAGCAGCGCACCAGAAATCGAGGTTCTTTGTGGAAATCATGATAGCTACTTTTTCGATATTTAGAGGTCAGACGCTGGGACTTGTTCACCTCTCTGTCTATGCAGTCGGGCTTTTGGTGACAGCTAAGTGCTTTTTGACATTTACCTGAAAGATAAAAGCCATTAGAAGCAGAATAGAGTCAATACTAAAAATGAACTTCAAAGTGATGGGACCGTGGCAAGGGGAACTGTTTCTGGCTTTTATGGGAAATACATGTTTTTGGTTCTATTAGACCAAGATTCAAACCCTTATCCTGCTGCTTACTAGATGTGGAAGTAAGTGAAGTTTTTTCCAGCTTTCAGAGTTTTTATGTCTTAACTTTAAATTGAAATAAAAACCTACTGTTAAGCTAAAAATAAAAAATGAAAAGTCAAAATGAGAGGCAACAAGAATTTGTTTGCAGTGACAGACTTGCAACCCAAGACATAGATTCAGGCAGAAAGCCAACTTATGCCCTGATTATGGGGTGACAGCAAAGGGCTTTATGGGAAAAGGAAGGGAACCATCACATGGGTGGAAGGAAGGAATGTCTATTGGTGTTAGAAGCTAAAGTACTCTTTTGCTCTGCATGACTGGTTCCTGATTCTAAATAATGCCCATAATCATCAGTTCTGGTGGTCAGAATGGCTGCTTTCCTGCTCATTTTACAGTTGTTGGGAAGACAATGTTGGTCTGGCCCAGTCCAAAGGTTATTCTGCGCAGTTCAAACATTTCAAAGGCTCAAGGGGCAAGATGTCCAAGCAGTTCCTCTGGAGTGGCTGCTCTGGCTCCATTTTTACTTTATTTATTATTTATTTATTTATTTTAATCCTTACCTGAGGATATTTTTTTCTGTGCTTTTTCAGAGAGAGTGGAAGGGAGAGAGAGGGACATCGATGTCAGGGAGACATATCGATTGGCTGCCTCCTGCACACGGCCAGGGCTCTGGATCCATTTTTAAGCTGCTCCACCCATGTCTACTTTTCACATTCACCGCTTTGAACTGAGACCTTTCTTTGAAAGCAGTGCTGATAAAGCGTTGGAAAGCACCGCTGCTCAGTTATTAAAGAGCTGTTGGTCCTCCATCTCTGGGAAGCCTCATTCCCAGTAATCATGCCCCACATAGGAGGAAAGATCGTTTCCGTAGGAGCCTTAGGCTGCACCTGAGCAATAAGAGCCCCAGACGGAGGAAGCCATCACCGTCATGTTCCTTTGAGGGCAAACATTTTCTGCAGTTTCTTTGTTTCTCATACAAAGTTTCATAGGCCTTAGTGATAACCTCAAAGTGTTGAGCAATCATTTCATAAGTGGTGCTTTTATAACATCGAGCTATGCAAAACAGACAAAGATTTATAACAACAGAATGGATAATCTTATGAATACTTAGCTTTCTTTTTTAAAAAATATGTTTTTATTGATTTTAGAGAGAGGAAGGGAGAGGGAAAGAGAGATAGAAATATCAATGATGGTAATCATCTATCCAATGCCTCCTGCATGCCCCCTACTGAGGACTGAGCCCAAAACCCAGGGCATGTGCTCTGACCTGGAAACAAACCCTCACCTCCTGGTGCATGGGTTGATGCTCAACCACTGAGCCACACCGGCAAGCACTTAACTGACTTTCTTAATCTCCATTCTTCACGGGACATTTTCTGGCAATAATAAAACATTAATTTCTTGTTGTATAACTAGAGAAATCTGGAGAACCTTAGAGAAAATGGCCCTTAGGAAGAGTTATCCCCACTGATTTTGAGAGCAGGTTAATTGGATAACCTAGCTGTTTTATTCCTGATGGCGACAATATGGTGTTGGTAAAAAGTCGTGAATGGCTTTGGGCAAATTTGTCATAAGTGTGTATTCCTTCACTACTTTCAACTCACTCCCTAGGGTCATGACAGAAGCTAAGCTGTGCTGAACTACATAGATACATGGCACCACAATGGGTCAAAAAAAATAAAACAACACTGGAGAAACAAGAGAGAGACAATGACTAGAAGTAGACTATATCCAGCAGTTACCCAAGCCAGGGTACAGAAAGGAAACACCCACTGGAAACCCAGGACTTGCTAGAACTTTGATCAGAGAGAGTAGTCTCTCGGAAATCGGAAAAATACTCAAGTAGCATCGGGCATCTTGGAAAGCCACCTAACCAAAGCAATCGAGCAGGTGGGATCAGAAGAGGCTTACGGAGCCCCTGAGAGTAGAAGCCCAAGAAAGCTGAGCTGCAGCCTGACCAGGGCCTGACATCAGGCTGTACCGGCTGCCTGTGTAAAGCACGGGCCAGGCCACCCGGGCCTCAGAAAACAGTGCACATCCCGCAAAGATTCAAGAAAATTCTGAGAAAGTGATGATTGCTCAGCTCTGAGTGTATAGTTCAGGATTAGAAATTGGAACTTAAAAATTATTGTAGCAACTTCACAGAGCCTCTGCCACAGCTTATTTTGAGCACTGGGCTGGAAAAAGAGCTCTAGAATAACCCCCTGTGGGCTTGGTTACATTGGAAAGGCCAGAAGTACACCACAGGTAGGGTTTAAAAACGACCACAAGTGAACAGCAAGGAAGACAGTGATGAAATCCTAAGTTGCTGCTCTGAGATTCCTTCCTATGTCTTTGCCTTGCAGAGTCTGGGCAGAGCTCCATACACAAGGAGTGAAGTGCGTGGGGCGCGTGTGAGGAATAGTGGGGCTCGGGGGAGAGAGGAAGGTGATGCTATGAAAGCAGGCACAAGCTAGGGAGCCAGAGCAGAGTCCACACGGCAGCATCAGGAGAGGGCGAGTTCCCAGCACCGGGCAGCTCTGACCAGGACATCAGGAAGCTGAGGCCTCGGGAGGCATGTCCAGGGTTAGGTGTGAGTGATCTAGCTCCTAAAAGGAGGGATGGATAAGCAAATAAACAGATGATTCACATATTCACAGAACTGAAGTGTGCAGGCACAGAGGCAGAGCTCAAGGCGTGCACCATAATTTCTCTGTGCTCACGGGCATTCGGAACGGCGCTGCTTCTCAGAGCGCGCATCCATTGCAGAGCTAGAGTTGAACAGAGCATAATCTGTCTCTCCCTGTCCTTCAGTTTTAGCCATCACCACAGGGAGGACAGTCTGAATGTGTCCTTCAACCAATGACTCGGGTCTTTGTCTTTGCACCATCGCCCCCTCCTGCTCTTAACGGGGCCATGGGTTCAGATTAGAAGATTCAACAGCATTGGTCTCCATGGATTCCTTTCAGTTTGAGTTTTATGTTTTTAAAGAACTTAATTGTGATGCTTTGAAGTGCCCAATTAAAGATGTAAAGACATAATGACTATCCTGAGGTGCCTGTCTGCTCCGGGTTTCTTTGCAAATGAGAAAGATAGACTTTTCTTTTCAACCATGGGGGATACTTTCAAGGCTGATTGCTTTTATTCTTTAATTCCTGCTCTGCTCCGTCTCCACTTGCTTCGATTCCCTCCCCCATCACTCTCTGCCTTCCACTCTCCAGCTCTGAAGCCTGCTTTGATCAGCACCTGGCCCCTTGCCCCCTTAGTTCTCCGAGAGCCCACTGACCCTTTGTGGTGGAAGCCAATAAAAACAAAACCTCACCTCCCAGGGCTGTTCCACGCCCTCGAGGCAGCGAGGAGTTGCCTGTGCTGCCAGGAGCTGACTGGAAGCCTAGGAGACAGGTTGGAAGCAGCCATCTTTCTGAAGTGGCTCACACCAAGTGCCACCTTTCTAATGAAAAAACCTTCTCGACCTGAGGGATTCCAGGCACTGACGTGTGAGTGAACCCTGACATCTAGCTCCCGTCTCAGCACAGAGTGGCTTCACTGTGCCAAGGCTGAGGTGGGTGCCCCTCCTTTGCTCATAGCCCCCCTGTGGTGCTTCAGCACAGGCTCTGTCCCATAGTTCCAGCCATACAGCAAGTCCCTTGAGATCAGGGGCTGTGCCATTCCTGTGTCAGTTCATCTGCACATTCAGCAGATGCTTACAGAATGCCTCCACGCACCTCGAACTCTCAGGTGCTGGGGATACAGTCGTTACACAAACAATGTAGTTCTTCACATTTATCTCTGGGGAAAGCAGGCATTTATCAACTGATCACATGAATAGACATCTAACTATAAAACTGTGAGCACACAGTGCTGAGTTTATAATTTGATGTATTTACAAAGGTCAAGACTTTCTTGTAGAGTAGAAACGTTTCCAAGGTCTGAATATTAAGTAGGATTGTCTTGGTAAAAAGAGAATGGGTAGAATAATGTTGGAGGGAGGAGGGCCAGCTGGAGAGGCTATGGGAACATGGCTCGTGCACTCCAAGTCTGTTTGCAGCAGAGGTGTTATGGGGGGTAACTGTAGCCTGCACCTGGAGATATTTTGTATTTCTGGCCTTCATGCACTAAAGAGGCCCAAACCCCACTCCACCTCTTATGACAAATGAATGGTCCCCTACATTTTGAGACATCTTGAAAGTAGCTTAACACCTCCAGTTAAGAACCACTACATAGGGCTTTAATAAGGCTCTTGTGTTAAAAGGTTATTGACATGATGGTGAAGGAGACATTGGTATTAAATCAACTTAAGAAGTGTGATAATGCTCATATCTGTCAGAACCTAGAGGGCAGGGGGAATAGGACAATTCTCCAGTCACTCATTTCCAGGGTCATCTGTCCTAATCAATGTGCTGAAGGACCATCCACCTATGGAATGATGCCCCCACCTTCCTGTGTGTTCTTCCCTGTGTGTTATTCTGCCCCTGTATGTTTTCTTAAATCAGTTGTTTTGTGACTATAAACGAGGTCTTACAAATCAGTAGAGACCAATTCAAGGTCAGATATAAGGGCAGGAGCAAAAGGAAAGACAAATATACAAAAGAAATTCTTATAATTTAGCAAATGGCTTTTTGGTGAATGGATCTTCCAGTAACTAGAACCATCTTTATCACCATTTTAAAGTGATATCTTCCTGGTTAATCAGTGGGATGACAGAAGGAAGGATGCAATTAAGGGGCAGGTTAGGTTAGTTGTGAGAAGGAGATTGTACTGGAAAATGTAAAGGCAGATTCAGTGACCACCAGTTAGAAGGTCCCTAGAGTAGTAAGGATGAGAAACAATGTTACTTTAGACCATCGGGGCAGAAATGGAGAGGAGTGAATGGCTTCAGTAGATATTTAGGAGGCAAAATTGATAGGACTTGACCATTAGCTACAAGAGTAATAAGATGAATGTGTAAAGCGAAGTTGTAGCTAGATGGATGGAGAGAGAGAATACTGGAAATAGTTCCATATTTGAATGGGAGTGGTCATTAGTTTGGTTTTACAGATGTGGCTTTAAAATATCCACAAGGGAATATCTTGCTGTTGTATAATCAGATCAAGAGCTCAGAGGAGAGATCTGGTTTAGACATACATTTTTTTCATCTTTAATTACTGTATATGATTACTGTGCTACATCTTGCAGGTTATTTGTAGTTAAAGTGGGGGCCCAATGATAATTACTTTGTCAACAATTTTTATTTTGGCAGAAATATCTTTATTTTGCCCCTACATGAAGTAGCAAGTAAAGGCACAATTTGCATTGAAGTTGGACTCATGCTCCTCCAGTCTATGCTCTCTGCCCCACTGTCAAAAGGCCATTAGACATTATCTTTTCACTACATTTTAAAATCTAGATTTAGAAAAACAAAACATAAGTAGCATGTTAGTCTGCTGGGGCTGCCATAACAAAGTACCACAGACTGCGTGGCTTAAACAATAGAATTTTATTTCCTTACAGTTCTGGAGACTAGAAGTTTGGAATTAAGGTATTGGCGAGGAGGGTTTCTTCTCCTTGGCTTACGATGGCTGTCTTTTCCTCATATCTTCACATGGTCTTTTCCTCTATGCATGTCTGCATCCTAATCTTATATTTGTAAAAGACACCAGTCATATTGGGTTAGGGCCCACACATATGACCTTATTTTATCTTAATTAGCTCTTTAAAACACTATCTCCAAATACAGTCAAATTCCAAGGTACTGGGGGAGGGGTTAGTATTTCAACATATACATTTGGGGAGGGGATAAAATTCAGTCCATAGCAGATGATATTTGAAGCTGTGGGTGTGGTGTAATATTGCCTCTTACAGAACGCATACGAGGAGAGGGCCTAGGATGGCAATATGAGGAATCCAACATTTAGTACCCAAAGGAAAAATGGTGAAAGAGGAACGAGAATCTTTGAGACAAAACACAAGGAAAGCTGGGTTACATAAGCCAAGGGAATTGAACTTCTCGATAAGGAGGTAGTTGTGAAAAGGGTGGAAGATTAAAGAAATCAGGTAGAACTAGCCTGAGAAAGAATTCTTATCTTCTGTTTTATTTACTCAATGTCTAACGTAGTGGCTGTTGTCCAGTAGTCATTAAGCAATGAATTAATTGCCATATTTGAGTCTTGAGGGAGGAGACAGATGACAAGGCTGAACATTTTAGGGTTGGCTAACCATATCTGTGCAAACTTGAAGAAGTTAATATCTCAGAAGCTCAGTTCCAAATAAATTTCATAATTTTTATCTCCCAGTGTTGATTGAGATTACATATTTGGCACACATATTAAGGAAACACAGTGGGTTTTATTCTAGCTATTTGTTGAAATACTTTAAGTATTGTACTCAAATTAATTAGAGGTAGAAAGAAAGACTGAATCCATACCAAGCCAACTCCTTTCTAGATAACAAGAGGGACTATATTCAGAGAGGCTGTTTTTCAGATGTGACTTTCAAAGGGCAGTTTTGAGTGAGAAATGGGAGGCTCTGCTCAGTGTAAGAGAGCAGACGTGATGGCAGCAGAGCAAACACAAAGCAAGGTTGGGCAAAGTAAGTGTCCTGCACATGGGCATGAGCCAGCCAGGATGGGGACAGCTCAGTGTGATGAATGTCTGAACAAGACAGTCTTATTTTAAAATCAAGTGAAAAATAAACAAACTCAGAAATGAAATATTTTTATTAATGCATGCAATGTTTTTACAAGTCAATTAAACAATCATTCAAAGGCATGAGCTATGGACTTCATACATGTAAACCTTTAAAAAAGAAAGGTAAGCAAGTTCCTTACCCTGAGAGAATACTCCAGCATCTTGGTGGATGAACCTTTCACATGTAAAGACATATCAAACAAAAGGGCCGCCATAGAGCATTTGTCCATGTAACCAGACATTTTCTCTGACGCAGGACCACAGTTGTACAGGTGACTTGTGCAGGTGGGTGAAAACTCATGAACTTGGCCATTGGAACATGACCCATTAAAACAAAGCTAGATGGCAAGAAAGTGTAAAATTTCCCTCAAAGAAATAGATTGCAATATTAGCACATTTAATCCTCAAAACTGCATGAGAGAAATAGTGTTAACTATATTCTACGTATTCAGTTTTGCAGCCCAAAGAACATACACAGCAAGCAATGAGCAGAACTACGATTTGTGTTCTTAGCCTCTAAGGAAGTTCCTGGCACGAAGTGGGCCCTCATCAATATTTATTGAAGTAAATACAAGGCACTGACTCCCTAGACTTTTCTCATTTTTAGCAATTTTTGGAGTATATTTTACAAAGGATGATTTTTATAAATAAATTCCAAACCTGTCTGTCACTCTAATCTGACCTATTTAAAGATGCCATTTGACATCTTGGAGGAATAAGTTTGTATTGCTGTTAGTAATAAAAGAACAAATGAACAAGTTTAAATAGATGTGGAGAGGGAGAGAGAGAGCTGCTATGCAGACATTTATTTATCCTATGCTGCCTCGGGCATTCCTTTTCAAAATAGACCTCCACAAAAGTAAAATTCAGTGCACTGGCCATTCAAAATATCATGGCACAGGGCCAATCCCGAAAGAACAGGGAAGAGTTGCCTGTCGGGGGCACAAGGGTGCACCACGCAGGCCTGGACGTACTGACTTGGCTCAGCCTTGTGACATACAGAGGGGAGACCGCCAGGTTGCAGGCACGCCGCTGCTCTACCTTCCAGGAAGACCGACCCGATGCTGGCAGGCTTCGCACCGCATGTCCACTTTGTGTTCCCCTTTCCAGTTGGCCTGAAGCCTGGGGCGTGGAGGTGGGGAGATATGAGTGGTCCCAGCCTCTACCTTCCGGACCTGAGATAGGTCTCTCCCTTGTTCTAGGTCACCCTCTTCCCGTCTTTAAAGGACTACAAGGAGTGATGATGAGACAATCGCTAAAAATTCCTTCTAAATTGAGGATTTTATGATCCAAAAAGTTTATAAAGCTGCCCACGCTGAAAGGTTTAGCTGTTGTATGAGCAATTTTGCTGTTATAACCTAAAAAGGCCCTGGAAATAATTCCAGGAATATCCTCACCATGACAACCATTGATTTCAATGTGGCTGATGGGCTGATTTCCTAAAGTTAAGTGAATTTTGTGCACTTTAGAAATTAGGTGATAGACAAGGTAGACATAGCCATCGACCACTTGCCTTTGTTCCCTGGGAGCACTGGTGCTTGTAGCAGTGTTACCAAGTCCTCTTGACGTCTTTACGAAATGTCGATTCCTCCTTTTTTCTAGCCCTGCTCTTACTCTTCCCAGGCGAAGATAAACAGCTCCAGCATCCAAAGTTAACTCAGGTCTCAGGCCTCTTTGTTGATAATAAGGCTTTCTTCCTTAATGAGAGCAGCCTGAAGTCTATGTTAAGAAGAAAATACAAACTAGCCAAGATTTTCAAGCAATAGAGCCAACTAAAGAGCTGAGCAGCTTCCTCTTGACTATGAGCTGATTGTCCACCGAGCTGAAATGCTCAGCGGGCCGTGAAGATGTATCTCCATTTTTTGCTTCTAACCATTTTCTCTCATTTTATCTATGAATGTGCTATTTTAGCAAATTAGCAAAAAATGATGTTCTTACTGGAGGGTGTCCAAGTGATTAGGGAAATAAAAATACACAAGACCAGCAGGCTGGAAGTGGTGGTTCCTCAGGCCCACATGGGTATGTACACCGCTTACTTTTGTGTTTACTCTGATCTAACTTTCTTCTATTGTTACTAGATTCTGTTCTGATACTGATGAGAGGTACCGTTACCCACTGATTTCACAGAACCTTAGGGTGCTTAGCTCTTTGCTGTACATTCTACCCTCACCATAGGGTGGCCCCTCTCCTTTGTGCCCCTGCACGTCTCCACTCACCCGTCTTATTTGCTCTCATCTCTCCCTGACTTCCTTCCCCAGGCCCCTCTCACTCTGACTTCATCTGCTTCTCCCAGTTCTTCTTGATCTCCTTCTATCTATGTTTCTTTCTACTTACTGCTATTTTTTCTATCATTCTTCACCCTTTTTGACCAATCACAGTTAACCATGGCATTCATTATAAGTGAAAAAATTTAAAAGGACTTTCTTAGATGTGGGTCCATATTTTTGGAAATAATATCTATAATTTCAATTCAATAAACACTGAGTTTGTGCAGTGTGAGGTTACCCTGGGCATTGAAGTTATGAAGATAAATACACAGCCCCTATATGAAAAATCTAGGTGGGGAGAAGACATGTGTTTTGATTGAGAAGTCACATGTGTAATGGAAAATTGTGAAATAGTTTTATTTTTCCAATAACTCCTACAATTGCATTTTGCCAGTACCCCTTTATTGCTGGAGACTGGATTCATTAAATGTCATGTCTTCCCCTTAGGACTTTAATTGACATCTATTGCTTCCTATTACCAAGGTATAGGGCTTTGAGCTAAACATTTTTTTCCCCGGCAGTTAAAGATTCATTTACCATAACAATGCTTATTCTACCATGATGGAAAGATTTCTAATCCCAACTCTTTTTAACCTAACATGAGAAAAATTATACACACAATTTTAACTTCATTCTGCCACTTAACTGCTACCAATTTAAAGAGAGGTATCACGGAATATATCCATGGATGTAAGAATGAATTCACAGATTAGAAGGTAAGATAAACTGAAATTCTTAGGCTCCTTCTTTGTCTCCAGATTGCTTTCTCTGCCTAGGCTATCCTCTCTCAGGACAAAATATGTACATGAAAGTACCAAGAAATGAACTGATAGATTTCAACTGCAGTCACTTACATGTTTTACAAACACGTGCTTTTACAAACACTTTATCCTTAAAAAACTATCTGGCAGATGCATGCCTGTGTCCAAGTCAGGATTTCACTGGTGTCTATGACAGGTAGGCATGGGCCAACCATGTACCAGACCCAGTCATTTTCAGTCAGTTCACATGCTAGGTGCTTACTGCAATTGTTCCAACCCAACCACACAGCATGTTTCATGTGACAATTAATTACCAACATTTAGATACATGACTCCCATTCAATATATAAAAATCTGGCTGTCCAGGGTTAGGGTGTTGGCATCTGACATCTGTTTATTTTAATTTATTTGGTTTGGGTCTTTAAAAAAGTGATTAGATGCATATTGATTCTTAGAATCGTGCCTCTGCTAAATTTCAGGCCAATAGTTTAAGATAAATAAGTGTGCAGGGCATGATCTTTGCAGGAACAGCCTGACAGAATTTGTGATAAAATTACAAATAGGATAGTGCAGAAGACAGAAAAGGAGCATTAATGAACTTGTTAGGCAGAGGCGATGCATGCCCTGACTATCAGAAGAAGGAAGGAATTATCTAAGCTGAAAAGACAGAGAAATGCATTTCAGAGAACTGATGCAAGTGGGAAAAGGGAGAAAGAGAGGGACAGATGCTAATCATTGTGTTTAAAATAAATAGATCCTGCCCTGGCCAGATAGCTCCATCAGTTAGAGCATTGTCCTGATATGCCAAGGTTGAGGGTTCAATCCTGGGTCAGGGCACATACAAGAATCAACCAATGATACATAAATAAGTGGAACAACAAATCAGTGTCTCTTTCTCTTCCTTCACTTCTTTTCTGTCTCTAAAATCAATACATTTTTTTTAATGTTTAAAATAAATAGATCTTGATACAAAAAATCAAAGTCAGATTATTTTCCTCTAAAGTGATTATGGATAGAAATAGGGATTACATATATTTTCTTAATTGGGCAAGAGAATAGTAATCAATCATGTGTCATACTCCAGTCACTGACAAAGCTCAGATAAGAGTGAAAGCAGCTGGTGAGGAGGTTATTTCATGAAAGCAGCTCCTCAACTCATATCCCTCTAGATCTGACGGCTTCACCCAGTGCCCTCCAGGCCCAGTGAGAGCTGTGACCAGGGTGCACAGGAAGAGAGGACCCTTGTACTTTTTTATGAGATCCACCGGGCATAACAGCCTGGCCAAATCTGAATTTTGTTGTGTCGCTTCCTTGGAGGTAAGTTTCCTGAAAACAGCCATACACAAATAATTCAGTGAACCAAACACGAGCCCTTCAAGTACTCAATTTTAAAACTAGTTTATGCCTTTGCCCCAGATAAGATCACCTTCCCCCCTCCATGACCAGTTATTTTCAGGAAGAAAACCCTTCCTTGAACGGAACAGAAGCATGCAATGCCTGCAATCATTCACAAGTTGTTTTTTGATGAAAGAGGTAGATAATCACAGCAGGAAGGGGGGTGCTAAGGCAGGCGGTTGTGGGGGTAGGTGAAGAGCTGGAAGAAGGGTCATAAAATCTTGTCTTCTCCTCTGCTGCTGACTTGACAGGTTGCTGCAGGAGAAGATGCTAAGCCCCAGGTGCCTCCAGGTTCTGTTAGCCAGTCAGGGACACTAAAGTGTTATTTATCGTTGTTCCAGCCTCACACTCACTGAACATGTTAATGGACTTCTGGATACACAGCGTCCCTTGTACATCTCTCTTGTTATTTCTGCATGGATGCCACGCGCGTGCACGTGACTTACTTCGACTGATGCAATGAGAGCAGAAGTTGCCTGTGCCACTGCCAAGAAGATCCTCTGAGAGCCGTCCTGTGGCTTCACTGCGTGTTCATCTGCTAAGCCTGAGAACTGCAGTGTCCCTGACAGGTGCTTCTCCTTTGACCTGGATTTCAGAATGAAAAAGGCTTGTGGAACAGAACCAGAAGGGACCCACAATGGCAAACATATGGCATGAATGAGACGCCAACCTTTTCTGTAGGAAGCCGCTGAGAATTGGCGGCTGTGGTTACCGAGGAATAACAAAGAGAGAACTTGAGTAACAGTCTATGCCGCTGAATTTTCTATTTCAGAAATTAGTAAAGTGACTAATTGATTGGTTATTTTAAGCAAATAATTTGTCGTTAACCTCATGGACCCAGATAGAGACAAGCTCAACTGTCTCAGGACTAACAATATCAAGTTAAACCAAACCAAACTGCTTCTACCTTTTCACCTTTGTCCAGTTAATTTTTCCAATTTTGCTGATTAGATACATGAGTGAATGTAATTTATTCTCTATCTCCACTTCCACGTCTTAACTTCTTGATCTTTTGAAATATGATTTCTACCTGTGCCAACATAGCAAATTTACTCATAATTTTGATATTTTAAACTTTACAGTCCAATTATTTCCTAGAACAAACTTGTATTTCACCAGGCCGATGTGGCTCAGTTGATTGAGCATGGTCACATGCACCAAGAAATCCCTGATTCGATTCCATTCAGGGCACATGCGTGGGTTGTGGGCTTGATCCCCAGTGGGGGTGTGCGGAAGGCAGATGGTCAGTGTTTCTCTCTCACTGATGTCTCTGTCTCTCCCTCTTGCTTCCTCTCTCTCTAAAAAAGTCAATAAAAACATATTTTTAAAAACCTTGAACTTCTTTAATATCTTAAATTTTCTCATGATTATATCTCTTTGTGTATTTTGGTAGTAATTCCAATAAATAATGTTATTTTCTTCTCAGTAAATTAAAACAGAAAGCAGAGAATGTCAGTTTGTCCCACCACTGGTAATGTTAACTTTAATCTCTCTGTTCAGATGGTGTTTAGCAGTCTTCCTCACTGTAAAGTTACTACTTTTCCTTTTGTAACGAATGGGAAATAGGTAATAAGATACATTCAGACTATGTAAATATACTGTTCCTCATGAAACATCCATTAATTTTAACATACATGGATGATTTTGTCAGAAAATATTCCCTATTTATATAAAAGTAAACACATGTATTTTCATTGTATTGATCAGGTTATAATCCTTGACGATCATTATCTGATTTGTTAATCAAATTACCCAAGTGTGGCCACTTGAGATGTTTCATATTTCTGGTCCAAGAGGATATCCTGGACTTTCCCTTTCTTTATCTAAAATCAGCCATTTTCTCAAGGAGCTCTAGTTTCTTTTGATGGAGAAGAGTACTTAGAAACCAAGATGTGGGCTTTGGGTGTGCTCATTCTCAGTGGGGCTGGGAAATACAGAGAGGTATAAATATATTGATATCTTCATGTCCTTATCTCTCTCTATCTAAAACCTTGACTTCATACTGTTACTTCCAATTCCAATCCAAATTCACATAGTTCAGTTTATTCTTTCATCTAACCATATTTGCAAGTTTCTGTAGTACCTGAGAAATCCAGTTCACATTACACCTTCATTTAATTTTTTCTTAAACATACAATACACCGGAGGTAGTTTCAGAATTGCTAACTCATAGCAATTGAAAAAGAAGCCCACAACTAGAGTTCACAGATTGTTTACAGTTATTTCCATCTTTAGTTTGAGTGTGTACAGTAAAAAGATTGCAAAGCTGCTTAAATTATACCTCCTTTCCATCAGGGTAGTTACAATATTTCTTAGGAACATAGTTATGTCATTTGGCTTCTTGTTTGAATTCAAATTTATGGTGGTTTTTCTTCCCAGTCCTTGTTGATTTGATTTTATATTTTCAAATATGTAAAACATGAACACAGCTTCCTAAGTCAAAACTATAAAAAAAGATAGTTAAAGAAGTGACCTTCTTCCACCCACAACATTTCTACTCCATCTATAGCCATGTCTCATAAGTAATCAATCTCATTAATGTATGTTTTATTTTCACAGTGTTTCTTTTAGTGAGAAAAGCTCCATACACCTGTATTTTTACTTTCTATATTCTTTTGTATGAAATAACATATTTTTTAATTAGCCTTTTTTACTTAACAATGTATCTTGGAAATCATTCCATAGCAGTTGGATGAGCCAGAGGTTATTCAACCAACCTTTTACATATGACCTTTAAAGATATTTCCAACATTTTGTTATGACAGTGTGGCAGTAGGTAACTTTGTGCATACATATGTTTCTAGTGTTGGTGATGTATCTTCCCAGTAAACTTCTAGAAGTGGGACAAAACTAAAATTTATTATTCATTTTTTTAAGTATTTCCAAACCCTCTTTCATAATGGTTATGCCAATTTGTACATATACCATCAGACTTGTATGAGGGTGTCTGTTTCCCCAAAGCCAAGCTACTGAAAGCATTCTAGTTGTTCTGCTTGACTCTCTATTAAAGTATTTTCTAGCTTTTTATTATTTCAAGTAGAAGAAGGGAGATTCTGCACGAGCCCAGTCCACTAAATTAATCAGAAATGTTTCTGTGGAGTAGAGTGATTGGTACGTGTCACAGCCTTGACTCCAATAGTCTTAGCCACACATCCTCCTGGATGGATCTTAAGCTCACCCACAGAAGAAAAGCAGGGACTGTTTGCATTTTACCCAGTGCAAAGCACAGATTTCTAAATATGTCCTCAAAACAACATTTGCTTAACTAACATATTTATTTTTTAAAAAGTAATAAACAATGGAATACTAAGGCAAAATTGAAAGAAAATACACATAAAGCCAGTTTGTTTTTTCCTTCCCCTTGGTTACACTCTTTCTAGGTTGTTCCATGACTTTCTTTGTTGTTTCATCTAAAAAAAACAAATTGAAACTGAAGCCTAAAAAAGGGGTCACTTAGTGAAGGACACTATAAGACCCCATGAGAAATTACCAGACCACCTGACGAGAGATGTGGATTGGAAAATGATTCCTTGATGAGTCTGAAATACAGTATGTCTCTTTCTCTGAACTCTCCATTTCCTGCTGCCATTTCTTACATCAAGCCCCTATCACAGGAGAGTTTCTTGGGGAATTGAAACTGACAGCTCCACACTGATTAGGAGCCTTAGGACAGGGTATCTCTGAAATGAGATCAATGTCAGAGTGCTATTGCCCAAAGCAGCACAGAAGAAGAGGAAAATAAAATAAAAAAATTCTTCATACCATTTTTATTAGAAGAAAATATAAGAGTCAGAAGTATGGGAAAGGGAAAGAAAAGAGTTTCACATTGTGTCCTTAAAAAACTTTCAGCAATACCAATAGGAGACAAACTTTCTCCCTTTAAATAGGTAAGTAAAAGCCTTGATATCTACATAGAATGTGCCAAACTTGAAGTTACAAGTATTCTGAAGCATCTAGGATGTAGATTTTTAGACTGTATTTAAAACAGTTTTAGGTTTAAAATAAAATTGAGAGGAAGGAACAGAGGTTTCCCACTCATCCCCTGACCCACACTTCACAGCCTGCTCCATTATTAACCAGCCTATACCAGGTGGTGCATTTGTTACAACTAATGGACCTGCATTGACACATCATAATCACCCAAAGTCCACAGTTTACATTAGGGTTCACTCTTGGTGTACATTCTATGGCTTAGAACAAATGCAGAATGACATAGCCATCAATATAATATCATACAGAGTATTTTCAGTGCCCTAAACCCCCTCTGTGATCTGCCTATCAATCTTGCCCCATTCTCCCTAGCAGCCACTGGCCTTTGCACTGTCTCCATAGAGTTGCCTTTTCCAGAATGTCACATACTTGAAGTCATACATTATGTAACCATCTTAAATTGGCTTCTTTCATCAAAAATATGCATTTAAGATTTCTCTTTTTTTTTCATGCCTCGATAGCTCATTTTTTTAAACACTGAATAATATTCTATTGTCTGGATGCATCCCGGTATACATCTCCATACACGTACTGAAGGATATCTTGGTTACTTCCAAATTTTGACAGTTTGAAATAAAGCCTCTCTAAGTATTCATATGCAGGGAGTGGTATGGACATAAATTTCCCATGCCTTTGAGTAATTACCAAAGAACAACTATTTCTGGATTGTATGGTAAAAGTATGTTTGGTTTTGTAAGAAATGCCAAACTGTCTTCCAAAGCGCCCAGACCAATTTGCATTCCCACCAGCAATGCTGGAGAATTCCTGCTGCTCCACATCCTCATCAGCACCTGGTGTGGTCAGTGCTCCAGATTTTGGCTATTCTAATAAGTGTGTAGCAGTATCACATTGTTGCTTAATTGCCATTTCACTGATGACACATGATGTGGAGCATATTTTCATATGCTTACTTGCATCTGTATAGCTGATTCTGTGAGGAGTTAGTTAAGGTATTTGGTCCATATTTTAATTGGGTTATTTTTTATTGCTAAATTTTAAGAGTTCTTTGTATATTTTAGATAATAATCCTTTATCAGATGTCTATTTTGCATATGTATTATCACAATCTATGGCTTGTCTTCTAATTCTTTGGGTAACTGTATTTCATTCAGCAGAAGATTTTTAAAATTTTAATGGATTCCAGATTAATTATTTCATGGACCATGTTTTTGGTGTTTTACCTAAAAATGCATCACCATACCCAAGGTCATTCAGGTTGTCTCCTATATTGTCTTCAAGGAATTTTGTAGTTTTGCATTTTATATTTAGGTCTTGATCAATTTTGAGTTAATTTTTGTGAAGGGTTTAAGATTTGTGCCTAGATTTATTTTTGCATGTGCATGTCTAGTTGTTCAAGTATCGTTTATTGAAGAGGCTGGCTTTGCTCCATTTTATCATCTTTGTTCCTTTGTCAAAAGTCAATTACCTGTATTTATGTAGGTCTATTTCTGTACCCTTTGTTCTGTTCCATTGATCTGTTTGTCTAATATTTTGTCAACATCAAAGTCTTGATTACTGTAGCTTTATAGTAAATGTTGAGGTCAGGTTGTGTCAGTCCTCCAATTTTGTTCTTCTTCAATATTGTCTTGGCTAGTCTGTGTGTTTTGCTTCCCCAAATAAGCTGAGTAAGTTTGTTGATATCTACAAAATAACTCGCAGAAATTTTGACTTAGGATTGCATTGAATTTATAGGCTAAGCTGGAACAACCAACAACTGACCAGGTTGACTTTTATTGTCCAAGAAAATAATTATCCTTCCACTTAGTTTTTCTTTGATTTTATTAATCACAATTTTGTAATTTTTACCATATGGATTTGAATATATTTTGTTAGATTTATTCCTAAGTATTTTATTTTGGGGAGTGTTAATATAAATGATACTGTGTTTTTAATTTCAAATTCCACTTGTTCATTGTTGCTATGTGGGAGAGGAATTTTTTGTATATTAACTATGTATCCTGTAACATTGTCATCACCACTTATTAGTTCCAGGAGTCTTTTGATCAATTCTTTCATATTTTCTAAGTGGACTATTATGTCATCTGAGAAAAAGGAGAGTTTTATATCTGGCTTCCTAACCTATATACATTTTGCTTCTTTTTTCTGGCCTTATTGTGTTAGCATGAACTTCCAATATGATTTTAAAAAGGAATGGTGAGAGGAAACTTCCTTGCTTTGCACCTGATGATAGTGGAAAAGCTTCAAACTTATTACCATTGAGTAGGGTGTTAACTTTAGATTTTTGGAGATAATCTTTATCAAGTTGATAAAGTTCCCCTGTATTTCTAGTTTACTGAGAACTTTTATTGGAAATGGGTGCTAGATTTTTTAAAATATTTTTTTTCATCTCTTGATATAATCATGTGATTTTTCATTTTCAATGCTGATATGACAAATACCTTAATTTATTTTTAAGTGTCGAGCCAACCTTAAATATCTGGGATAAACTGCACCTTGTCACAGTGTATAATTATTTTTATATTCTTTCGGATTTGACTTGCTAATATTTTTCAGGATTTTTCCATTAATGTTTATGAGAGATACTGATCTATAGTTTTCTTTTCTTGTAATGTGTTAGTTTTGTTTTGCTGTTAAGATAATGCTGGCCTCAGAATGAGTTCAGAAGTGTTCTCTCTTTTTTATCTTCTGTAACAGATTATAGAGTATTGGTTTAACTTCTTTCTTATGCGTTTGGTAGCATTCATCAGTATACGCAACTGGGACTGGGACTTTCTGTTTTGGAAGGCTATTAGCTTTTGCCTCAATTTTTAATAGATACAGGCCTATTCAGAGTACATATTTTTATTTTTTGTGTGTGAGTTTTGACAATAGAATGTGTCTTTCAAGGAATTGGCCTATTTCACCTAGGCTGTCAAATCTGTGGGTGTTCCTTCAGTATCCTTTTCATTTTCATAGAATTGATAGAGGTGCCCCCTTGTGTCATTTCTAATATTAGTGATTTGTGTTCTTTCTCTCCCTTTCTTCCTCTCTCCCTCTCTCCTTCTCTCTCTCTAACCTTGGTTTATCTATTTTATTGATCTTGTCTAAGAACCAGATTTTGGTTTTGTTGATATTTTCTACTGATTTTCTATTTACAATTTTATTAACTCTACTTTAATTATTTTCTCTTCTTACATTGATTTTTTTTCTAGTTTCCTAAGGTGAACATTTAGATTATTGGTTTTAGATTTTTCTTCTTTTGTAACATTTGCTATAAATATAGTTCACTTTTTTGAGGTTGATTTTTATTTCTTTTCTTCACAGTAGATTCTGCCTAATTGGAGTCTTCAGGATCAAGGTGGGAGTATCATTATATTTTGCAGGCTGGCCTAACAAGTGAGCTTTTTATTCCTTGTTAAACAAGTCACAGGAAACTTGTTCTAATATTTGTCTGGTTGTGTGATAAAAGGATTGGGCAGACCCTAGCATACATAAGTTAAAAGAACATGCTTGTCCACTTCTGATCCTCATTTCTCAATGTTATTACAGCTCCTGCCTCATCCAGGGTGGAGCTTGATATACTTACTGGTTTTGTTTTTTCTTATTTCCTTAAACTCAGAAAAATTCTCTGGCAGCTTTAAGATTTCCAGAAGTTTGTGAGTAAAGAAATACAAATCAATGAAAAATAATTTAGTGATATGGGCACTGTAATTTGTGATAAGGATGCTGATGTGGAGAACTTTAATTAGAACTTCTACTCCTGTGCAAAAGAACTGTTAATAACACCACAAATACAGCTAATGATGGTAATGTAAAATATTCACAATTACTGATTCAATAACACATCTTAGAGAATGACTAGAGAATTCTCTGAAAGAATGGAGTACTTAGTCATAGGGATGTAAAATACAAGGACTATAGTCAATAATATTGTAATAACAATGTATGGTGAGTACTAGACTTATTGGGGTGACCACTTTGTAGGTATATAAATGTCTAATCACTAAGTTGTACACCTGAAACTAATATAATATGGTCTGACAACTATCATTGAAAAATAAATTTAAAAAAGAACACTATGAATTCCATCCACCTCAAAAAATATTCAATACACTCACACAAAAAAGGATTTGAGTACATGATGTTCTTATTCAAGAAATGTGTATATTATTTTAAAATAAGTCTTAAAAATAGAAAGCTATACTGCATTCTGTTTAAATGTACATCACAGAAAATGTATAAAGATGTACATGTGGATAAAAAAACAGAAAGGGGTACATTTGAATGAGGATATGACTTTTGTAAGAACTCTATTGATAACTCACATTACACTATAAATATGTATCTATTTATTAATGCTTCTCTTTAATGAAGGCAGAAGAACAGAGAGATTGTTTTCTCCCTATAGAAGAACAGAGATTCTTAGGACTGAGCTCCAGGCTTTACCATTCTAGGTGTCCAAAAATGTGTATTGTATAAGTGATTTAATGGATGAGTGAAAATGTAAGACAAAGATCCCAGCAGGGCTCATCTTGAGTGTAATATAACATCTTCCTATGAGGTATCACACTCCAATCAATGTTCCATTCATCCCGATGCCTGCTCGTCCAGCTATGTAATACCACTCCACTGATGATATTGGTATCTGTTGAAACAAAGTAATGAGTGTGTGTGTTAGATATGGTTTGGCTTTTTTTTTTTTTTTTTTTTAGACCAGGCTGGAGTGGGAAATAAATCTGAGGGTACTTAAGCTTAAACAGGGAAAGAGAAGACACTTCCTCCAACAGTGTCTAGCAGAGTGTGAGCTGGGGTTCTAGAGGGGCTAAGGGAGAACTGCCAAGGTAACAGGGTTGGAGCTGTGAAGTCCATGTTGCAGCCCAATGCACAGGTAATATCAATGAAAGTATTTTAAGAGTATAAATGAATATATTGTATTTGCACACACATTTAAAGTATAAAATTTTATGTGTTTTACATGTGTATACACCTGTAAAACTACCTCCACAATCAAAGTAATGAGCATTGCTATTCCCTCTAAGAGTTTCCTAATGCCCTGTGTGATGCCTCATTCCATCTCTAGGGAGTGGCTGCTTTCTTAAAGTATCAGTGACTTTGAATTTTCCAGAACTTTTCATAAATGGAATCATATATTATGTATTTTTGTCTGATTCTTTTCACTCTATATATTTTTAAAGAAATGTAAATTGTGAAATTAGTTTATTCAAAGACTCCAACTAGATTAAGGAGATTAAAGATGGTGGTGGACTGAGTGGAAGCTACACTGACACTCCCCCAGGACCAAACTGGAATTACAACTAAAATATAGAAAAACCATCCTGAATAATCAGCTGCAACTGAAGATGAGCTGGAGAGCAGCCTCATAAACCAAGGAGGAAAAGTGGAGACCACATAGAGACTGGTATGAAGTGTGGAGATACAATAGGGCTGGCCTGGCTCCCACAGGCAGCAGCTAAAGGTCTGGAGGGAGATCTCAGCTGTGGGGGGTTCCCACTAAAAACTCTGGGACCTAAACCCCAAGCTGGGCTTCCCAGCCAAAAGCAGCAGAACTGAGAAACAGTTCTCAATTCCCACATAACATCTGGCTGTGAAAAGCAGCAGGGTTTCTGTCTACCAGGAAGAGGTGGCTGGAAATGCAGGCACTCTCTTAAAGGCCAATGCACAAAGTTTCATGTGCAGCCACTCACCTTGGGCTCTAGCAGAGGGAGAGAAGAGTGGACTAGAGCTATGTGAGGAGAATTTAAGGTTGTGGGCTCTGGAGATAGAGCTCAGAGTGCACCCCTCTGGAATCCTGTGCTGTCATTCTCCCATCCTGCAGAGGCAGACATTTACCCTCCAAGCAGCTTTTGCCTGAAGGGTAAGCAATTGCCCCACCCTGCTGGAATGCCTCTTGCACAACCCCTTGAAGTTTCTATTGCTTGAGGCTCATTAAGAGAATTAGATTAATCAGCCTACAGGCAGAAGCAGACCTCAGAGTGTTTTAAGTCTTTGCCTGATCTGCTTCTGGACCCAGATCTTAGAAAAACAGACTTTGGTGTGCATCTTGGTCCTGTCAAACCACACCCAGCCATAGCAGAGGACATCTCAAGCTGAGGGTTGTTGATAGCTCCAAACAGGGTACTCAGGGCCAGTCATAAACCGCATCTGACATTGGCCTTCAGCAGAGATCCTTCAAAAAGACTGAGAGTCCTAGAAGATCTACCTAATACATAGAAACAACCCAAACATGGGTAAACAAAAATGGGTAGACAAAAAGCAAGCCCCAAATGAAAGAACAAAAGAAGTTTACAGAAAAAGAGCTAAATGAAATTGAGATAAGCAATCTAGCAGATATAGAGTTCAGAATACTGATTGTAAAGATGCTCAACAGCATGAAAAAAAATATGAAAACTATGAAGGAAATTAAGAATGACATAGCAGAAATAAAGAATTAATTGGAAGGAATAAACAGCAGATTAAATGAAGCTGAGGATTGTATCACAGAATTAGAAGACAGGGTAGAAAAAAAAATCAACCAGAGACCCAAAAAGAAAAACAGGACAGTTTAAGGGAGCTGTGGGACAACATGAAATGTAACAATATTTGCCTCATAGGAGTGCCAGAAGAGGTCAAAAATAAGCAAGGGTTAGAGAACCTGTTTGAAGAAATAATGGCATAAAACTTCCCTAACCATGGGGAAGGAAAAAGTCACACAAGTTCAGGAGACACAGAGAGTCCCAGCAAGAAAGATCCAAAGAGGCCCACAACCAGACACCTCAGAATTAAAATGCCAAGAATTCAAAACAAAGAGAGAATATTAAAGGCAACTAGAGAAAAGCAATCTGTTACCTACAAAGGAGCTCCCATAAGGCTCTCAGCTGACTTCTCATCAGAGACTCTATAGGCCAGAAGGGAATGGCATGAAGTATTCAAGGTAATGCAAAACAAGGATCTGAAACCAAGACTGCTTTATCCAGCAAGGCTATCATTCAAAATAGATGGTGAAATAAAGACCTTCTCAGAAAAAAGAAAGCTAAATGAGTTTATCACCACCAAACCAGCATTGCAGGAAATGTTAAAGGAACTGTTGCAATTAGAAGTAGAAATAGAGAGAAAGAGAAACATAGGCATAAAGAATTAAAGTGACAATAGATAAGTATCTATCAATAATAACTGTAAATGTAAATGGATTAAGTGCTCCAATAAAGAGGCATAGGGTGGCTGAATGTATAAGGAGACATCACCCAAATATATGCTGTCTAGAAGAGACCCACCTCAGAACAAAAGACTCACACAGTATGAGAGTGAAGGGATGGAAAAAAATGTTCCATTCAAATGGAAAAGAAAAAACAACAACTGGGGTAACAATACTCATATCTGACAAAACAGACTTCAAAATGAAGACCATAATAAGAGACAAGAAAGGTCACTACATAATACTAAAAGGATCGATCCAACAAGAAGATAAAACCCTGATAAAATTATATGCACCAAATATAGGAGCACCTAAATTTATAAAACAAAAAAAACGCACAAACTTCTAGAGGACTTTAAGGGAGAGATTTACAGAAAGACAGTCATACTAGGGGACTTTAATATTCCCACTGATTTCACTCGAAAGGTCTTCCAGACAAAAAATCAACAAGGAAACAGTGACCTGAAATGATATGCTAGGTCAGATAGATTTAATTGACATTTACAAAACAATCCACCTAAAGATGCAGAATATACATTCTTCTCAAGTGCCCATCAGTAGATGAGTGGATAAAAAAGCTATGGTACATTTGCACCACAGGATACCATGCAGCTGTAAAAAAGAAGGATCTCTTGTCCTTTGGACAGCAAGGGGGGAACAGGAGAGTATTATGATTAGTGAAATAAGCCAGTGAGAGAAAGACAAGTACCACGTGATCTCACTTATATGTGAATGTAATAAACAAAATAAACGGATGAACAAAATAGATCCAGAGATATAGAGGCATGGAAAAGACTGAGGGATCACAGAGGGAAGGTGGGAGTGGGGAGTGGGGAGTGAGAGATTAATCAAAAAACTTATATGTCTATAAGCATAACCCATGGACACAGACATTGTTATGGGAGAGACATGGGAGTGGGGTGGATGCAGGGTGGAGTGAATCAATGGGGGAAAAAGGGGGACATCTGTAATAGTTTCAACAATAAAGATAAATTTTTAAAAATGTAAATTGTATTATTAGTAGTAATAATGATGATGATCAGTGACTAACCTTGATACTATGCATTCCCTTTTAATTAATTGCATCTACAATGCTCAGCCAAACCAAATTATTAAAAGGGTTTTAATAAGGTTCTTATGGAGACTGATTTGTTTGTGACAAGGACAATTTTTTCCACTTACAGAGGCTAAATATTTTACTCACTTAAGAGAAACAATGCATTATTCTGTACAACTATCAAAAAGATGATTGCAATAAAACTTCAATTGCTAATTATTTATTCAGAAAAAGAACATTTTTCACCTTATTTTAATCAAGAAGCATGCACTTCAGCCTTAAAGTTCTGGAAGAAAGATTGATGTTACAAGTTTCTCTTCTGTGAAGCTGTTTCCTAAGTGGGCTTATACTTTCAAGACTCTCACAACATTTTCTAAGTCTGCATGCTGGTTTCACATCTAACTGAAACAATAGTATTAGGGAAAAGAGATGACTTTTTTATACAATATTTTTAAAAGATTAAAATAGAGGTTTTCAAAAGTGATATTTTTAATAATAGGAAGGCATACATTTCACAGACTCTTACAGGGCAACATTCAGAGTGGCATTAATATAATTCTATTTCAATAAGAGTCATTTCAACAAATTTTATTTTATAATTATTTTATTTTCTGCATTGTGGCCAAAAAGATATTGGCTTATCTGTAAATGGAAGGATTAAATATGCATGTTTTCTGACATTGTAACTAGTATACCATCAGTAGGAAATATCTGTTTCCTACATGTCTAGCACCTGTGCTAGGTCCTGTGAGTGATAAGACAGCCTTTGAGGCACAGCTCCTCCTTCAACAAGATTAATACTAATTGAGGAGAAAAGCATGCATATGGTAGAAAACTAGGAACACTTAGTGATAGTCAGTTTGCAAAATTGCAAGGAAGTGAGTGCCCTAAGTGATCCAAAGAAAGGGCCATTGGTGGCCACAGGGCCTTAAGAGCTTCAGAATGAAGGACTGGAAATCAGTTTTCAATGAGTAGTATTTAGACAGGATGGTTATGGGGGGTGAGGGCAAATGAAAGCTCCTAGGTAGAGAAATAGGGGTCACTAAATGAGCAAGGAAGAGTACAATCTCACAGAACAACAGACCCATGAGACATTACGGGCAAAGGGCAGAGAAGCAGAATGTCTCAAAGTAGGCTTGGAGAACTCAGAAGAGAGCCGCCTAAACAATCTGGCCTTTGGCCTGGGGCACAAGACACACGCCCACTTTACCCTTCAGATAATTCTGGAATTTCCCTGCACTTTCATTCTCCCCCAAACATTGTAGAAGTTCCGTGCTGATAGTTGTGACTAGAGGGAAAACTGCTATAGGAGTAGCACAGATTGACCACACCTGAACTGAGCCCGGCTCACTGGGGTGAGGTTGGACTATTAAACCTCTGGCAGCCACACAGAAAGCCCAGAAATATTGCCTTTGTTCTTGACACCAGTGTTCTGGGGGCGGGCTGAGAGGTAGTGATGTCCGCATAATGGAGCTTCAGAATGTAGGTGCTTCTTCCAGGGCCAAATGTCTAATAACTCTAACTGGAACCACATATTTTGGCTGCCATTTCAGGGTTCTTGTCAGTAAACCAGGCAGCTACTAAATGCTGAGCTTATTGTAAAGATTGACAGAAGTCAAGTAAGGTACAATCTGGAATACACTCAGTTTTAAACGATTACCGTGAACATTAGGAAACAGTAGCCTGCAGTGTCTTTTAAAATTGGCATTTTTACATAATACATACATCTTTGAACCAAATCTAGACTAAAATGTTGTATACTGAATTTATTGCATATTTTTTTTTAAAAATTGTATTTTAATTTTTTCCTTCTCTTTTCCTTTGCCACTGCCCTACAGAATTCTTTGTTCTTCTGTTCAGCCACTGTAAAAGCAATCAGCACTCTTAAACAGACTACTAGATATGAGGTGAAATGCACATTCACTGCTGTGTTCCCAGGACACAAGAAGGTGCCTGCTCTAGTAGCATGTGGTCAGTGATGCTTGAGGATGGATAAGACATGGATGGATATTTGAACTCCATGATGAAAAAATCCCTTCTCAATGCTGCAGCCCTAGGCTCACTGAGGGTTGTAATTACTCTTGGCAGTGTTCTAACCCTGTCCTCTTTCAGCCACAATCAAGAAATCAACCAACAGCAATGAACAAAAGGCCTGAAATGTGCCTTTTATGCTGGTTATTTCTTGGCAAATGATATTTTGGAAACACATTAGCAGCATGTTTTCTCAAAAAGGAGTTTTGCACTTCTTTTTCCTCTATTATCCTGTGACATTTCTATTTGTTTTTGAGGCTATTACAGTGGATAACATTAACCCTGAACATTATTTTATCACATTTCTATGTGAAGCAACTGATGGATAAGTAATTGAATTATTTGGGTCAAACGGAAGGTTATGCGTATCACTTTTATCTATTATTGACACATATGGCATTTTGTTATGAGAAGTTTATTATTGGGCCATGTTTTCTAATGCTTCTTATTTACTTATTTTTACAATGTAAAGGTCTTGGTGGTGAATACCAAATATTATTTCACAAGGAGTAAATGTCCGTTCTTCCTCTATCAATTTCTTAGAAAATATCGCTCCTTATAAATAATGTAGAGTAGTTATATTTTAAGATCTTTAATTTGAACACCAAAATATTCTATAGTTTGATTATAGATGTGATACACATATCTGTGGACATCTGTGGACTGTGGTCAGTTGTCAATATTTAGAGCATGAAGGAAAAGAACATGGTTTTTCATTGTTTTATTGTGTTTGTTTTACCTCCACTAAAAGTCCTGGATTGTATTCAGGAAACTACAAAGGTTGCCACAGCTTCTGTTGCCCTTCAGATCCACTGTTGGTGCTGAACTCCCTGCTTTGTCTTAGAACTTTCAGCATTTCTGTGCTTTTACTTCACTGCAAACACTACTCCCTCTGTTTTTTTTCACTGATTTTTTCTTTCTTCTTTTTCAGATTTTTAATTTTTTTTCCCTTTAAACAATTTATTTTTCAATCACAGTTGTCATACAATATTATATCAGTTTCAGGTGCACAACCCATTGACTAGACATTATATAATTTACTAAGTGATTACCTGGATAAATCTTGTACATCTGACACCATACATAGTTATTACAATGTTATTGACTATATTCCCTATGCTGTGCTTTACATACCCGTGTCTGTTCTGTAACTGCTAATTTCTACTTCTTAATCCCTTCTCCTTTTTTAAAAAATATATTTTTATTGATTTCAGAGGGAAGAAGGGACAGGAAGAGATAGAAACATCAGTGATGAGAGTCACTGATTGGATAACTCCTGCATGCTCCCTGCTGGGGATCCAGCCCGCAACCCAGTTATGTGCCCAGACCTGGAATTGAACCAGGATCTTCTGAATCATAGGTTGATGCTCAACTGCTGAGCCATGTGGACCAGACAATCCCTTCACCTTTTTAACCCATCTCCTGCAACCCTTCTCCCATCTGGCAATCGTCAAAATGTTCTCTGTATCTATGAGTCTGTTTCTGTTCTGCTTGTTCATTTATTTTTTTAATATATAATTGTTGATAGATGTATTTATTGACATTTTATTATTTAGATTTTTGATGTTTTTATTCTTCTTCCTAAAGAAGATCCTTTAACATTTCATGTAATACTGGTTTGGTGATGATGAATTCCTTTAGATTTTTCTTGTATGGGAAGCTCTTTATCTGTCCTAGGATTCTAAATGATAGCCTTGCTGGGTGGAGTAATCTTGGTTGTAGGTTTTTGCTTTACATTTCTTTGAATATTTCTTTGAATATTACCTTCTGGCCTGCCAAATTTCTGTTGAAAAATAAGCTGACAGTCTTATGGGAGCTCCCTTATAGATAACTAACTGCATTTCTTTTGCTGCTTTTAAGATTTTCTCTTTGTCTTTCATGTTTGGTATTTTAATTATGATGTATCTTGGTATGATTCTCTTAAGTTCATCTTGTTTGGGACTCTCAGCACTTCTGGGACTTGTATGTGTTTTCCTTACCAGGTTAGGGAAGTTTCCATCATTATTTTTTCACATGTTCCAATTCCTTGCTCTCTCACTTCTCCTTCCAGGACCCCCATGATGCAAATGTTGGTGTGCTTGAGGTTGTTACAGAGGCTCCTCATACTTTTATTTATTTATTTGCTTGTTTGTTTGTTTTATTTATTCTGATTGTTTTTTTCTGAGTCCTTGTTTTCCGCATGTCTGATTTGATCCTCTGCATTATCTATGCCACTGTTGATTCCCTGTAATGTATTCTTCATTTCAGCTAATGTATTATTCATTTCTGACTGTTTCTTTTATATATTTTCTAGTTTTCAGTTTTATTTTTTCTCTTTGTTGAAGTTCTCATTAAGTCCAACTACTCTTTCTCCAAGTTCATTGAGCATCCAATGACCAGTGTTTTGAACTCAGCATTTAGTAAATTGCTTGTCTCCGTTATGTTTAGCTCTTTTTCTGGAGTTTTATTCTGTTCTTTCATTTGAGACATGTTCCTTTGTCTCCCCATTTTGGCTGCCTCCTTGTGTTTGTTTCTGTGTATTAGGTAGAATTGCTATGTCTCCAATGCCTTTTGTAGTAGGTGTCCTATAGGGTCCAGTAGCCTAGCCTTCATGTTCACTAGAGCTGAGTAAGCCAGGTGAGCCTCACCCTCCTTGTGGCCTGTGTATACCCTCCTGTTTTAGATAAGCCTTTATTGCCGCTGGCAAGCCAAAAGGGGGGATTTACCCCCAGGCCAATCAGCTTGAAGGACTGGCAGTGACCACAGTGGAACAAGAATCAATCAATGAATGCATAAATAAGTGGAACAACAAATCTCTCCTCTCTCTCTCTCTCTCTCTCCCCCACTCCTTTCTTTTCTCTCTCTAAAATCAATAAATCAAATAAAATACCCTGGCGATTTTTATAAAGTTTCAAATGCTTAGTCCTCACACCCAAAGTTGTAATTCAATTGCTTCTGGTGTAGTATTTTTGAAAGCCCTTCAGTTTATTCTAAGGCATACTCAGGGCCGAGGAGCACAACCTCAGAGTGCCAGACAATGAGGCTAAGCATTCCTGGAGGTAACTTACACTGGATGGTATCTACCTTTTTCTGATGGGATTTCACTTCCCAGTTCCTAATTAACTAATCATCATACCATCACCATCATCATTGAAATCTTCATCAGTGAAGAAATAGCTACTTGTAATTTTACTTTTGTCTAACATTGTAGCCACTCTCATGCTTTACATAGGGATAATTTTGTTTAATTTTTCCAACCATGATCCTAGTTCTTTCATTTGTATAAAATGGGGCTTGTTTATGGTTCCAAAGATTGTTTTCATATCTCCAAAGAGAAACAAAGAAATATGCATTTTAAGCATGCATTCAGGGGAGTGTTATTTGTTTTAACTTTGAGAGCCATTAACTTCTCTTTCTCTTAAAAACTGCCAGTGCACTCTTCCACCAGGGCCCCCCATGTGACCTGTTAAAATTTCTATCTGGGGTTAGGTGACTTTGCTTGTTGCTCTCAGAAGCCCCCCATTATCTTGAGGTAGATTTCTTTGTCCTATCTTCACATATGTGGTTGTATCAAGAGAGAACATCTGTCTGTAAAGAAACATGAGTGTTTAGAATCCAGTAAGTATAAAATCTGACCCCAAGACCAGTTCACCTCTCTAGCTTCACCATCATCATCCTCCCCACAAGTATACACACACACACACACATATTCTAAACTCTTTGCAGAAACACACATACTCTCAGATGCTTCAGATCTTACCAGTTGCTTCTCCCTCTGCTTAAATTTTTTCTTACTCTGCCCCCCACTTGCTTTCCAGCTTGAGGTAAACTGTCAAGATATCAACCGCCTGGGATAGACTTGTAGTTTTTCCGTGTTCACTGGGAATCCCGGCCAGTTCTGGATTCTGAAATAAGTGACCTGGATGATCTAAGTGGATCTCAGGGTACAACCAAATTCAGAAGTGAAGCTGTACATGTGTTTGTGTGTGTGTGTAATGGGGGTGAGGGCCACTGATCGATGAAGGTAGAAAGCCTGTCTTGGGAGAAAACTAGTCTCCATCAAACCACTTAATCTTGTATTTCACTGCTAAGTAAATATTTTAATCAGGCAACTGCTCTTTTCAAAGTCTGCATGTGTTTGGAGGGCCAGGCTGATCCAACTTATCATTGGGTTGGTGATGTCTTTGTTTTGGGGGGAAAATTCCTCTCTTCCTGATTCTGTGATGAGTGGGTTATAAGAGTCCATGATCATGAGCTGTGAATGCCACTCATTTCCACATTAATCCTGGTTGAAAATTGAGCAACATGGACAATGCACAGTCACACAATTATGGACAGCAAGCTGAAAGCAATCTTTGAAACTATGAAATCAACCCTCATCTTGCACAAATGAAGACTCAGGGTCCTGGTGCTAATGATCTCTTAGGACTAAGTATTGGGCCTGATCTCCCTGAGTAAGAAACAACCACTGTCCTTAAAAGGTCCTTATTGAAGAAGAGAGGTGGGCACACAATGCCAGAGTAAAGGCAAGCGTTACTAAATTTAAAAAAGATCCTAGGGATCTAGAATGGTTCTGATAGGTTAGACGATAAAGGTAGATTCTAACCCTTGTTCAGATTATGCTCTGCTTTAGTCAACCATGGTCCGCTCTTGGTCTCTCATGTCATCCTTGCACTGTTGAGTTATGACACTAATACTTATATTTGGGGTGGAATGTTAAAAAAGAATTTGTTCCCTTTCCTCTGTATATCTGGAAATGTTTTCTCTAAATATTCAGAGAAAGTGTGTTTTCTTTCACCCTTTTCTTCCTAGCTAACTGAGCTAGACTACTGCTATTTAGTAAAGGTAGCTTCATTCCTTTATTTTATACTTAAAAATTTAAGTATACAATTAATTAAGATAATAAAAAGTATAAAAGAAACAGGAGTGTAATAATTTTGAGGTATAGCACAATTTGTCAGACTACCTACCAATCACAGCTCTGAGCTTTCACAGTTTAGAGGGAATGTTGAACTTCATAAAACTCTAGGGCTCCACACAAACACAAGATGGGGCCACCTAGGGCAGGGAGGGCTGGAGTGCGGAGAAGTGGGAGTGACTGTGATGGACCTGGGCATCCATTTTGGGGTGAAGACTATGTTCTAAAATTACAGTGATGGTTTCACATATCTGAATATGCTAAAGGTTATTATTTAATTGTAGACTTAAGTGGGTGAATTGTATGGCATATGAGTTATACCTCAATAAAGCTATTCTTTTTGTAAAAAACAGGTAACTTTCAAGTCCATGTGCACAGAAGCCAAAGGGACTAGATAGAAACAGGTAATGTTGACATTTCTTACCATCTTTCAGCAAAGTTTGTCAACATCCTCCTTTTCAGCAACCATTAATTACTACTACATACCAAATATCTTCTGAGAAGCTGCCTTCAACTAGTAATGGACTTCATTTAGATGTACCTCCTTTGCTGAAAAAAATAATTTCACATAATAGAAATTTCCCTCATCCGAGATTTGACACCAATGGCAAGAAGTGGCTGCATTTAACAGAAGCAGCTGTTTGCAATAGTCAATATGCAATCCCTCATTTGTTAAGGGCAGGTATTTCCGTCTACTTCCACATTGAGTGCTCTCTTAACCACATTTATCCTGTGGTCACAATAATACTATTTACTGGTATTTCAAAATTACCAATTGAATGTAAAAATCAGCCCCTTTTAATGAGCCCACATAAATAGCAGTTATTCTTGCCATTAATTAAATGCTGCTAAATTATTTCCTTTCCGTCGGTATGCTTGCCTCATCATGACAAGCGATGGTAATCTGCTGTTCATTAAATGACAGTAAATGCATAAAAGTGTTGCTGATAAATGGCTTTATAGAAATTCTCAGCATTGTATTGTCATTCCTATGTGACTCATGTAATTGTGTATGAATAATGAATATGGTGAAATAGGAATTGTTACTCCACATTTTAATTAAATCTTAAGATGAAAGGCCACAGAGAAGGAAGTCCGACAATCCCAATTACTGGCCCTCTCTAAGGTATGACTTGTGAGGCGAGTGCTCTGCTTACTTTTCCTTTGTTGTCTGACGTGTCAGTGTGAAGGCCAACATTACTCAAGCTGTTTGATCAAGGGCAAGTTAATTAACCTCTCTCAAAGAGTCTCTAAATATGCAAAAATGGGGATAAGGCACTAATCCACTGGAGTTTTGTGAAGATTACATAAAATAATCTTTCCAAAGCACCTTCTACAATATATATTAAGTGTAAAAATGTCAGTTTCATTCCACTTCATTGGCAGGGCATTTCCAGTAGTAGTCACTATATAAGGTTTCTTCCATAACCTGCCATATGCTCACAAGTCCACCGTTTAATCTTATCTCCCTTGAGACTTCAAGTCATTTTAGTCATTAAGAATAACTAAAATGTGGAAAAGTATGTTTGCACATTAATACAGTGCTATAAATTGTAGTGTATTTTCTAGAAAGTGATTTTGACATGATTATCTTCAGATGTTTTGAATTAGAAGATCACTTTTAAATATCTATCTTAAGTTATAATAAAACATGTGGACAAATATTTAGATACAAATATGATAACCAGAGCATTATCTATAACATAGAAGAGTAGAGAAACATGAATATCCAACTATTGGGGAATTAAGTAAGGTTCATGCCTCTTCACACTCTGAACCAAAGCTACAAGCCAAGAGAGAAACCAGACTGGCCATTGATTGAACTAAGCAATTAACCACAAATCAACAAATTGTTAAGCACCCAGGAAGAAAATTCTTGAAATCATTATTCCCAAGTTACTCCTTATACTGGAGAGCTCCAGAAATATATAGAAAGATACAGAAAATCTACATCTACATAGATATATAAAAACTTTAATTAGGCCCTGGCCAGTTAGCTCAGTTGGTTAGGACCTCATCCTGATACGCCAAGGTTGCAGGTTCGATCATTGGTAAGGGCACATACAAGAAGCAACCAATGAATGCATAAATGAGTGGAACAACAAATCAGTGTTTCTCTCTCTCGCCCTCTCTCTCCCTAAAGATCAATCACTAAATAAATTTTAAAAAACTTTAATTTATATATTATAAAAAATCATCACCTTTTTATAAACATTTTCTGGAGAAAATTGCTCTGAAATTTGAAACAGATTTCCATATTGAGATACTGCTTACTGCAGCTTTACGACAGCAGAGAAGACCTACGAGCTGGGCTCCGCTAAAGACATCAGTCCATTTGTGGGCCACTCCAGATGATGCCGTTGCCCCAGAGCTGCTGCTGATTAGCCATGTGCACAAGGAGCCGCCTGAGCTCCACTGCGCTGAGCACCCTCTGCTGTCATTCCAACAAAAATCCCCTACTTCCTGTTGATTCCTTCTGAACAATAGATACCTTTCTATTAGGTCTAATTATATCCCAATATAAGGTTAAAAATGCAAAGAAAGAGAGGTGGAATCAGTTATGTGGAAGCTGGTTTCCTCCCTGGCATTCTCATTTCCATATAAATTTTAAATACAAACATGGGCATATGAAGCAGAAAAAACATCAGGACCTTTCTGAGAATATATATTTAGCTTTATGACAGCTGAAAATAAACTTCAAATATTCTGGGCAAATAAATTTTATTGACAGCATTTAAATAGTGCTTTGATGTTGATTTATATTATAGAGTCAATTCTAAAAAGCCATTACACTTTTTAATTGAATTTTCCATCAGGAATGATATTTTTTAATGTCTGTTTTGTATGATTCCTGTATACTTCCTATTAAAAATATATTAAACTATAAATTTATAAATAGTAATATGATAGAGTGGTATTAAAATACACAAGAAGTGGAAAACCAGGATTTATAATTTATATATAATATACTGTAAATGATATAAAGTATATCATACATGTGTTAAAGGTATTACAAGTAAACATCAAAATACTTAATACCTATTAAATTTTTGTAGTATAATCATGTTTTTATTTTAATAGCAACAGATTACTTTCCATAATTTGGGTAATGAATATGTGACAAGGAAAGCTATGTTACTTCCTTCAGTTATGTATGTGATTCGAGTATATTGTCACATGTGAAAATATCCATGATAGTACAATGCTCAATAAAATTTGGGCCTCAGAGAGGATTCTGCACTCAGATTATATTTGAAGGCAATCAGAATAGTTTCTTCCCAACATATCTCTTCCACAGTCATTCACAGTTATTGAAATTCCACCATTAGGAATTCTGTTCGTTTGAATCTCGAAGCTGTTTATTTATGAGGGTTCCTGTGATGGTTTAGTTAATCCTTGAAGGAACCCAGGAGAGGAAAGGATCACCTGTAATTGTTTGGTGTGTTTGTTTTGTTATTTACATACTGCATAGAAGTGATGTCTTATGGTGTTTGTCATTCTCTGCCTGACTTGCTCCCATCAGCATAATCCCCTCTAGGTCCATCCTGTTGTCACAAATGGGAAGGCTTCATTACTTTTTGTGACTGGGTAATTTCATATTGTATATATGTATCGCATCTTTAATGACCATCTATTGATGGACAGCTAGGTTTCTTTCATATCTTGGCCATTGTAAATAATGCTGCAATGGACAAGGAAGTGTTTATATCTTCTTAAATTAGTGTTTTTGATTTCTTTTAAGAAATACTCAGAAGTGGACTTGCTGGGTCATATAGTAGTTCTATTTTTTTTTTTAACTTTTGAAGAATCTCAATATTGTTTTCCATAACACAACTTGCAATCCTACCTACACTGCACAAGCACCTCCTTCTCTCCACCTTCTTGTCAGCACTTGTTGTTTGTTGATTTGTAGGTGGTGGCCATTCGGACAGGTGTGGGGTGATATCTCATTGTGGCTTTAATTTGCATTTCCCTGATGACTAGTGATGTTGAACATCTGTTCACATGTCTGTTGGTCATCTCTATGTTCTTTTTGGAGAAATGTCTACTCAGGTCTTCTGCCCATTCTGAATTGGATTTTTGTGTGTGGGGGGAGTGTTATGTTCTATGTGCTCTTTATGTATTTTGGATATTAACCCCTTATCAGACATATCATTACTGAATATTTTCTCCCATTCAGTAGATTGCATTTTTGTTTTGTTATAAGCAGGTTCCATGCAAAACACTAGGGGAGGGATCCAACAAAAGCAAGATAGATGAATGCCCAGGAAAGTTGGGATGACATAGGGAATGTACTTGCCTGTCAATCACACCTGAGGACAGAGGTGGTTGGCCAGAATGGGCATGGCCACTGCAAGGGCATGGAGATTTGGGACATATAATCCCTTAAACAAAGAAGCTTGCTCTCTTATGCTCTCTTGGTTTGTCTTGGCAGGTTTGGCTCATGGTTCACGCTTGGCCTCTTGGCATTCTCCCATGTGGTCCATGGCCTGATGCTGTATTTATTGGACTCTGCTCCAATGTGGAATGCAAATTCTGGACATGACTCTGATTTTAGCTCTACTGAAACCCCAGCTACACTACTTTTATGACTGAACTAAGGGAAATGGGACTTTTAAAACATAGGGGTTTAATTCCATGAAAATAAAAATCACTCATTCCCCCATGCAAGTTTCAGAAAATTATTTTTCTTGGGATATCATAAGAAGTCCACCCCCAGTAGCACCCAGTGGAAAAGAGGACTCCCCCACTTTGTCTGGTATCGGGTGTGGGACCAGACTGCTTACACTCTTACCAGTCTCGACATGACTTCATCTGTATATCATTTGTTATAAGAGTTCTGTTAAGGTAGCCTTAAGGTGATTCTCATAGGTGGTTGGTTGTTCTATAATCTAGTTGTAATTTTGATGTGGTTGTGGAAGGGGGTGAGGACAGTGTTTACCCACTATGCCATCTTGGCTGGAGCTCATTTTATACACACACACACACAGACACACACATATACACACACACATATATATACACATTATATATATACATAATGTCTTCCTACAGCTTTAGATCTATGCCATCAACTTTATATTATAATTTTCATAATTATCAAAATATATGTACTTCATCCTGTTAATTTTCACCCACATATATTTAGAATTATGTTGCATTATTTCCAGGCATGTGGTCTTTTAGAAAATGACATTATGCTTGGATAGATCTAGAGAATATTATGCTCAATGAGATAAGTAAGTTGGAAAAAGACAAATACCATATGATTTCCCTTATATGTGGAATAAAAACAAACAGAATAAATGAACAAACAAAACAGAAACACACTCAGAGCTACAGAGGATAAACTGATAGTTGCCAGATGGGAGAGAATTTAGGGGGCTAGGTGAAAAAGTGGAGGGATTAAGAAGTACACATTGGCAGTTAGAACATGGTCATGGGCATGTAAAGTTCAACTCAGGGAATATAGGCAATAATACTGCAGTAATTGTGTAAGGTGCCAGCTGGGTGTTAGACTTCTGAGGGGATAACTTTATAAGTTATGTAAATGTCTAACCACTATGCTGTACACCTGAAACTAATATAATATTGAATGTCAATTATAGTTGAAAAAAAGAAAATAGCATTATATTCTAGTTTATTGTCTTGTGGTCAACCTGTGGTACTATTTTCTATTTATACTCTTGAGTACTGTAGCCAGAGAGTTTCTATTATTTGGAATTTATAGATGTTTTCTTTATCTTATATATCATCAATTTTCATAAAGTTTTCTTGTGTAGTTGCAAGAAGGTGTATTCTTTATAGTTGGTGTTCGTATTTTGATATACAGGGTGGGCAAAAGTAGATTTATAGTTGTTCATATGAAAAATAATATAATAATTAATAAATTATAATAGAAGAGTAAGCTGCGTCCTGTGTACTCACAACTGTAAATCTACTTTGCTCCACCCTCTATATCTTAAAGATATGACAATTACTTCTGTTTCTAAAGTCCTCTATTAGTTTACTGATTATTTTTGTCTTTTGGAATTATCTTTTTTTTAAGGAAAGTGTATAAAAGTCTGTTATTAATTGATAATATGTATCTATGTGTTTATTTTTGTCTTTTGTAATTTTTGAAAGTTATTTTTATATCTTTGAGCAAATACATATTACCAAAATCTTACTTTAGTCACTGTGACACACTGTTTCAAAGTGTCTTTTTTTGTCTCTGCTAACTTTCTGAATTATCTTTGTCATACATCAATATTGAGATCCTACCTTCTGGTATAATATTTTATTTTACTTTCTAAGTAAATCTGAAATCTTTTCATTTTCCAATTAGTGAATTTGAGTCATTTGCTTGTGTAACATAGCAATGTTCTTCTGGGTATTTTTCTATTTAAAAAGTTATAATATTTATACACATGTACCATTTCCCTACTGATTACCTTTATACTAATATATTTAGATGCTGCTTTATTTGACTGGGGCCCAGTGGTTTCTAATTATTACCAATATTGAGTGAGGATTTTTTTCTTTCCATCATCTAGTTTGAAACAGTGCATTTCTACTGTAGTTACTTTCTACAAGGATATTAAGCAGCTTACTCTACTTCCAAGACAGCCTTGGAGTTGTATGAGTGTTTGGTCTTTCATGTTCACCCAATAATGATTTGTCTGCCTTTCACTTTTCAACTTTTTTGGTCAGTCTTAACAGAAGGCACATGGTAGGACTGGCAGGAAATTTTGCCTCAGAGGGTTGGAAAATGGCATGAGAGCATCATAGATTTGTGGGCAAGTCCTTGTCAATGGCTCTGCCTCTGTGCCCTCCAGTGTGAATCAGGAACACCTACAATCCCCACTAGTGTTTTCCAGATGACTCCAGTGGGCAGCTCATCTTCATCATGTGCTGCAAAATGTATGCAGTATGTTGTACCCAGGAACAGAGTGATACAAAAATAAAGGAGGGTCTTTATTTCAACTCCTCAGAGTCTTAAATAGGCTAAAGTGCTCAGTGACTCCCCCAGAGGAGAGCATGGTACCACAAGGCCATGGGACAATGAGTCCACATTCCTGAGCTTACTTGCTCAGCTCTCCTAAAACTAATATTTTGTGGACATGTTTTTGAAGATGTGGGTCTCCATCAAGAGATCTAAGCCACTATTCTGTTTCCCAGCTGAGAGAGAACATGACTCAGTCATGCCACTAAGAAAGTTAAAGCATATTCTTATCTGAAAAATTCACTTGCATCTGTTAATTTGCATTGGGGCTGAATAGCTTTTTGGAAAGTAAAATGTTTAAACCTTGCTTACTTTAAATTTAAATATTGTGTCAGTCAGGATTTTGGGTTCCAGGCTTGAAAAACTAACCCTGATGACATTAAACAAGATATTTATTAAAAAGATATAATAGCTCAATCAGTGTTGCTCAGTGGTTGACCATTGACCCATGAACCAGGCGGTCATAGTTGGATTCCAGGTCAGTGCACATACCCGGGGTTGTGGTCTTGATCCCCAGTAGGGGGCGTGCAGGAGGCAGCCGATCAATGACTCTCTCATCATTGAGGTTTCCAACTCCCTCTACTTCTCCTTTCCTCTTTCTGAAATCAATAAAAACATATATGTATTTACGTACTTAAAAAAAAGATATAATATTCCCATTGTTGATGGGAGTATTGAAAATAATCTTGACTAGCAGGAAGAAACGATGGAGGGCCTGGATGGTTAAGAAGAAGCTAACTGAACATCCATATTTTATTAAACATTGTCTAGTCAGTATGCTGCCACAACTGGGTACACTGATTCCACAAACAGTGCTTAATGGGTTCTAAATAGCTCTCACCCCACTTTCTCCTGATTCAGCATTTTGGGGAGGATTATACAATTGGTAAAATCTATGTGGCTTGCCTTTAATTTTTCTGGCCAAGCTAAGAAAAGAAATGACCTGTCTCCTAGAATCTTGTGGTGGTTAGTTTATCTGCCTCCCATTGAAGCCAGACACTTATGGGTTTCCACAAAACATTCTTTTTGAAAACATGAATGCTGAACAGTCAAATCAATCAATCAATCAATCAATCAATCAATCAATCAATCAATGAAACTTGTTTTCTTCTTTCCCTGTGGATTATTATAACTTTACTGAAAAGACTTGGATGGGTCTAGTATAGGAAGGGCAATGAAAACCTGCAGAGAAACTTCACCAGGAAGAATGAGTAATGTTGAATGAAGCAAATGCTACAACTATGGGTGGGCTTGGAGAGTTCGCCTGAGACTACTATCCCGGTTGGAGGCTTAGAGAGAAATTAGACTAGTCAAGTAGGAGGAAGTTCAGCATCACAGAGATTTGGGCACAGTGTTAATAGAACCATTTCCATGTTCAAGGCTGAGAAATATAAAACAGTTTTACTCTATATTTATTCAGTCATTAATTCCCTCATTTATTTATTGACTTGTTAATCTAATTATATTGTCATGAAGATAAAAGATTATCTTTGAGGAGCTTGAGAGAATCAACATAAAAGCACATCATTACAACACGGGATGATACATGAAATGATATATTCAACAAATCTTTATTGAACACTGATTATGTGCTATACATCTGGGGGGTACAGAGATTCAATACTCTGTGATGGCTCTCAAGGAACTCCAGTTAATGATAGAAACAAATGCCTAAATAAATGCAGTAATTACAGTCCTGTGTGATGAGTGCAATAATAGAGATCCAAACACTGGTAGCGCAGAGATGATTCAATAGACTACAATGCACATTACAGCAATTATTAAGTACACGAGGTAAAAACTAGTAATATTTCCTAATTTGTCAGTTCAAAAACTTTGCTGGTTCTAATATTCCTCTCGTGGCACATTGTCCCTTTATTGAACAGTCTCTCTGGCTTCATTCCCCATATTATAAAACACTTTACAGTTAAACAGCTTTTAGTCAGCAACTCCAAGTGACCTGGGAGAAGAAATTTACATTCAGAAATTATATTTAAGATTTGCCATTTATATTTGTTCTGAATGGAAGAAGGCAGTCTTAATGAAAATATTTAGTTGAGTAAAATGCTATATAATATTGTTCTCATTTTTCATATTACCAGCTATAGAGATAAAAGCCTAATTACTTCTTGGTCTCAGTTCATTAACCCTATTTATGCAAACATGCATTCACTTGTTCTTGCAGTGAATACTTCCTGAACAGCACCCCAGTGTTGGTCTTATGCTGGACACCCAGGTCACAAAGAAGGATTTGACACACTCATTCAAGGCTTTGAGGCTTTTGAAAAAATGATTGAATATTATTGTTATTAAATACACTAATAATAGTGGGGTTTTTTCCAGGAATGTGCACATAGGAGAGCACAACCGTGTCTGGAGTTCAGAGGAGCCCACGTTTTATTGGTTGGTTTAGAGCAGTAGAGCTAGGCCGTGATGACTTCTTATGACAGAAATCAGGAAAGGAAGAACTGGTCAAGAAACTGTACATAGGGACAGTGTGTGAGGAGATTGATTGGTGGATGTTTTTCCCAGTGAAACAATCACAAACTGACAAAAATGATTTTAAAACATAGCAAACAAAATAAAAATAATTACTGAGTCTATGGAAATCTTCCTAAGAGCATAAAGTGGAGATACATATAGTTTAAGAAAATCTATTAAAGTCTCTGTAAAAACAGTGAGCCTGTAGCAAGACCACCTGTACTTCCTCTTGGCTCAGTGTACGGGGACCTCTGTGCTCAACAATGTGGCAAAGGACATTCATGCCCACTCACACCAGCCGCCAGTCTGTGATGGCAGTTTCACTCCAGGAAGGGCAGGCCACTGGCGTCTCTCCCTCTCTCCCCAACTCCGTCTTGCAAATGTTTAATTCTTCCAGACAGATAGGGCCACGGGGACTGGGGTTCCCTTAATACTTTTAAGATAAAACATTCAATAAATTTAACTAAAGAGTCAACATATTTTCTATCAAAATTCTAGCTGCCTCTTTTGCAGAAATTATCAAGCTGATCCTTAAATTCATATGGAAATGCAGAGATACATAATAGACTACATAATCCTGAAATAAAACACAATTCCTGATTTATTTTCCCCCAGCTTTTCTTTAGGTATAATTGACAAATAAAATGGTAATATATTTAGAAAGTACAACTTGATGATTTGATATATGTATACATTATGAAAAGAGTCTCACAATTAATTAACGTACCCATAACCTTACATATTTTTTCTTTCTATAATAATTTTTTCTTTTTTTTCTTTCTCTTTCTTTTTTGGTGAGGACATTTATGATCTACTGCCTTAGCCAATTTTAATTATATAATACAGCACTATCAACTATAGCTACCATGCTATAAATTAGAGTCATAGAACTTATTCATCTTAAAGCTGAAAACTTGTAATTTTTAACCAATTTCTCCCACCCCATGGCCCTGGAAACCACTATTCTACTCTCTGTTTCTGTGAGTTTGACCATGCCATATTTTCTTTCTCTCTGACTTATTTTACTTGGTATAATGCCCTCCAGGTTCATACATGTTATCATAAATGCAAGATTTCCTTCTCTATTAAAGCTGAATCATATGCCTTCACACACACACACACACACACACACACACACACACACACACACATCTATAAACTTTTTTTTTAATTTTGAATTTTCCTACAATGTTAAGATAATCAAAACGATATGGTACTGCCCTATGTGTGTGTGTGTGTGTGTGTGTGTGTGTGTGTGTGTGTGTGTGTGTATCAATGCAATAAAATCGAAAGTCCAGAAATAAGTCATTCATCTATGGTCAGTTGACTTGTGGTAAGAGTAGCAAAACCATTCAGTTTTCCCAGTGAAACAATCACAAACTGATAAAAACTATTTTTAAAACATAGCAAACAAAATAAAAATAATTTTTTCAACAAATGGTACTGGGACACATGTCTATTTATATACCAGATAGTTAAGTTGGTCACCTTTCTCTCCCATGCACATAAATTAACTCCAAATAAATTGTAGGACCAAATGCAAATGCTAAAAATATAAAACTCTCAGAATAAAACGTAGAAGTACATCTTTATGACTTTGAGTTGGACTTTATCATTTTTTACATGACACCAAAATTAAAAACAACTACAATGAAAATAGATGAATTGAACTACATTAGAAAAAACTTTAGTGTTGTAAACAATACCATCAAAAATGTGAAAAGACAAGAATTTCAGAAAATATTTTCAAATACTTATTTATCTGATAAGGGAATTATATTGAGAATTCATGAAATCACTTCAAATTCAGTAACATGATAGATAATCTAATTAAAAGTGGCCAAAGCATATGAGCAAACATTTCTCCAAAGAATATATACAAATGTTTAATAAGCACATGAAAAAGTGCTCAACACTTTTAAGGAAAACAAATTAAGCCCACATTATAACCCTTCACTTCCACTAGTGGCTATGGTTAAGGGGGATACTAGCAAGTGTTGGTGAGAACACGAAACTCTTACACATGGCTTCTTGGAATGTAAAACAATGCAGTCACTTTGGAAAATAGTTTGAAAATTCCTCAAAATGTTAAATATTGACCCTGTTATTTCAATACTAGGTACACATCCAAAAAATGTGAAAATCTACATGTGCATAAAAACATGCACATCAATGTTTATAGAAGCATAATTCATAATAGTTAAATGTAGCAGTCACCCTGGTCTCCATCAACTAATAAATGGTTAGACAAAATAGCTTAAATCCATATAACAGAATATTACATATTGAGCAACAAAAAGAATGAAGTACTGTTAAATACAAGATAAATGGACCTTGAAAACATTAAGTGCAAAGAGTCAGTGACAATAATACAAGTTGCATGATTCCATTCATGTGAAATGTTAAGAAGAGACATTTCCATGAGATGAAGTGGAGTGTGGTTGCCAGGAGACAGTGAGATAAAGGTGTGGGGTGGTATTATAAAAACACTTTAAAATTACATTGTGATGATGATTGTACAACACTGTGTACATTCTAAAAACCTTGAATTACTTAAGTGTGCTAATTGTATGGTGTATAAATTATAGCTCAGTAAAGTAGCTTAAAACAAAGTTAAAAGAGATATCACCTTGCCTTACACCTATGTTAGGCGCTTCTTTTGTGTTCATACACGTTGCCTCAGTTTCCCGTACCTTCCAAGATGGGTACAGATGGAGGTCGTGTCAGCATCAACTATTCTGTTTCCCTGCCCTTAGTCTGCATGGTCAGTTTGGGCCATGTTTTCCTCCGAAGTTACCCTCCTCGGTAATATCTCTGGGCTTCTTCCACGCGTGCACCGCAGATTCCTCCGTACCAGCATCTTTGCTCAGTGCCCTGGGCTCTGCTGTTTCTACTCCACGGAGCTCCGCGGGCTCTGGAGCCTGCCTTTGGCTCCGCTTGCCCCGCTGTGGGCTGTGCTGCTACCATGGGTGTGCCACCCCTCATGGGTGCTTCTGCTGCCCATCATTGTCCTTATGGCCCCGCGGACCCACACAAGCCATGCCCTGTGGCCACTGCTGGGGAACTAGCACCGCCCTTGATCCCCTGCACACACATGGAATCAGTCACAGCACAGTGTGTTGTGCCAACGAGTAAGCACCGGGTTTAAGGACAAGGCTAGAGAATGACCCTCTCTTGAGTTTTATTCCATTAGGGCATCCATAAGGGGCTGCTCTCTGGTATTTTGCACTCCAGTCCAAGAGCTCTGCTTTCAGAGTTATTTCTCTTCTTGTATGCAGATCCATGGAGTCAGGCAGAGTAGATAACAGCCCCCTCACTGCAGATATCACAACACAGGCCTCCACAGGGCAAGGCTATGCACACACATTCTTCCAAAGACTAAAGCTTTGTTCCTGAGTCATCGTTTAGTAGCTGCCTCCTTTTAATTTGAGGTATTTTCTTAAAGCTTCCATCTAGGCTTTGTCTACCTCACTAGTTCATATTCAGCTCGGAGCTGAACCGCAACAGGAAATAAGGTTTGAGTTTTCCAGGAGGCAATCCCGTCCTCCTGCGAATAGAGCCTCACCTCCCTGCTCCTGCACCATTTGTTATGCTCTCCTACCTTAGCATGCACCAGAGTGCACCGTGATTATTAATTTACTTCTGCCTGAGTCTTCTAGACCTCCCTCGAGATCCTTCAGGGCAGGAGCTATGTATTATGCAACTTTTGTTTTTAACCCTAGCTCCTACCCTAGTGCTGAGAACTGAGCAAACACTCAGCAAATGTGTCCTGAATTAATGAATCGAATCACAATCCATTTACTTGTTTTCCTGTTAGTCCTACTTATTAAGCTCCTTGAACTAAAGAATCATATCCATCACTCTGTTCCAACAAACTAGAAGTGTGAGGTCCATCTTAGATATTCATTAAATATTTGTTAAATTGAACTTTGTGGCATTTACAAATATGTGAGAATGATCCATACATTATTGACATTGGCTATCAATTGATTATAATACAAGTCCACTTAAACATTGTTATAGGCATTACCACATTTTAGGCAACCCTTTTCTATTAAAATAAATATTAAAGAAAAAATTGCATTTGGTTACTCTGTGAGCAGGGCCCCTGCCACAGGCATTTACACACAAGCAGGAATGAAATAGATGCTTTTCATTCAGAGTTAAAGATAAAGCTGCTGTCTGATATTCACTTCTCTGGGTGAGGAAAGCCTTTTTGTTTTTCTGAATTCCAGTAATTGTCTTGTTTGTAGTCCCTTGTTGTAGACCTTTGCCTCCTGCCAACTGCTTGCCAGACGTGTTTTCAATGCTAAGAAGGAAAAGATTCTCAAAGAGCATAAGATATATATTGAAACCAAACACTCTTCTATAACTATTGTTTTCCAGTTTCCACTAAATCATCCTCTGGTGATCCTTCTTACTCACTGGATTTCAAAACATTTAGTGAAAGAATAACTAAAGTATAAAAGCTATTATTCACAGATGTTCTGTACACCTGAAGGGTAGTTAGTTTTTCTTTTGAGTGTGATTTACGTCAGTGATGCACCATTTTTGTTTTTGTTTTTTCTATCTGACTATACTTTGATTTCTCCTGCTTAGCTATGGCATAGAACTTGGATTTAAATATCAGCATATCACTTCCTCTTTGTTTTCTAAAGTTAGAGTCAGAGTAAAAGATTAGAAAACAGAATGGGGATGTCAAAGCTTCTTCTCTATCTTGGGATAGATTCCTCTCTTAGAATATAAAATAATATCTTTACCTTACAATATTTTAGAATGAGACGTCAAGGCTCCTTCTTTATCTTAGAATAAAGCCAAGCCTCCAAAATTCTTGAAATTATGAAACATATTTTAAAACCCCTCTTTGCTGGTTACTCTCTATGTGACCTTGGTAAATTTACTCAGTCTCTTTACACAATGGTTTTATTATGTATAAAATAAAATGAGCATTAGATATAATACCTATGTTTTGGTCTTATCTTAAGGATATGTTTGGAAGTAATATTATCAAGGTGGCTGAATAAGAAACCCCAGTCTCTCATTTACCAATAGAAACATTAAATTAACAACTAGGTAGTGACTAAAATAATGTCCAGAATCTCTGGAATCAGTAAAAAATCTACATCAGCCAAGTGAAATACCAATGAAGAAATTAAGCTCATTCAAAATGGTAAGAAATACCATTTTCATCTGCTTTTGCCCAAGCTCATCTCCAATGTGGTGTGCCTTGGCTGGGGAGAAGCAGCATCCTGTTCCCCATTTTCCTTTCATGAACTAGAGAAAGCAAAGGAGATCTACTTTGCAACACTCTAACCTGGCTGAAGACTGAAAAAGTGGTCTCTCCACCAGCTTACTTGGAGACTAAAGCACCTAAAACAACACAGTTTAGATTTCAGTTAGTAAAGCCATAAGATGCAGAAGGCAAGGCTCATGGGGTATACAAGTAGACGATATGCCTGCATGAGCTCGGGGCAAGTGGTCACTAATTGAAGAACACATTAGCACAACTAAGGCCCAGAGAAGAAAAGAAGAGAGGCTCTCAATGAAAATATGATATTAAAAAAATACAGTATAAGGAGAAGAAGAAAACACACAGAGAGGTCCAAAAAAATCATGTGCCCAAAAAAGTGCTGATAAGATCTTAAGCCTTCATATTGGGTTGTCCAAGGCTCAAACCATATCCTGATAGAAGGCCTTCTCATGCATTAAACCAGTTTACAAAGCCTGATAGAGTAGGCTGTGCAGACGACCAGTTTTTAACTAAAGATCACAAAACATGCAAAGAAACAAGAAAACATGACCCCAAAATAGAAAAAAAAATCACTATAAACTGAATAAACACATGCATTGGGCTTACTAGAGAAAGGCTTTAAAACAATAGTCTTAAATATACCCAACAAGGGAATACATGGACAAAAATGAAAGGAAATCAAAGAAACAATATATGAACAAAATGATAAAAATCACCAAAGAGATAAAATTATTTTTAAAAGAACCGAAGGGAAACTCTGGAAATGAAAAGTAAAATAACCTCATTGAAGAATTCCATAGGGAAGTTCAACAGCTGACTTGAAAAGGCCAAAGGAAGAAACAGCGAATTTAAAGACAAGTGATAGGAAAATGCTAAGTCCAAGGACAGAGAAATAATAAACCATCAAGGGAACTAAAGTAAACATGGAGAATAAAGGTATAAAAATGTCCCTACAAAAACTTCACTAAACACAAATGAAGGCAATGGTGAAAAATAAGGGAACAAAGGTATAAGATAGACAGGAAAAAATGTCAAAAATAAGGTCATCCCTCTCAGTAATAACTTTAAATATACATGGACTAAAATCCTTAATCAAAAATATTATGACATAATGGATAAAAAATCAAATCCAACTATAAGCTGTTTAAGAGAGACTCCCTGTAGATATAAGGACATAGATAAATAGAAACTCGAAGGATAAAAAAAGATGCTCCATGTGAAGTAACCACAGAAAGCAGAGGTGTCTATGGTAATATCAGAAAAAATAGACTTTACTTTTAAAACTGTTCCATACAACAAAGAAAAATATTATATACTGATAATAGGGTTAGTGCACTAAGAAGAGAAGGCAATTGTACATATGTATGCACCAAACACCAGGGGTCCTAAGTATATAAAGGAAACACTCACAGCCCGGCCAGCATGGCTCAGAGGTTGAGCATCGACCTAGGATCCAGGAGATGGGGTTCGATTCCCGGTCAGGGCACATGCCTGGGTTTTGTGCTCGATCCCCAGCAGGGGGCATGCAGGAGGCAGCCAATCAATGACTCTCATCGAAGTTTCTATCTCTCTCTCCCTCTCCCTTCCTCTCTCTGAAATCAATGAAGATATATATATATAAAAGAAAACACTGACAAAATTGAAGGGAGGACTAGAAAGCTCTACAGCAGTCAGAGAATCCAATAGCGCACTTTCAATAATGTGTAGAACAACCAAAGAGAATATCCAGAAGGAGAAGCAGGTCTTGGCCAACGCTATAAGAAAACTGGACCACAACAATATGCACAGGACATTTAGCCTGATGACAGCACATTTTGTCTCAAATGTACATTAGAACATTATTCAAGATTGGCCTTATGTTAGATTACAAAAAGGTTTAATAAATTTTAAAAGATTGAAATAAAATAGAGTATCTTTCCTGATCCCAGTGGAATAAAAACAGAAGTAGACAGTAGAAAGAAAATTTTTAAAAATGCAAATTTGTTGAAATTGATCATTATACTCAAACAATGAATGGAACCAAAAAATCCCAAGGGAACTTAGAATATCTTGAGATAAATGAAAACAAAAACACAATATATGGGATTATAGCTATAATGCTTAAATTTAAAAAATAAAAATAAAAAAATAAAAAAAAAAACAAGAAAACTCTCAAATCAACCTGATTTTATGTATTACAGAACGAGATCGAGTAATCTAAATACAAATCTAGCAGAAGGAAGGGGGGGAAGATAAGAATCGAGACAAATAAAATTTTAAATGAAAAAACTGTAAAGAAAAACATCAATAAAACCAAAAGTTGGTTCTTCAAAAGATCAGCAAAGTTCACAAGCATTTAGCTAGATTGACTAAGAAAACTGAGAGAAGACTTAAAGACCTAAAATAAGAAATAAAACAGGGAGTAGTACTACTGATTTTAGAGAAATAAAAATAATTATATGAGTATAATGAAAAATAGTATGCCAATAAAATGGATAACCTCAATGAGATGCTCAGATTACTAGAAACACACAATCTACGAAGACTGAATCATGAAGAAAGAACAAATCTGAACAGAATCATGTCTTAGGGAGATTAAATCAGTAATCAAAAACCTCTCCCCAAAGGAAAACCTCCCAGGAAAGGAAAACCTCCCCAAAAAAGAAAACCTCCCCAAAAAAGAAAGCAAGAATTCACTTGTGAATTCTTCCAAACATTTAAAGAAGACAACACCCACCCTTTTTCATCTTTCTCTCAGTGTTGAGGAGGAGAGAGCACTGTCCAACCCGCTCTGCGGCCAGAGGACAGTGAAGCCACAGCAGACAAAGGCACTGTACAAAAAGAAAACGGGGGGCATTATCTCTTAAGAATGTTTACGCAAAAATCCTCAACAGATACTATTAATCCAAGCTCAGTCATTCAAACACATATTAAATGATTATACATCATGACTAAATGAGGTTTATTCCTGGAATCCAAGGATAGTTCAACATATGAAAATCAATCTTTGCAATGGATTGACATTAACAAAATAAAGAAAATACATACACATGATCATCTTCATTGCTTCAGGAAGAGTTTAAATACATTCAGCACTCTTTCATGAACAAAACACTTAATAAACTAGGAATAGAAAAAAGTGCCTTAACATAATAAAGTCCATTTATGAAAAACCCACAGCTAACATACTCAGTGGGGAAAGACTGAAAGCTTTTCTCCTAAGATTAGGAATAGACAAGGATGCTTTTTTTGTTTGTTTTTTATCACTTCTGTTCAATATAGTCCTCCTCGCCAGAACAATTAGGTAAGCATAAAAAGGCATCCAACATGTGAAGAAAAAAATAAAATCATTGCTGTTCACAGATAACATAATCCTATATGTAGAAAACCTTAATGATTCCACATAAAAAGTGTTAAAACTGATAAACGAATGCAGTCAGGTTGTCAGAGACAGTATCCACACAAAGAAGTCAGTTACGATTTTATACAGCAGCTATGAACGATCTGAAAGGATATTAAAAATACAGCTCCATTTTTCATAGCATCAATTGGAAAAATACTTAGGAATAAACTTAACTAATAAAGTGAAAGACTTACATACTGAATACTACAAAACATTGCTGAAAGAAATTAAAGGAGACAGATAAATACAAAGACATCTGTGCTCAGGAATTGGAATACTTGATATTGACAAATATAACATTATAATACATAGGGATCTAAAATTCAGTGTAATTCCTATTAAAAACATACTTTTTCTTGCAAAAATAGAAAAATCAATCAAATTTATATTGCGTCTCAATAAACCATCTGTAGCCAAACTTACCTTGAGAAAGAACAAAGTATGTGTCTTGAATTTCCTGATTTCAATTTTTACTGCAAAGCAACAGTAATCAAAATAGTGTGGTCCTGCCATAAAGATAGACATATAGACCCAGTGGAATACAATAGATATTCCAGAAATAAACCCTTGCATATGTGGTCAAATAAACCAGTACCAAGACCATTCAATGGGGAAAAGATAGTCATTTTAACAAATAGTGTTGGAAAAACTGGATATTCACATGTAATAGAATTCGGTTGAAAGCTTACCTTACACCATATACAATTAACTCAAAATGGATCAAAGACCTAAATGTACAAGCTAAAACTACACAACTCTTTCCAAAAAATATAAAAACTTTACCATTTGGCAAAGATTATTTTTAATATGACAAGGGCAACAAAAGAAAAATAACAGATAAAGCCGACTAGATTAAAATGAAACCTTTTCACTATCAATAGATATAAAATGACAGAAACATTTGCAAATTGAACATTTGATAAAGGTTAATGTCCAGAATATGTAAAGAACTATAACTCAACAACAAAAACAAACAACCTATTTTGAAAATGGCAAATAACTTAAATGGATGTTCTCCAAAGAAAATATACTAATGGCCGATAAGCACAAAGAAAGTGCTCAACATTACTAATCATTAGAAAAATTCCAATAAAAAGTGCAAAGAGGTAAGTATTATCAAAACAGAAAAGGACAGCATGGGTGAGGGTGTGGAGCGCTTGGAATCCTTGTTCATTGCTGATTGTGCTGTGAAATGGTGCAGCCACTACAAAAACAGTACAGTGATTATTCAAAAGAGTAAATATGAAATTACCATAATAAATATCAGTAGAATGACCAGAAATTCCACTTTTGGTTATATATTCAAAAGAACTGAAAGCAGACTCAAGCACACTTCTATTCATAGCAGCATTTTGCACAACATCCAAAAGATTGAAGCAGCCCGACTCTCTCTCATTGAATTAATAAATAAAGAAAATGTAGCCCTGGCCGGTGTGGCTCAGTTGTTGGAGCATCATCCTGTGCTCTGAAAGGTCAAAGGCTTGACTCCAGGTCAGGGCACATGCCCAGGTTGTGGGTTCAGTCCCTGGTAGGTGTTCATGCAAGAGGCAGCCAATCAATGTCTCTCTCTCCCTCTCCCCTCCTTTCCTCTCTCTGTAAAATCAATAAAACATTTTTCTTAAAAAATCATCTTCTGCTAAAGCTAAAATTAAAAAAAATAATAATTAAAATGTAATGAATACATGCAATAGAATATTATTCAGCCTTAAAAAGAAATTCTGGCACAGGGTACAGCATAGATCAAACTTAAAGACATTATGCTAAGTACAGTAAATCAGTCAGCAAAGGACAAATACTGTATAATTCCACTTATATGAGGAACCCTCAGTAGCCAGTTCTCTGAAGCAGAAACTAGAATGGTGGTTCCCAGAGACTGGGAACAGTGGAAAGTGAGGAGTTTTGGTTTTGTTTGTTTGCTTTGTTTTTATGAGCAAGGACTTTCAGCTTGGGAAGATGGGACAGTTCTGGAGATGGATGTCAGTGACGGCTGCACACTAATGTGGATGCCCTTAGTGTTATTAGCCTGTACACTTGGAATGGTTAAAATGATTAAAATATTACAAGAAGAATTAATTGAGTTTAATATTAGAGAAGAACCTGAAATATAAAAAAATATCTTATTGTACATTTACCATTCTTTTGTGATGACTAACAATCCTAAATAAACTTGAAAATTCTAATCCCTCCAACAAAAATAATAACAAAAATTATCAAAGGCTTGGCCACACTTTACATAAAGAAATCCCATGAAGGGAATGAGGAAGGAGGGAGGGAGGCAGGAGTTGGGGCAGGAAAATAGTCATGCAGGCGCTGGGGGGATGGAGGGAAAAAACAAAGGAAAAAATAGAATTAAATTAATAGAATAATTATGAAATAAGGTGAAAATTAATAGGGAGCTAGATAAATACTAAGGAGCTTGGAGAACTATTTTTAAAAATGCTATCCAGTGGGTAGACTTTTATAAGGAATAAGCATTTAGCAAGTTTACTTGCTTTAGGAATGCTCCGGGTTTTAAGGACAGAGTGTGAACATGTCCACTCTCGGTGAACTTTGGATTAGAGCTTCCTCAGGAAGAAGGAGCAGCGAGTGGCAGCCAGAGCGGGAGCAAGGAAGCGCACAGAGCAAACATGTGCTTGCTCACTTCTGGGCGCATGACCATGAGCCTGGTCTGGGTAAAGAAAGACGGGAAAAAATAATACGCGTCACTGTGGGGCCAAAGCGCTTGTCTGCGCCTCACTCTCCAGCCATCTCGTGAGTGTTCTCTTGAATCCTGGCCCTTACTCTGGGAAAATGACCTGGCAAGGATGGTGATGCCTTTGTCTCCCCATGTTCCTGGGGCCCTTGGGGGGCAGAGCCCCCTGTGCCAACCTTTTTTGGACATCAAGCATGAATAGTTATATTCCTATGATTTTGTTAAACTACTAAAATTTGGAGGTTTTATTTTATGGCAGCATAGTTTAGATTAACCTGAATAATACATTATCCGCCATCGCATCTTCAGTATCAAAGGAGAAATTCACAGCAGTGCCCAGTCTCAGGTGAAGTTTCTTTTCACATGGATAATTTGTGCTGTGCAGTAAATTTATTATTAAAGCTTAAAGAAAGAGATAAAGGAGAGAGACCACCAATAGCTCCATAGACACAGAGCTAATGAGCACTGGGGAGCCCTTGAGTTTATAAAATGCCTCTTGTAAAATGCTCAGAGGTTAACTCTTTACATTCACGGAAATAAATTACATTCTTAGTTGGATTTCCATTATTGGACCTGTACCATAGACACACAGATCGTCACATTTTAAGTGGAAGTAAAGGAAGAAATGTAAAATATGCCTTGGGCTTAAAAAAACAATAGCATTTTTTGCTCTGTTTATAACCTTATACAAAGCACAGAATGTGGAAGACCACAGAGATGTGATTATCGTAATGAAGAACAGTCCCCCAGCTCTGAGAATGATTTATCTTTTCCCCCGAAGGTTTTGTTAATTTACCAAGGTTTTCTAGTAAGAAGCCAATTATTATATCATTAAGGTTTACCTCAATGTTCACAGAGCAAATCATGACAAAAGGGTGCTATCCTTAATAAACAGAGACTATGTACCAATCCACAAAATAGTCATTAAGGCTTCATCATGTATACAATGGGAAGCAAAGAAACTCACTTCACTTCCGCGCAGCCAATGAGAAGTAGCAGAGAAAGTGGTTGGAACTTGAAGGAAGTTTTATAACGCAGTAGACTAACTAACATGGAGAGAGGCCCACTGCCCTTCAGATCGCACCCTTCCCTCTTCTTTCTGAAATCCAGATGTTTGCAGGAGGAGGCCCTGCGCTGAGATCAGTGGAGAGAAGGCCACGGGACGAGCACAGCGGGTCAGGCAAACAGCAGTAACCGGAGTCCACAAAGACATCCCTGGAATGTCCACCTCACGCTGACTTACCGAGCCCCAGACTTCTAACTGAGTAATAACAAATCTACCCCATACTTGTTTAAGTCACTTTTGCTCATATTTTTTGCTGCCTGCAGAGAGTACCTATTCTAACTGACCAGAACTTATCATGTAACTTACTGTTCTAAACCCTTTAATACATTTTTCGCTTTTAACTTTTAAAACCTCTTAAGCCAGGGGCTGTTACTGGCAACTATGCAGATGAGCAAGCTGAGGCCGGGGCAGCCACTCCTCCACCACACGCACCAGATCCGTTTCAGTGCCCGCTCTTGCTCCCCGCAGCTCCCGCAAAGAATCTGGCCTACAGGTTCCCAGTCTTCTTTCTCAGCAACGGACGCCGAATTCTTTAAACCAGAAATCTCCTATTGCCGCACAGTGGGCCCTTCGGGCTAACTACTGCTTGTGTGACCTGGGGCAAGTGAGCGACTGTCTCCAAGCCTTTGTTTCCTCACAAAATTGTAATAAGCAGGAAATCCAGTAATGCACTTATAGTCCTGGCAGGTCAACAGCTGAAACCCATATAGAGCATTTACCCCTACGCCAGGCACTGCTTTAACTATTTCACAGAATGACTCATTTAAGCCTCACAGCAACCCTGCGGAATAAGGAGCATTGTAATCCAAAATACAAAGATGAAAACTGGGGACAGGGAGAATGTAAGCGATTTGCCTGAGGTGGTGCTGATGGTGTAAAGCAGGGGCTCCATCCTTGGCGGTTTGGCAACAGTGTCCATACTCAGGCCTCTACGCCACAGAGGTAAGTTTACTCCCATACCCACATCCAGCATTTTACCTTTTCCATGAATAGCTGCCCACTAATAAAAGAGCACATCACCCTCCTGTCCCAGTGGATCATTCCCCGTGTGACTCGTTCCCTCTGAGTGCCCATCATCGCATTCTGCATGCACTTCCCACCAGGCTTGCCATACGTGGCATCACTCTCTCCCCAACACCCAACCTGATTACACTGCTGGTCACACCGCTCATTGTGCATTCCAAGTCAAAAGTCTAATTACACTTTCAGCAAGCCATCCTATTAGAGCCCCAGACTAGCATCTCATTATGGCTCACCAGACAAGCATCTCATTGCAGGGCCTGGGCCATCTGATTTCCCACAGAGACACCCATCTCATTAAACATCTTTGAGAAGCACACATATGAACTGAGAATTTTAGACATTCATATCATTAAACCTGTTCTGTCATATCCCGTTTTACATCAATTCTTTTTTATTCAGGATTTTCTTTTACATAGAAATAGCATCATACAATACATATTATTCTTTAACTTCCTTTTTTTCTTCTTTATTTAGGTCAGCAAGGCTTTTTTTATTGTTGACACTATTACAGTTGTCCCCCGCTTCTCCCCCTTGCCTCACTATTATTTGTGTCCGGGGTTAGGCATATATATTCTTTATGTGATCTCTTCCCATCCTCCCCACGTTCCTCTGCTCTGAGATCTGTCAGCCTGTTCCATGCCTCCATGCCTCCGGTCCTATTTTTTTTTTATCAGTTTAGTTTGTTCTTTAGATTCCACATATAAGAGAGATGTGATTTTTGTCTTTCTCTGACCAGCTTATTTCACTTAACATAATACTCTCCAGGTCCATCCATGCTGTAGCAAAGGGTAAGAGATTTTTCTTTTTTATAGACAAATAGTATTCCATGGTGTAAATGTCCCACAGCTTTTGTATCCACTCATCTACTGATGGGCACTTGGGCTGTTTCCAGATCTTAGCTACTGCAGATTGTGCTGCTATGAATATTGGGGTGAATATATTCTTCCTGATTGGTGCTTTGGGATTCTTTGGCTATATACCCAGCCATGGGATTGCTAGGTCAAAAGGCAGCTCCATTTTTAATTTTGGGGGGAAACTCCATACTGTTTTCCACAATGGCTGTACCAGTTTGCATTCCCACCAGCAGTGTCCCAGGGCTCCCCTTTCTCCACAACGTCCCCAGCACTTTGTTGATTTACTAACAGTTGCCATTCTGACAGCTGTGAGGTGATCTCATTGTAGTTGCCGTTTGCATCTCTCTGATGATTAGTGACCTTGAGCATTTTTTCATATGTCTAGGTCATCTGTATGTCCTTTTTGGAGAAATGTTTATTCAGGTCTTTTGCCCATTTTTTTATAGGACTTTTTGTCTTCATAGTGTCGAGTTATATATGTCCTTTATAGATTTTGGTGATTAACCCCTTATTCAGATGTATCATTGGCCAATATGTTCTCCCATATGGTGGGTTCCCTTTTTGTTTTGTTGATGGTTTCTTTTGATATGCAGAAGCTTTTTAGTCTGATGTGGTCTTATTTGTATTTTTTCCTGTGTTTCCCTTTCTCATAGCGACATATTGGCAAAAATATTGCCCCAAGACATGTCTGAGATTTTACTGCCTATGTTTTCTTTTAGGTTTTAGATGGTTTTGTGACTTACATTTAGTCTTTTATCCATTTGGAATTTATACTTGTCTATGGTGTAATTTGGTGGTCTGGTTACATTTGTTTTGCATGTTACTGTCCAATATTCCCAACACCATTTATTGACGAGACTGTTTTTACTCCACTGTATGATCTTACCTCCTTTGTCAAATATTAATTGACCATAAAGGCATGGGTTGATTTCTGAACTTTCTGTTCTGTTCCATTGATCTATATGCCTGTTCTTGTGCCAGTACAAGGCTGTTTTGATTACAAATAGTTTTGTGGTATAGTTTGATATCCAGTAATATGATCCCTCCAACTTTGTTCTTTCTTAAGATTGCTGGGGATCTTTGGAGTCTTTTTCGGTTCCATATAAAGTTTTAGAATATTTGTTCTACATCTGTGAAATATGCCATTGTTATTTTAATAGGAATTGCATTGAATCTGTAGATTGCTTTGAGTAGTATGGACATTTTAATGATGTTAATTCTTCCAATCCATGAACATCATATGTGCTTCCACTTGCTTGTATCTTCCTCTATTTCTTTTTTCAATGACCTATAGTTTTCTGAGTACAGGTTTTTTATCTCCTCTGTTACATTTATTCCTAGGTACTTTATTTGTTGTTGTTGTTGTTGCAATGGTAAATGGGATTGTTTTCTTGGTTTCTCCTTCAGAGAGTTCATAATTGGTATATAGAAATGCCACTGATTTCTGGATATTAATTTTGTATCCTGCTACTTTGCCAAACCTATTTATTAAATCTAGTAATTTTTTGGTGGATCATGTCATCTGCTGTAAATATTGAGTTTTACTTTCTCTTTTCTAATTTGGATGACTTTTATTTCTTCTTGTCTGATCAAAGTGTCTAGGACTTCCAGCACTATGTTGAATAAGATTGCCCACTATGCTGAGAAGTTTTATCAAAAGTGGCTGCTGGATTTTGTCGAATGCGTTTTCTGCATCTATTGATATAATCATATGACTTTTGTCCTTCATTTTGTTTATGTGATGCATCATGTTTATTGATTTGCGAATATTGACCCAACCTTGGATCCCTGGAATAAAATCCCACTTGGCCCTGGTATATGATTATTTTAATATATTGCTGGATTCAGTTTGCTAATGTTTTGTTGAGGATTTTAGCATCTCTGTTCATCAGGGATATTGGCCTATAATTTCTTTGTAATATCTTTATCTCATTTTTGAATGAGGATAACGCTATCCTCTTAGAAGTTGAAAGTATTCCTTCCTCTTGAATTTTTGGGAATAGTCTGAGGAGGACAGGTGATAGTTCTTCTTTGAATGAACTATCTGGAGCAGGACTTTAGTTTGTTGTGAGTTTCTTAATTACTTCTTCAATTTTTTTAGTTATTGGTCTATTCAGGTTTTCTGATTATTCCTGATTGACTTTTGGACAATCTTATGTTTCTAAGAATTTGTCTATTTCTCCCAGGTTGTCCAATTTTTTGGCATAAATTTCATAGTATTTTCTTATAATTGCTTGTATTTCTGTGCTGTCAGTTTTTTCTTCACCACTTTAATTTCTGATTATATTTACTTGGGTCCTCTCTCTTTGTTTCTTCATGATTCTGGCTAAAGGTTCATCAATCTTGTTTATCTTTTCAAAGAACCAACTCTTGGCTTCATTGACCTTTAGTATTGTTTTTTAGTCACTATGTCATTTATTTCCACTCTGTTCTTTATTATTTCTTTCATTCTACTTACTCTGGGCTTTTCTTGTTGTATTTTTTTCTAGTTCTTTTAGTTGTAGGGTTAGATTATTTATTTGAGGTTTTTCTTATTTCTTGAAGAAGGCCTGTAATTCTATGAACTCCCTTCTCAGGACTGCTTTCTTTATGTCCCATAGATTTGGGGTTGTTGTGTGTTCATTTTCACTAGTTTCCAGGATTTTTTTAAAAATTTCTTCCTTGATCTCATTGGTAACCCATTCATTGTTTAATAACAAACTATTTAGCCTCCATATCTTTGAATTTTTTTATTGTAATTGATTTCCAGTTTCATGTCATTGTGATCTAAGAAAACACTTGATATGATTTCAGTCTTTTTGAATTTGTTAAGATTATTTTGTGTCCTAAGATGTGGTCTATCCTAGAAAATCTTCCATGTGCACTTGACAAGAATGTATATTCTGTAGCTTTGGGATGAAATGTTCTATAAATATAAATTAAATCCATCTGATCTCATGTGTCATTTAGGGTCACAGTTTCCTTGTTGACTTTTTGCCTAGAAGAACTATCCAGTGATGTCAGTGGGGTGTTAAAGTACCTTACTATGATTGTGTTGTCTTTGATCTCTCTTTGAAAATCCTCCAAGAATTTTTTTATATATATACTTAGGTGTTTCAATATTGAGTGCATATATGTTTACGAGAGTTATATCTTCTTTTGGGTCAATCCCTTTATTATCATGTAATGAGCTTTATTATCATGTAATGAGCTTTATTGTCTCTTGACATCACCTTTGTTTTGAAGTCTATTTTGTGAGATATAAATATTGCTACCCCAGCTTTTTGGTTTTGTTGTTTACATTTGCATGGAATATTTTTTCTATCCCTTCACTTTCAATCCGTGTGAGTCTTTTGCTTTCAGGTGGGTCTTTTGTTGACAACATATATATGGGTCATGTTTTCTTATCCATTCAGCTACCCTGTATTTAATCCCTTTACATTTAACAGTTTTTGATATTTATTTATCACTTATTTTATTCTTTGTGCTTATGTTCCTCTCATTCTCTATGTCTTCTTCTTACAGCAGTCCCTTTAACATCCCTTGCAATGGTTTCATGATGATAAACTCATTTAGTAATAAATTGTTGGCAACCATTCATGTGAGCTTCAGAAAGACTGGCCTCATCCAGTAATGGATGGAGGTACAAAAATAGTCAGAAAGCATGTGTTTAGATCCAAACTAAAAAGTCAGCAAAGTTGTAATCATGGAAAATTGTCAAGGTTGGAAATCCTCATTTGCCAAACATAGCGCACATATTTTCTTTTTAATTTTTGTTTAAAAAACACATACAAGTAACATATTCACTTTACCAAAAAACAAAATTAATAAACAGAAAAAAATCGCCAATTCTACCATCATTCAAATATAATCATAAACTTCAGACTGTATATTGTTTTGGCTATATATGTTAACAAGTATAAGGTAGGCAGAATTATGACTCCTAAGAATATCCTATACTCCAATTCCTGTGACAAAATACATTATCCTATGGCTAAAGAAGCTTTGCAAATCTAAGTAAAATATTAATCAGTTGACTTTAGGATAAGACAATTTCCCAAATTATTTGGGTGAGCTTAATATAAATAGTTAGGAGCAGCAGAAGAAAGCCAAACAGCAAATTCAGAGAGATTAAAAGCATGAGAAAGATTCACCTGGCCCTTAATTTCTTAAAGATGAAGGAAACCATGTATCAAGGAAACAAAAACCTCAGTGCTACAACTACAAACAGTTGAGTTATGACCACAATGAAAATGAGTTCAGGAATGAGTTTTTCTTCAGAGCCTTCTGAAAATAATGTGCATCTGCCAAACCTTGACTTTAGGCTTGTAAAACCCTGAGCAGAGAATCCAGTCACCTTGTGGTAGAATTCTGACCCGCAGGACTATAATATGATAAGTAGATGTTTCTCTAATCTGACAAATTTGTGGTAAATATGCTACGCATTAATAGAAAACTAATAAAATGTGTATAGTTTTATAAGTTGAAATTATACTATGCATAATATTTTGAAGCTTATGTGAAAATGTATCAAAAATAGTATACATATCAAAAATGGATGTTAACAAAATATCTAATGTCTGTATATTTCTTTTGTTATCTGAATCATAACATAAATAATCATGTATTTGTCAACATCTAGATGACTATTTTGCTATTAAAAATCAATGTTATGATTTATCAATTGTGTTATTTGGGATTTTATAGGATACACAATAGCAATATTTTACCTAATACAAGATCACTGTTCAATGAACACAAGATGTAATTGTGAATACAAAATTAGCAAACAAGAATTACCTATAGATCAATTACCTGCTAAAGTTGGGAGTAAGTTGGCCTAATCATTCTTACAATCACAGACAGTTGAAAAATAATCTGAGGGTTATCATTTAACAGGATTACACAAAGATTTTAATCATCCATTCTACAAATACCTACTGAGAACCTCTTCTGATCAAGGCCCTGTGCTGGGTTCTACAAATACAGGGATGAAAAAATAATTTGAGCTATGTCCAGCAGCCGCAGATTGACTGAGGGAAATGGACAGCAATCAATCACTAACGTTCAGATTCGGTGACATAGATGCATGGAACAGATCGACAAATCTCTGAGGGAAGGTGGGGGTGAGTGGGGAGAGATGAACCAAATAATTTATATGCATATGCATAACCCATGGACACAGACAATAGTGTGGCGAAGGCCTGGGGTGGGGAGTGGATGCGGGGTGGAGGGGATCAATGGGGGAAAAAAGGGAACATCCGTAATACTTTCAACAATAAAAATAAATTTTAAAAAATCTTAATAGGTATGACTCAGGAATAATACTTTATATGTCATTCCACTAATCTAATTTTCTTTTCAGAGAAGCACACTGGGTATGAGACTCAAAATATAACAAAGAATTTAAAAATGTATGTGAGCCTGGCAGTGAAGCCCAAACTGAATATCAATGAATCTTCATAAACAAAGCTTGGGAATGGGAATGGGTATTTTGTGATTGGAAAGATTCTGCCTCATTTTATGGAGGTACACTGAGGTGAAATGGTATAAAAAAGGTGCAATATACTGGGACTATTATTCACTCCTTCTATTATGATGTAATATTTTATTGGAAATATTTGTTATTGAAGTTGCTGCAAATGCCATTATGTAAATTACAATTAAAAATAAAATATTAAAATTAATTTGCATATAATATGAATATGATTATATATTTTAAAGGTAAAGGAGTGAATGGAAAAGCTATTCTTTGGGCTGGAAAATAAACGTTAATTCTGGGGCCTCTTGTCGAATGAGAAATAAGAAAGCAACCAAAGACTACTAGTGTCTTGTCAAAAAAATGCAGGCCGTGGCCTGGCTGAACTGTAACTGACAATGGCAGGATGATTTGAGCCTCTGCTGGTCTTATAATGGCATTGGAATTAAACTTATTAAATTTGTTTTAATCTATGAGCTTCTGAAAAGCTGTTGACAACCACTTTTATTGGACATCTTTTGGGAGTACAAAGAAAGCCGACTCATTATTCTGAAAATTAGAAAACAAAGGGGAAGATTCAAGCATTTGTCCAGCTTTTCCCTGTTTGAACTGGACCTTACAGTAAGTGCGGAGTTGACAAGATCTTTATCTTGAGGAAATATTCCAGCTAATTAATGATGAGAGAATATTAAAATAAAAATATTACAAGTTGAAACCTTAATCAATCAATGGATTTCACTAATAATTACCTATAACTGTTAGTGTAAGAGGACACATATGCATTGTGCATCTCCTGAAAAAATCATTAATAGTAACTTTGAAGTAGGCTTACCAGTGAATGAATAAATAAGTTAATTACTTAACTAACCTGGTTACCTAGTTACAGGAAATAAAATAGAGGAATATATTAAATAGCACCATGAATATGTGTCCTTTAATATCCTGACTTTTGGAAATCCTATAGAATAAATAACCTGGTATCTTCAACCAACTATTACATTGGAGAAACTGTACATGAGGGGGTATTAGGTCTATAAGTAAAAATACAAAGTTAACAGTAAGTATTTAATGATACAAAGGACTTAATTTTGTTTTGGTATGATAATACTATAGTGTGTTTTTTCACAAAAGGAATTCCTATTTATTAGAAATACTTAGTTAAATATTTATGGTTCAAATAATATGTCTGTGATTTCCTGCTCAGTAATCCTGAGGACAGGAGTTGAGATACAGAAAAAATAAGATTGCCCATAAGAGAGGTGGTCCTTGTCAAAGTGAGTATGTGGAGATTCATTATACCATTTTCTCTTCTTTTGCATGTTTGAAAATTTCTGTACTAATTTTTTATCAAAAGTGTTTTAATAAGTTAAAATACTCAGCATTTTAAAGGATATGGTAAAACAGTTGCATATGCTGTTTGTTGAGATATAAATAGTTCCACATTTTCAGGAAAGCATTTTGTTATTATAATCAAGAAGCACTTAAGTGTTAAAAAATTAGGCTATTGACTTGATAACTTCAAAATCAGGAATATAGTCTAAAGGTATAATTAGAAATACAAATAAGAGCATATGCCTAAAATTATTTATTAAAGTAAAATATGCATGCAAGTGAGATATTCAATAATATAAATAGTAAAATATATCTATACAGTTGAATATCATATAGATTTGTCTGATGTTTCTCAAGAGCTTTCATGGTAAGAGAAGCTCAAATTACGATGTAATACAAATTGAAATAATGATTCATATTCAATCATCTAGTCATGATAATTCAACTCACATTCCTTAAGTGTCTTCTTTGAGCTAAAAACTAGAAAAGCTGCTGGGATACAGTGGTTTAAAATTTTTGTTTAAAAATTAAAGATAGATATGGCCTTTGCTCTCTAAGAGTTAACAGTGTTTGGTTGGCTTGTTGCCTTTTTTCGATGGCAAAGTTTGAGTACAATAGCAAGCAAAACACAGGCCTTTCAGATGACATATTCACAAATATTCCCAAGAAGTGGACAGGAAATTACAAATAATAAGTTTTATGAAATGTGTGAATGTTAAACTGCCAAATAAATACTATAAACATGTACCTGATTCCTATAGGATGGCAGCAATGAAGTCTAACATTGGGACTTAATAAATTAACAAGATTTAATGAACTAACTGGAATATAGAGTGAGAAAAATGAGAAAATATCTAAAAAAAAACACCAAAATAACCAAGAGAAATAAAGTCATATTAAGATGAGCGAAAACAATTTAGTGTAGTAGGATTGTAATTTGCAATATTGGCAAGGAAGGCAGGCCCTGGGGAGGCCACGGCACGGTGTGTGATGAGAGGCACCAGATTGGTGTCCTAGGGAAATGGAAATCCATGGAATTATGGATGTCTGAGAAATTGGGGAGATTCAAATATTGCTCTTCATACTTTTCTGTAGCTGACAAACTTAAACAAAAATAAAAATGGAGAAATGTATAGGCTAGAGGCATTGTGGGTTTCTCGGTGGAGGTGACAAATGAGAAAAATAGCATTTAAGGAAGATTAAACAAACATTGGGGAATAGATCAGTGGCAGAGAAGAAAAATAAAGGCAGAAAAGGAAGCTTATAGTAGACAGTTATAACCACTCAAGCAAGAGGGGTGTAGGTTCTGAATAAGGAAGTTTATGAGGAGATAAATGGTTGGTGAATTTGAGACACTTTAAGAAATAAGGGACAAGACTAATAATTAAGTGAAAGAGACAGAGTAGAAGATGCTCCCACATGTATAGGTCGAGACAAGGAAAGTGTGATGCTGTCGCTTGTTAGAAGTAGAGGAGTGTTTTGACAATCAGCCATGTGGAAGTCACAAGCTCTACAGCATACTTTTGAGCAGTGCCAAAGTGGATCTGGCTCAAAGCAAAGACCCCACATACCTACAATGCAACATTTGGTATATATTTGTTCATTCACACATACTACAAACATCAACCTCTGGGAGCCAAACACGCCATGGTAAAAAAGGCCTTCAGGTAGATCAAGAACTAATAAAGCATATTATTTTGAGGACCAAAGTGGCAAATTCCACATTTATTCCTAAAATAATGTGGCAAGTAATTAAGTCAGAAGTGGTAAGTATTCTCAAAGATATTCATTCTGACACAATACACTTAGCTCAAAAGCACAACACAGAAAAACAATTGCTATTTCCATATCGTTTTGGTGTATTTAACCTATGAAGCAGCTCCATTTAATAGTTGAAGTGGAACCCTTTATCATAAGTGGAACTGCTACCATATTGAATTAGAATTATTCTTGTTGTAAAGGTAAAAGAGTTGCATTATTTTAGAGCAAATATAGGTAGGTATGGATTTAAGTGCACTTACCTTATATTCGCTGTCTTTTAAACCGACAAGTGCCAAATTTCTTGTGTATGCTGAATTCAAATTGTTGTACATTAGTTAGTGAGTCCACATTTCAGGTCATTCCAGATTGGCACTCTGCTGTCCATTCGTTGATTCGATGGTTATTTTTGTATGTGTTAGCTCAGGACTGTTTTGTAAATGTTGCATTCTACCTTATAACAATAAAAAAGGGGAAAAAGGGAAACCTAAAAGTGCTGATATAAATGATAAGAACTTTGCATTAGTCTGTTAAACTAATGCAATTGAGAGTAAAACACCATCTTTTAGGCTGATCAAGCAACTCCTTAGCTTCTGTGAGATCAAAATCAGTAAACTTAAGCCATAAAAGGGAAAAAAACAAAGTTAAAGAAAAATGTAATAGAAAAATTCAAAATTGATATGTTCTTAAATGCATTAGACTTATGTTAGTTTCCTGTAACTGAAAGTCATGCTTATAATTAATGGCAATAGCTTGCTTTTCTCCATTGGATAATTGTGCACCTTTACAGAAATGCAGTTATGTAGTGAAGGGTGGAACTGCATGTTCAGAGTTTCAGATTCTCAGTGTGCTTTTCATCCATTAATGCATTTTAGACTCACAGCAACCCCATGAGGGGATTATTATCACCCCTACCTCACTGATGACAAAACTCAAATTTACTGAGATTGTTAAATTGACCATGTGAAATGATGTATGAATGGTAGAGGTGAGACTCAAATTACATGCTGACTACATATCTATATCCATATGTACATTTACTTAATCAAGTTAAATAATTCCCTGAATACATATTTTTTTTATAAAACCAGAACATTTATTTCTCTAGAAAATTGTAGTATGAAGAGAATTTATCTAATAAAATCTGCAGCTGTTTTTCTATGTTGTGACCATTAGTTACTATTTTAGTATAGGTTCCCCCGAAACCAGAGCATGTGATGATAACATAGGTCTGATTATTGATGGAGAATATAATTCCTAGGTACAGAGTGAGAAATAAAAAGTGATGGAGAGAGAACCTATATGAGGATGAGTTAAAGATGTGCCCACCACTGCAGGTGCTCTGCTTCTACATGGCCTTCCATGAAATGAGATGTAAGGGGTGATTCCCAGGTGCAGAAAGGGGACACATTTATCGATGGGGGTCTCATCCCCACTAGGGCAAGAATTTTCCCTGTGAGGACTAAGATGCCCTCAGCCCCATTTCCAGGTTGTCCATGCATGTTTACCCAGCAGAATCCCACAGCGTGAGATAAAAGGGGCTCAGCCAACCCTGAGACAAGGCCCTAGCAGGTTGTGCCTGTTTGAAGTTACACAGAGCTGTCTGTGGTGATGGCTGGGTTAGGAGATGGGAGATGACTAGATGAGATGAACTGGTGGTGTATAACAGCTGAGTGATACATTCAGATATATGTATGCACATAGTATAATATGTCTATATGTGTATAGATACACATGATCATCCATCATGCAAAAACAATTTTTTAAAACCTACAGTGTGATAAATTGTGTGCTACAGAATGGGAAGCATATGTACACATACACACACACACACACACATACACACACACACACGGAGGTCCAGCCACCTAAGACATCATGTACTGAGGAAAGGAGACACATGCACAAACATCAGCACTACAGTGTGGCCAGTGCTCTCCTATCATCACATGAGTGGTCTTCCATGCACATGGCTAGTTGAGTCTCCCTGCAGGGAAATTCAGGAAAAAAGAATTGGTGTTTCCAGACAAAGGAGATTTAACAAGTGTTCAGATTGGACATCATGGCAAAGCTCTGCTTTGCTGATGTGACAGATTGAATTGAACCCGAAATCTAGAACTGAAGGTTTTAGGGGGGCACATGACATAATTCCTATTGCTCTTTCTCTCTGTGGCAGAGACTATTCCTACAGTAAATGAGGTGGTAGACGGGGAAACCAAAGGGTGGTGGGGGAGGGTAATAGGTCAAGGTTAGTTTTCTGTAATCATTTTTGAATATATGAGAATGATGAGAACAGGAAATACTCAAAATTTTAAGAAAGCAGAAGATAACC